>NC_137128.1:38265822-38795822 GCF_949319135.1 Squalius cephalus | reverse complement strand
TGGCTAACGAACGAATGGGCGGAGAAGATCATTTATTCTCAATCTGTTTCTCAGCACCTGGCCATTACATAACATAATTACACAATCTGAACAGCCTCTCTGATTGGCTGCCAGACAGACTGGTTCCAGTGGGCTTTCGGTCCAGAATGGAGTCATACAAGTTGCACACAGGTTCGAAAATCATTCATCAGTTTCCTGATCATCAATAACGGCTTGAATCTGCCTGTATTTGTGTTTTTAAGATCAGAGACGTGGCTGGATGTTCTGCTGCCAACTGGTGGGATGCTTCAAGTATTTGTCTTTTATGAGCTCTTCAAATTACTTGGCTGAAAACATTTTCCCAAGGCTCTGGCAATTTCCTACATGGGGTTGCCATGGAAACAAAAGTTTCTACACTGCAAAAAAAAAAAAAGTCAATCATTTGGGTCATGATGTAACACAAAAGAGGAGCACGTACTGTGTGGAATACTGCACGTCTTTAACATATGCTTGTATGTCATTTTTGCATCACTGGAAACCAAATGCATCTGTCCATAAAATGCAACCTATATATTTAGTGTTGCATAAATAAAGGCATGATAAAAATCATAATGCTGCAAATGTCAAATTAACAAAGTGCATTCTCTAGTGCATTCTCTGCTTATTACAAGGATGTGTGATTTAATACTTCTTATGACGACATCGATTTAACAGAGTTAAAACAGTAAGCAGCCTAGCCAGATGGCATTTTCATACATGCTGCAAACAGTATGCAGCCTTATAAGACACTTTTATTTTGTCCAGATTCAAAGGTAGCATTGTGAATAACTATGCAAATAAGGCAAGTCCAGAACGTACTGTGTCAAAACAGATGGTGAACGAAGTCAAGATAAATATCTATGTCATTCAACGAGTAAATACATGCTACTATTCAAATGTTTGGGGTCGGTAAGAAATTTTTAAGATTTCCATTTCAAAATAATGCTGTTATTTTTAACGTTCTATAGACCTTATGTGCCAGAGAAATGAGGGCGCCGCCATCTTTAGAATATTGTCTTTGAACTTCTGTTTTTGCGGTCGCTCTGTATATTTCTATGCCATTGCTGTCCAGGAGTAATTAGCTTTTGAAGTGGATTTCCTTAATGTAAAGTTAACGAAAGTTATCATGAGGATTGTAATGTTTAAAGCAGGTGTCTTAACAAATGTCAGTAGACGGGGAAGATTTTAAAACGAGCCTTTCATTCATAAATACGCAATATCACTGTGAATATACAGACCGGAAGTCAAAAGACAATCTTGAAAAAATATATCATGGTTTCCACCAAAATATTTCAGTTTTCTACAATAATGATGTTAATAAGAAATGTTTCTTGAGCACCAAATCAGCATATTAGAATGCTTTTTTCAGTTGGTTTTGACTGGATTGATGGCTGCTGAAAATTCATCTTTGTCATCAAAATTAAGTATGTGTTTTACACACACACACACACACACACACACACACACATACATATACACACACACACATATATATATATATATATATATATATATATATATATATATATATATATATATATATATATATATATATATATATATATATATACACATATACACACACTCACCTAAAGGATTATTAGGAACACCTGTTCAATTTCTCATTAATGCAATTATCTAATCAACCAATCACATGGCAGTTGCTTCAATGCATTTAGGGGTGTGGTCCTGGTCAAGACAATCTCCTGAACTCCAAACTGAATGTCAGAATGGGAAAGAAAGGTGATTTAAGCAATTTTGAGCGTGGCATGGTTGTTGGTGCCAGACGGGCCGGTCTGAGTATTTCACAATCTGCTCAGTTACTGGGATTTTCACGCACAACCATTTCTAGGGTTTACAAAGAATGGTGTGAAAAGGGAAAAACATCCAGTATGTGGCAGTCCTGTGGGCGAAAATGCCTTGATGATGCTAGAGGTCAGAGGAGAATGGGCCGACTGATTCAAGCTGATAGAAGAGCAACTTTGACTGAAATAACCACTCGTTACAACCGAGGTATGCAGCAAAGCATTTGTGAAGCCACAACACGCACAACCTTGAGGCGGATGGGCTACAACAGCAGAAGACCCCACCGGGTACCACTCATCTCCACTACAAATAGGAAAAAGAGGCTACAATTTGCACAAGCTCACCAAAATTGGACAGTTGAAGACTGGAAAAATGTTGCCTGGTCTGATGAGTCTCGATTTCTGTTGAGACTTTCAGATGGTAGAGTCAGAATTTGGCGTAAACAGAATGAGAACATGGATCCATCATGCCTTGTTACCACTGTGCAGGCTGGTGGTGGTGGTGTAATGGTGTGGGGGATGTTTTCTTGGCACACTTTAGGCCCCTTAGTGCCAATTGGGCATCGTTTAAATGCCACGGCCTACCTGAGCATTGTTTCTGACCATGTCCATCCCTTTATGACCACCATGTACCCATCCTCTGATGGCTACTTCCAGCAGGATAATGCACCATGTCACAAAGCTCGAATCATTTCAAATTGGTTTCTTGAACATGACAATGAGTTCACTGTACTAAAATGGCCCCCACAGTCACCAGATCTCAACCCAATAGAGCATCTTTGGGAAGTGGTGGAATGGGAGCTTCGTGCCCTGGATGTGCATCCCACAAATCTCCATCAACTGCAAGATGCTATCCTATCAATATGGGCCAACATTTCTAAAGAATGCTTTCAGCACCTTGTTGAATCAATGCCACGTAGAATTAAGGCAGTTCTGAAGGCGAAAGGGGGTCAAACACAGTATTAGTATGGTGTTCCTAATAATCCTTTAGGTGAGTGTATATATATATATATATATATTTATTTTTTTGACCATATGTGGACCAGCCCTTTTTTTATTTTTTATTTAAATGACCATTTTTATTCTTCTACCTATTTGTAATTGTATCTATTGTTCTTTTGGTTTTTATTTACCTTTTTTTCTATGTAAGAGTATCAAAACTAATAAAGAAAAAAAAATCGTACAGACCCCAACCTTTTGAACTGTATATCAAATTGAAAACTGGGGATAGGATATGATACAATTTACTTTCATTGTATGGATTTAAAAAAAAAAGAAAAATACATTTTTAATCTTAAAGTTATGGACCAACCCATACGGATGATGAAGACAGAATCTTCATTTTTGGGGGTGAATAATTCCTTTTGGTTAGGATGCTGTTTTATAAAGTAACAGACAGCAAGGCAGTGCAATAGGTTTTGGAAAAGAGAAATTGTTTCTACATTACAGTAATATGCATGTATTTCTTTATCAAACAAGCTTTTATTTGGTATAATTCACTTTACACAATTCCTTTTTTCCCAACTCCCTCTTGCTTAAAGGATCTTAAAAATACACAAACACATTGTGGGTGTCAGACAGATTGTTTGTTCTAATTAATGAGCTGGTCTATAAACCTGCAGAGTGTGGCACCCTCTAAAACCCCCCGCCCACATACACACCCCCTCTTTATACACACAAACAAGCAAAAAGACAAACAAACAGCCGTGGCGGCACCTACATATCTGCTCCGCCCACTTCAGCACAGCACGCTTCTCCATACACCAACCCATGTGGCACGATAACAGATTAAAACAGACTACGTGCCCAAAAGTATGTGGACATCCAAACAGCATTTGATAATTCCAAACAATTATCCCTTGAATCTCTAAAAAGTGTGGTTGCTATTGAGAGAGAAAGCGAAACAGAAACAGAAAGAGAGAGAGAAAGGATGCTCCTCCTGTACTACTACACCCCAGGAGGAATTAATACACTTACAGCTGCTAAAGGCACTAGGTAAATAGGGCAAAAGTGAGTGTGTGAGTGAGAGTGTGTGTGTTTGAGTGGATAACACTAAATATTTGGGGCAGTGTGCCTGGCAGCCCTGAGGACGCCCATGGGACGGCAATCACTATGGATACCACCGTAGCAGTGGCAACAACAAGCTTTCGCTTGGAGCAACAGGCCGCTGGCCATCAGACTCTGCCGAGTCACACGCAAACAACATGCAGTTCAGAATTCAACCAGTTAATATAGGGTTAGACTGTCAATACAGCTGGTTACAGAAACATTAAAGTGACAGTTCACCCAAAAATGAAAATCATGTCATCATTTACTCACCACTATATGACACAAAAGAAAATATTTTGAAGAACACTAGGGTCCAAACAACTTTGGATCCCATTGACTTTCATTGTATGCAAAATATCCTCTTTTGTTTTCCACAAAAGAGAGAAAGTCATACAGGTTTGCATAGGCGGAGGGTGAACCAACTCCAGGGTGGTGCTAAAAGTAGCCTATAACTACGCACATCATAAACCCGTCTTTTTAAGCAAGTACCAGATATAGGTGACGTGTCAAAAATATTTTTAAATACGACTGAACACGCTGTATTTAACGTGATCACAATGTAATAATCACAATGTAATAAAAACATTGTAAGTTACTAATTATAACGCTTTAATTTCCACAGTTATTCAAATAACTTAGCAAGCCCGTGCAATACACAAAACTGTAACAATAATCTGAACGCCTCGGATTGGCCATTGCATTCATAAGCTCAACAGAAGCGTGTGATTGGTTTAATGCGCAATGCTGTAAAACGTGTAAAAAGAAGTATCACGCAACATGAGCAGATCTAAATTTAATGCTGCAATCAACACTTCATTTCATTTTTACTTCACTAGATTTAGTTTAATTGTGCAGGGGGATTTTTGGCCCGTTCATTTCCGAATCACAATCACATGCACCGCCTATGCAGGTTTGAAACGACATGAGGGTGAATAAAGGATGACAGAAGACAAAAAAATCAACATTGATCTCATTTACTTGAGTTCCTTATATTATTGTGAACGGTTTGTGTTCAGAATATGACGATTCCTGGTGATAATGTCTCTAACATTATCACCTCCTTTAATACAGGGTTATTCCAAGCTATACCATGCTATTTATTCAAAATTTATTCATAGCATTTATAGAAGTCTTCTTGATTGACTTTTACAGAATTTATTATTTTGTCCTGAATTGTCCCTGATCAGGCCTGTATTCACAATTGGCTGTCCATGACTTTGTTAAAGGAGAACTCCGGTCAATTTTAACATTGAGCTCATTTTTTTGTACATTTGGAGTGCTGTCAATATAGAGAACAACAACAAAAATCGGTGTTGCCTACACCGAGTTATTCTATTTGTAAAATTTGCACCCTGTTGACTTCAATGGGGCAAGTACTAAACCTGCTTTTAGCCTCTTAACATCCTTGATGTGTCATTACAAGTGCACAGAAAATGTGAGTGATTCCTTCTGAGTGAACACGAGTGAGTCTGACTGCAGTAGATGTGAAAGAAATGTATAAAAATGATGTTATTTAAGCCAGCGCAAATACCTTTGTTTACATCCTGTTTTTCGGTTGAAGTCCAAAGTAGTCGATTGTCGAGTTCACGCGCGTGATCATAGGTATTAAACCTATGCGTGTGAACTCTGCAATCGACTACTTTGGACTTCAACCGAAAAACAGGATGTAAACAAAGGTATTTGCGCTGGCTTAAATAACATCATTTTTATTCATATCTTTCACATCTACTGCAGTCAGACTCACTCGTGTTCACTCAGAAGGAATCACTCACATTTTCTGTGCACTTGTAATGACACATCAAGGATGTTAAGAGGCTAAAAGCAGGTTTAAAACTTGCCCCATTGAAGTCAACAGGGTGCAAATTTTACAAATAGAATAACTCGGTGTAGGCAACACCGATTTTTGTTGTTGTTCTCTATATTGACAGCACTCCAAATGTACAAAAAAATGAGCTCAATGTTAAAATTGACCGGAGTTCTCCTTTAACCAAACTTCGAAACATTAAGAGAACAGTTAATCAGATAGTTTGCAAAAGTGGCTATATGCTAATTAAAATATTCGCTTAATGTTTAATATAATATTCAAAGGTGTGGTGTCATCATGATTTTTAAAGTAATTATTATTTAGCAAGGATGGATTAAATTGATCAAAAGAGACAGGAAAGATAGTTATAATGTCCCAAAAGATTTTTATCCCAAATAAAAACTTTCTACTTTCTTCTTCTACTTTCAAAACGTATCAATGTTTTCACAAAAATCTTAAGCAGCACAACTGTTTCAACATTGATAACAATAATACATTTTTAAAATGAGCATATTAGAAATATTTCTGAAGGTCATGTGAAAATTCAGCTCTGCCATCACATGAATAAATTAGATTTTACTTTTTCTTTTTTATCAAATAAATGCAGCCTTGGTGAACATACAAGACTTCTTTCAAAAACATAAAAAAATCTTACTGACCCCAAACTTTTAAACAGTAGTGTATATTATGAGGATATAGAGACCGTTGGATCCTGGGAAACAGTCAATCCTCTTTCGAGTGAGAAGGGAAGCTGTAATTGATCCCTGTACACACACACACATATGTCAAAGACATTCTGTACGAAGCTTACTCAAACACACACTAAACAAATAGTTCTAATACTAAAGAAAAGAAACAGCTGTTCGGTGCAGCTCCGACATGGTGGAAACACGTTTCATTTATTCACACAACTTGTTGACAAACAGCTTGACTATTGATTTATTGGCAAAATAAGATACTGCAAACGATCCGATACAGATGTGCCAGAACACAAGGTGGTCTTCCCTGGAAACTGTTTATCTGTAAACCTCAACATAGACGATGCTTGATAACGACCTGTTTGCTATCACCACCGTAGAGAGAGAGAGAGAGAGAGAGAGAGAGGGAGAGAGAGGGAGAGAGAGGGAGAGGGAGAATGTGAACTCCAAGCTCTATCTGTATGGAAAACCCTTTCTGGGAACCAAGGTTCCACTCCGAAGCAATGAATAAATATAGCCCAAAACATCCAGCCAAACACTCTGAATATGGTCTGACTCTCTCTTTCACACACAACGTGGTTAGCAGAGCTTTTCAAAGCTGTGTCATGATAAAAACTAATTAAACGACGTGACTGTGTGTCTGGAGTCCGGTGACCTGCAGTAATCTGCCCTGGGAACCGCTGGTCTGGGATCAGCATATCCGTGCATGTTACTCAGATGTGAGCACAGAAACTGTGTCAGGCTGATTTTAGATCAGTCGTGATGTATCAATATCCCTGACCCATGTTAAACAAAGCTGATTTACTATAACCGGACTCCTGTTAACAGATTAGGGATCTATTCTGAGCCGTGCGACCGTGTGAATTTCCGAACATCAAGCACAATATCCCAATACACACTCTCTGTTTTTGGCTGCACGTCTCAGGGGGGCTTCTGGGTTTCCCCCTGTGTTGTCCTGTGATGGAACGTGGATGGTATTTTCCATTCCAGCAGGTCCCAGTCATGCAGACCCCCTTGCTATCGCTCACACACATAAAGCTCAGTGACAGAACGTCCTTGGACGCTGACACAGGAGTCAAGTGACCCCGGGATTACCGAGTCTGGCAGACGCACGCCGACGTGTGATAGTCACTCAGGAAAATTAATGGTCCTGGAATACAGCCACAGAAGGGGGGGAGAGAGAAAGATTAGGGAGGGGTAAGGAAGGGTGTGGAATAACTCTTGAGCCACAATTTTGACAGCACTGACCTCCATACATGGACTCACAGTTGCCTCGTATTATCACACTAACATCTCTCTCTGAACTACCCATGTTAATGCCGAGCTGTGTTCTATTCATTTTTATAGAACACTGGCAATCATTCAAAAAGCAGTTGTTTTAAAGGGGTCATATAATGGTACATGCATTTTTACAAGTTGATTGTACTGAAATGTGTGTTGGCAGTGCCTGTACACAACCATCATAAAATGATAAAACTGTACACAACCATCATAAAATGATAAAAATCCATCCAGTGTTTTTTTTTTTTTAATCTTCTTATGTTTTCCCCCATCTCAAATCAAGCCGTTCGATTTTGTGACGTCACAAAATCGACGCCCCTCCCACGATTGTTGATTGACAGCAGCGTTTCAACACAGACCCGCCCTCGCTCGTGAGCGAGCTGTCAATCATAGTCCGCGCGGACCGGCGCGGTCCTTGTTGATACGCTGGAGCACTGTCTATGAGCAGAATGGCGTCTAAGCGATTGTGGTGTTCTGTTCTTGGGTGCAATAAGGAACACAGCAGTCATATTGATGTTCCTAAATCTGAACCGCTGAAGACGCAGTGGCTGAGTTTGTTTTCAAAGGGAATATTCCCCACGATCAACGTCAATGCTTTCATGTTTGCGCGAATCATTTCACACACCAGACTGCTTTACAAACGAGGGTCGGTATAAAGCTGGTTTTGCTAAGAAGCTGTTCCTGAAAAAAGGATCGGTACCAACTATTCGTGTTCCTGCTGCACCTCCAGAAGAAGAAGTGAGTGTAACGTTTTATTAACCTTTATATTAATATTTATATTAATCTTTGCAAATCGCTTGCATGCGCGCTTCACGATGAATGCGGCTGTTTACACTCTGGGTACATTACGGCATGTTTTCTATGTACGACGTTCTCAATATAATTCATAATCCCACGTTTATAATGAACAACGCGTTATGGTTATTGTGTTATTATTAAAAACGGTGTACGCACAGAACAGAGGGGCGGGGTGAGCAAAGCTCATTATCATTTAAAGACACATGCACTTAAACGGCGTGCTGAAAACAGAGCTGTTATGTTTTCTTACAATACTAATGAGAATTTTTAATTACAGTATATTACAAACTTTTAATTTAGACCCTAAAGAATCATATTAGCTTGTACAAAAATGGCATTATATGACCCCTTTAAAGAAATGGTACAGACAAACATTCTATCATCTTTATTTTTTTCCATTGATGGCCGTTGAAAAGTAGCTGACAAAATAAATTATTTTGCAAATAATATCTAAAATTGCACACACAGGGACACACACACACACACACACACACACACACACACACACACACACACACACAGCAGAATGAGGACGAGTCATTAAAAGCTTGATTTTTTTTTTTTACATCTTTCTTACATCATTTTTATCAGATTTAAAATGAATAAATAAATGCATTCAAAATACATAAATTAAGGTTTAAATAAATAAATCACTTTTAAATAAATACGTATTAAATAAACAAATGCATTTAAAATAAATGAATAGATACATCTAAAAATGAATTAAAATCTCAAATAAATATAAAAATAAACAAATAAATTATTAATATATATAAAAAAAATCATACCAGTTAAAGGTGGTCATGGAGGTTTTTGGTACACGATAGACGGTTTGCATCTGTAATTCTCTTAATTAAAGATTTAGGATAAATAAATAAAAACCCAAAGATGAAATCATCTGAGCCAAAGGTTATGTGCTACTATGACATAGACCTGAACATCTGCTGGGTTCAATCTATGATTGCCATCGGATTATTATGATGTCAGCTAAGGTACACTGCAGGATTTACAGACCATGAAAACATCTGGACTGCAATCCAAAGCCTCTGGTGAGTTGGTGTTAAATTGACCATAGAAGTGAATTCTGCTTTAAGATCTTGACTCCGATTCTTTTACAATCTAGAAATGAGTTTTTAGCATTATCTGCTGAAAAGAGAATTAGCACAGTGACTTCTCTTGACTTCTGACCTCAATTAAGAACTTTGCCTAATGAGGGTGACAAAACAAGTGCTAAATGTGTCACAATCAGGCATGTGTCTCAGAAACAACATTACTAAAAGAAACCTCATCCAAGTTAGCCTCTGTACTGTAAATAAACACATACATTGTGCAATACAGATCTAAAACACTACAGTTTTTCACAAAATATGAGCCTTATTCTTGAATCATGCTAATGTAAAATTGTGTACATTTTACCGAAATTGACCAAAACAGTGATGTGTGTTCAGCGTCCATTTGGTGCACATAGAAAAAAATAAACATGGATGAACATCAGAAGGTATGGTGATAGAAACAGTACAAATTACTAAAATGTATCATGTCTCATGTAATCACTTAATCAGTGTTTCAAACGGGGAAAGACGTCAAAAACAGTTTCATTTACCTACCTCAGAAAAGCAATTGACCATAACTTGTTAGACAAAATGGTAACACTTTAGTTTAGGGTCCAATTCTCACTATTAACCAGTTGCTTATTAGCACACATATTGGCTAAGTAACTTATAAAGCACATATTAGTGCCTTATTCTGCATGACCATATCATATATGCCTTAATCCAATACCTAAACCTAACTACTACCTTACTAACTATTAATAAGCAGTAATTAGGAGATTACTGAGGCAAAAGTCATAGTTAATAGTGAATATGTGTTCATCAAACTAAATTGTGACTGAAAAAATAACTTTTTCCTGAATATATTTTGATAGATATATGCACACAAGTGATGTCTTTATTATTTATTGTATGTTTGAATACATCTGTCATGAAAACAAATTATTAGTGTTTATCATTTAAATTGTTATTTGACTAACAAATTGGAATAGAAACATGAATATATGATTAAAAAATTAATATATTGACTATTGATATGCCTTATGTGCAATTTAAATATTTGTACTCAGTTTTATTTGAGTGTTGTTTATTAAATAGATTTGATTAATTGATTATTACATATAATCTAGATTCCTTTTTCAAGCAAAATTTAAATGGCAAGCATTTCAATATATTATATTATTGAGGGTTTTTTAAAAGTGTGAAAAGTGTAAATTTCATGTCATGTCTCAGGATGATTGCTAGTCAGTGGCTTGATAATGTGTAAAAAAAGAGAGAGATGGCTGAGAGGCATTACAAAAGAGAAAAGCTCAGAGGAATATCACTGGAAAAATAAGGGTTATGATCAGGCAAGAGTTTTAGGACCCATATTAATATTTGAAAAGCTTTCCAGCGGTGGAGGGACCGAAGTGGGAAGGCCTGAAATCAGACGGTAAGGTTGCACTGTTCATTTTCACATTATTTTTCACGAAGCATTATTTTGCTTCACTTTTTCTATGATAAAGAGACCTCCGTTCTTGCATTGTGTGTTTTGGTGGCGGAGAAATTAAGGAGGGGTGTATTTGTTTGGGTTGATTTCAAATATCAACAGGGCTTTATAATTTAACAGCCCTTATTATCTTACACATTTTATTTGACAGGTGGCTTAATAGCCAAAAATAACACGCCACCGCCTAGGTTAGATTACAGTCTCCACAGACACACAGGAACAAGGCTTTTGAATATACTAACTAAAACATGTATAAATATCAACCTTACATATCAATATGTACACAAATGAACAGTTCAGTATAAAGTTGTTGACTCTCTGAACTCCTGATGGTGCGTCCTCTTGAGAAGTGAGAAATCAAACGAGCCAAAGCTTGTTTTTGCTTATAATTAAGATTTCATTGCTCACAATCTGGGCCCTGATACCAATCAAAGCAGACTGGGAGATCTGCTCTGTGATGGCAGCTGCCAAACATTAAAGTAAAATCTGTTCGCTGTGTGTACACACACACACACATACACATACACATACACACACACACAATACTCAGCTGTTCCAAAACCAGGACGTTCACAGTATGTGTTTCTGTGTATGAAACAGAAAGGAACACAAATAGACATTTGGCTGTGTTTGGACATCTCTAACTGTAAAAATTGAAAGCAAGCAAGTCATTTTTTCTCCTTTTGCTTTTTTCCCCCAACAAAATGTGACTGAAGCGCAGCAGATGCCGTGAGAAAACACACAAATCTAATTTAGGAAAGCCACACTGTTCTCGGATTTAAATAACAGGAAATTATTTCATATAACGATTCAACACATAAAGGCCCTGTTTACACCTGGTATTAAGATGTGTTTTGGTTGTGGTTTAAAGGTCCCGTTGCATGCGATTCCATGTTTCAAAGTTTAGTTAGTGTGTAATGTTGTTGTTAGAGTATAAATAATATCTGTAAAATTATAACGTTCAAAGTTCAATGCCAAGCGAGATATTTTATTTAACAGAAGTCGCCTACAAAAAACGCCTGGATTGGACTACATCCCTCTGCTTCCTGCTTTAGTGACATCACCAGAACCGTGTTTAGACTAAACTCCGCCCACAGGAACACAGGCGTATTGATGGCGAAATGTCAACAGACGGTTGATGTTTATCTATAATCGGATACCGCAAAAGTTTAATTCGAAGTTGTTAGTTTGCTCTGTCCATTTCACCACGGACTGTTTTTCTAACCTGGGATAATATTAAGCAGGCTTCTCTCAGCCTTTCATACTGACGAAGGGGGCAATTTCAACTATATTCCAGCAAGCGGTAAGTACAAGTAGTGATTTAATATGGAAGTAGCGATCAACTTCACATTGTTTGTCTTAGTAGGATGAAAATAATCTTACTTAAACTGTGATTAATATACAGAAAGCGATCACAGAACAATCCCTTTTCAATTGCCCAAGCTGTCACTCACACAGCGCGAGTTTATCTGGACACTTGCCAAAACTCGTTATGAAATCAATGACGCTGTTACACTGCACAACGAAGCTCTTACTGTATTTATATGCCTCATGTTTGCATTGGTGAAATCATTAGTGAGTGCAGAAACTGCGTTGCAATGATAAGATCTTTCACGCGATCAACAGACTGTCATCTGCTCAATGCTCATCATCACTGCAATTTTCTATGTGATTGAAATAGATCTAAATACTTAAAAAACTTCTCACGATTCGTTAATCCCGATAGCTGTAATAGTAAAAACGTATAATAGCTGTAATAGTAAAAGTTTTCCAGATAGTTCCACATGTAATGCCAGATATTTCATATGCAAGCATGTCAGCCAATCACAGCAGAGGGCGTTTACACTGAAGTCTCTCAGCAGACACGCCCCTTCAAACAGAGTGTTCAAACCAGGTGATGAAATCAGGCTAGGAAATATGCCTTTTACTTCTAAATTATAACAATTTTTGATCTAAAAAACATACTAACATTATAAGGGCACCCCTGGAAACATGATAAAATAATAAAAATAATCCATGGAATGGGACCTTTAATCCATCTGTTTTGTCCACTTTCGACCACTTCTGTCCCGATATCTTTCAGTCTATGGGGTCTATGGGCGGGTAAATGTATGGGTTTTTTCAGATCTTTCGATCTAATGGACAAAATATGCTTCTGCTATGACAGCTGCAAGACCACGCCGAACGCTGTGGGTTTGCGTTAAAATCAGGAACGGTGAGAGAACATTGTGCTTGGTACGTTTTTCGTCTTCAAACCAAACTCGGGTCTCCAGCCGACAAAGTTGAAATCCCGTCTGGCCAGTGCGATTCCCATAATGGTTTACTCATTAGATCAGTAGGCGGAGAGTAGGTTTTTCTTTTTTCTTTTGTAGCTGTTTGAACACATTCGGCCACATGAGCATTCACACTACGAAAGTAATCTGATTGAATGTGTTTTTGACTACCTCTGGAAGTGTTCGAAAGTCGACAAGCTCAAAAATGTTTAACACCCCGTTTACACCTGTATTTAGTGTCATCCACTTGTGATCCGATCGACAAAAAAGCCTCTTAATACCAGGCCAAAGACTCAAACAAGAACAAAAAAAAACATTGCAAATGAAACAACTGTAAAACCTTTTAAAAAATACCATGGTACCTTGATAATTACCATAATACTGAAATGGTGCTATGGTGCATGTCCAAAAAACACATGGTTCATGAATTTCAGTAACTGATACCATCACTGTATCACCACAGAACCTTTCTGTAACGGCATGTTCGCCATGATATATTTGAATGTGTTTTTGTCTAAGTGACTGCAACACAGTTGCAGCTACCATAAGTATATCAGAGTGAAACTTTGGTTTCTTTTCCCACTAAGGCTTTGCAAACCCCCCCTCAGCAGGATGAGTCATGCCCGCCTTCCAGTAGGCACTGTGATCCAGTTTCTATAGAAACCCGTTGCTATGGAAACACCTCTTGCTCAAGAGTCATAAGGGGATACACAAACACTAGCACAGGTGACCGGGGCAAATCAGACGGGATTTTAATAAGATAATCAAGACGGGCCCGTTTCTAAAGATCTCATCGCATGAAATGTCAGAACAAACAGCCATCTGCATAACGCTTCCTCTTCTATGAATAGTGTGGAGGGCTGCACAACTTTATGGATTCACTACTTCATATACTCTCCACTAGAGCTGCATGATTTTGGATAAATTAAGTTTTATAAATACATTTTTTGGGGTTTTAACTAGAGATCATGATTTTACGGAGCCCCTAAAGAGACATGGTAAAGAAAAAAATATGAAATGGGAGGAAAAATTATTTGGTAATGCTTTTGCGCTGTTTTGCATTTCCCTGAGAAACTTTGTTCACTTGCAAAATGTTTGTGTTCCCTCGAGAAAATTTGTGTTCGCATTTCCCCGAGAAACTTTGCATTTGCTTGCAAAATGTTTGTGTTTCCCTGAGAAACTTTGCGTTCGCTCGCAAAATGTTTGCATTTTCCTGAGGAACTTTGAGTTCACTTGCAAAATGTTCCGTTTCCATCCAAAAAATTGTACCAACCCCAAGTCTATATGGTATTCTCGTCCCCATATTCTTTGGACTATCTAATTGTTTGTACCTCCTTTCAAAAATGAACCATTGGACTGCCATTTATATCAGATGGTAATACTAAGGTACTCTGAGATACACTGCCCTTCAAAAGTTTGGGATCAGTAAGAGTATACTGTACTCAGTAAGTATATATATATATATATATATTCAGCAAGAATTCGTTAAATTCAGCAAAAGGGATAGTAAAACATTTGTTACAAAAGATTAATATTTACACTATTTAGCACAAAATACTAAAAAAAAAATCCATTTTTTTTTCATTAATATATTAAGCAGCACAACTCTTTTCTACATTGATAATAATAAATAATGTTTATTGATCGTCAAATCAGCATATTAGAATGATTTCTGAAGGATCATGTGACACTGAAGACTGAAGTAATGATGCTGAAAATTCACAGGACTAAATTACATTTTAAAATGTATTAAAATAGAAAACAGTTATTTTTAGTTGTAAAATATTATTACACAATATTACTGTTTTTAGTGTATTTTTTATATTTTAATGTATTTTTGATCAAATAAATTCAGCCTTGGTGAGCATAAAAGATTTCTTTAAAAAATATATGAAATTGTAGCAACACCAAATTTTCTAATGGTAGTGTATGAAATTGAAATTCAATTATTGCACTTATAATTGCACTTATTGATTTCCCATAGTACTGCCATGGTCTTATTTTTAGGGGAATTTACACCATTTATGGAAGTCCTGGTATTCTTGTACAAGTACATTTTTAAATATTCTTGAAAAAATGATAACATCTTGTTCGGAAATGACCTGAAACGAACTCCAGGACCCCACAAGAGTGCAGCTCTAATGTAAAAAGCACACGTATATCAGCTGCCTGCAGAGAGCCAGAGATCAAATCACTGTCCTGCAGTCTTCACCTCATGCAATGAAAGTGAAGCTCAGTCAACCTTATTTGACATGAAATCCTCCGGAGAAAAGCACAGAGGCTTTGAGAGGATTCAAACAGCATGATGTGTACATGCGTGCACTTGTTTGAGAGTGTGTGTGGTGTCCTTAAAAATGAAGAGCAAAGAAAAAAAAATCTCATTGAAATTCTGGTCAGTGCTGCCAGCTCTTTATACACTAAATATTATGTAACTAGATAATAATACAGCTTCATCTGCCCTCAACCCCCCCACCTCTGCGCTGAGATTGACCAGCTGAGACAGTTACATAAACTCAGATACCCGTACTCATCAACTGTGACTCTGTCTCTCTGTCTGTCTGTGGAGGTATTAGAGAGTGGGCATGTGGGAAGGGAGCGAGCAGTGTTTGGTAAGTGGGAGTGGGTGTGAGGTAGACCGAGGTAGTGTGAGGAGATTGTGAAGTAGTATGCAGGGTTTGATGGTGGTGGTCAGACCACTCAAAAGTCTATTTTTCTTCATTATATGTTCTTATATGTGTCTTATATCTATTTTTTCAAAAGCTAGTTTAGTCTTTTACTGCATTCTTCTGCATTACTGCAATAATTATTTTAGAATTATTATGTAGATTTTATGACCCTATATTTATTGAGAGATAATTTTACCAAATAAAAAATGTACCATTGGACCATTTAAAATTAATTATTAAAGGTGAAAAGTTTATAAAAAAAGGGCTAAAAAAAACGAAATGTTGACTACTTACAGGACCTAAGATATATACTTTGCCTTATACATTACATATACTATTCAACTCATATCCAGGTTGTGACGTTAAACCGAGCCTGAACGGCGAGTGACCGGTGACTGTTAAGTAACTGGTCTAGCTCACTAGTTGTGATTAGGGTGTGATAATACCATTGATAGTTAAAAGCTATGTAAAATGGCGGGCCTCACAATGAGGTCAACAGAGTTACCCATGCTAGAGTACTAGCTAGTGAGGAGAAGAGTGTGGAACCGCCTCGTGAAACAACCCACAAGAAACCATCATGACGACTAAATAGAGAAAAATGCCAGCTGGGCGGTCGGCTGGACAAATAAGCGCCCTGTCGTAGTTCTAGGGCGCCAATTGGCACATGGAACGTAAAGACACTTTGGAAGGATGGAAGCCTCGAATTACTTGTCGGTCAACTTAACAAGTGGTTCAGATGGGACGTCATTGGTCTGCCAGAGGTGTGTAAAATGGAACAAGGCATAGTAGAAAATTCTGGACATAAGCTCTTGTATTCGGGTGAAGAAAAGACGCATCGAGGAGGTGTAGGTCTGCTTTTTTCAAAGGCAATCCAAGAGTTTAATCGATTGGAATCCAGTGTCTTCAAGGCTAATCAGTGCGAGATTCATTGGTCAGGGTTATAGCATCACGATTATCCAAGCATATGCACCAACTACTAGCCATAGCGACGACGCTGTGGATGACTTTTATAAGACATTACAACACACCATCGATAACGTGCCAAGAAGGGACATTAAGATCTTAATGGGGCACAGGTTGGCACGGACAACGTTACATGGAAAGGTGTTTTGAGGCACTTCGGATATGGATCAATGAATGATAGAGGTTAGCGACGTTTTGTAGGCTCAATAAGCTAAACATTATGAACACCTGGTTCAGGCACAAACCATCACAGAAATAGACTCGTTCGCTGGGTAACAGAATGCAACAGATGATTGATTACATCATGATCGATTAGAGATGAAGAAGCTGCACCAGCAATCGTTCTCAATGACCACAACCTCGTAATAGGCAACTTTAGGATGCGGTTTAAGATTAAAAAGAGGACACACACTGAGAAATTGGACATAGAAAGACTGTGTAATACTGAAGTCAAAGAGCACTATGAAATCAGGCTCAAGAACAGTTTTGAGGTGCTTGGCAACACGATAGAAGAATTCAGCTTGGATGATACACTCAACATTATCAACGACACGATAAAGAAAACAGCTGAAGAGATAATTGGCTTTAGAAGAACATATAAAAACACTTCTCGCGCAAGGTGATGAACACTGAGATGTGGGCAAAAAGAACAACAACAGCCCAGATTATGTAAATTTAAAACAACGATACTCTCAGCTGAAGACCAACATAGACAACAAGGTTGAGAAATGTCGCAACAACTGGTTCAACAAACAATGTTGCGAAGCAGAAGGAGCAAGCCGAAAGAACGACATGCACACTCTTTTTCAAAAGGTCAAAACGCTCAAGAAAGGAGTCAAAATAAATGAAAGGTGCAGCAACATCAGAAACAAAGATGGCAACTTACTTACCAAGGATGCTGATATACTCAGCCTCTGTCTCTACAACGCACCTATCAAGACAGATGAGGATTTTCTTGAGCAACTCAGGCCAAATTGCAAGAGAGATGTGCATCGGACCTCCTAGAGAGCGAAATCAGAACAGCCATCTCCAAGATCAAATCCCGGAAGGCTCCTGGTATTGATGGCATCGAGGGAGAGCTAATCAAAGGCGGCGGTAAAGCCATAGTCCGTATCATGCATAAAATTTGCAATAAAATTTGGGCCACTGGTGAGTTTCCTATGCTATGGACAAAGTCCCTGTTGGTTACCATCCCAAAGAAAGGGGATACAACCAAATGCGAAAATCACCGTACAATTAGCCTCATCTGACACTCAAGTAAGCTTATCAGGAGCCGGATGAAAAACGATATTGAATTACAAATGGCGGAGGAACAAGCCGGATTCAGACCAGGTAGAGGCACTATCGAACAGATTTTATCACTCAGATTGATAGTAGAGAAGTACCTCGCACTGCAAGACAAAGAACTTTACTTGATCTGTATTGATTTCAAGAAAGCCTTTGATCAAGTGTGGCATCAAGGCCTTTGGAAAGTACTACACCACTATGGAATCCATCCCAAGCTGATCAATCTGATTGAGAATCTGTATAAGAAAACGCAAAGTGCTATAAGAGTCCGGAACGATATGACAGATTGGTTCCAGCAAACAATCGGTGTCCGACAAGGCTGCCTTTTGTCTTCAGGTCTCTTCAACATCTATCTGGAGCACATTATGCAAGAGGCACTTGACGGTCTAGAGAGCCAAGGATCATGTGTAAACGGCAGAACACTTAACAACTTATGTTTTGCCGATGATATTGGTCTCTTGACACAACTACTTAGACATGCTCAGGTCCTTTTGGAAAGAGTCGACAATGTCAGCTCAAAGTACGGGCAAGAGATGAGTGGCTCCAAAACAGAGTGGATCCTGCTAAGTACAAAATCTGAGCGAACAGTGAAAAATAGAGAAAAGGAAGGACTGTTTCTCAGTGGGAAGGAGCTGCAGCACGTGGAAAGATTCAAGTATCTTGGAACGACTCTGACTGCAAACTGTGACTGCTCTACAGACATCAGAATAAGAACAGCCACAGCCTTGAAAGTGATGAGCGATCTGGACAATATCTGGAAAAACAAAAACATCAAGAATGAGACCAAAATGGGACTGTACAGATCCCTCATACTTTGTATGGTTGCGAAGCACTTAGAAAACTGCTTGGCGTACACATCATAGACAAGATGAGAAACGATGACATCGGAAAGGCCCTCCATCAGATAGAAACAATTGTGCAAAAAGTACATGAAAGACAACACCAGTGGCTTGGTCATGTACTTCGTATGGATAAAAACAAGATTGCCAACATTACATTGCATGGAAGAGTAGAAGGTACCGCAAAAACAGGATGTCCAAGAACAACGTAGATGTCATCAGTATTGGCAAGATACGATGTTAGACAATTCATTCTTCTAATGAGAATTGCGCAAAGTATAGACAGATGGCGTTTAGCGTCAACTCATGCAAGAGCCTACGTTGAAGTGTAATATACTGCATGGAGATATGGGGAAGAAGAAGAAAAATACTAAAAAAAGATTCCACAAAAATGTTAAGCAGCACAACTGTTTTCAACATTGATAATAGGAAATGTTTCTTAAACACTAAATCAACACATTAGAATGATTTCTGAAGGATCATGTGACACTGAAGACTGGAGTAATGATGCTGAAAATTCAGCTTTGCACCACAGGAATAAATTGCATTTTAAAATATATTACAACAGAAAACAGTTGAATTGCAATAATATTTCACAATATTACTGCTTTAATCAAATAAATGCAACCTTGGTGATTATAAGAGGCTTCTTTCAAAAATATACACATTTTTATAGACCTCTAACCTTTAAAAGGTTGTGCATTTATTAACCCAAATGTTGATACTGATGAAGAAAAAGCTCATGGCAACAAATCTACAAATGTATTTTCCTTATTTTTCTCCTAGAGATCAACTAAATGCACCAACACAATCCCCACAATAACGTGTAGGCTCAAAATCCCATGGGAGTGTCTTTAAAACACAATATCTTAGGCTCACTCCTGTGTTCTCTCATCGATCAGAGCACTAGCAATGCTTGTCAGGCTTCCTCCCATTCACCTGCATCCCGCAGGCTACACATCGCCATGGGAACAGCCAAGGTGAATGAGCAGAGGTCACGAATGACTGGTTCAGCCCCATAAGCAGTCACCTGGGTCTCAGGACGGCAGTGGAAAGTTAAACCTCCGATCTAAGACACCAGCATGAATGTTTTTTTATTTCTGCTGCATCATTTGCGAGTCTACAGAGAAAATGCACACTCTTATTAGCAAGCAAATACACACAACTCACTCAGCATGCACCGCAGCTTTCCCCTGAGAGGAAGAACGAGAGAGCGTGAGAGAGAAAGAGAGCGAGAGAAGATGGTGACCTTGGTCAGGCCTTTAATGAGATGGAAAACTCCAGAAAATCTGTTTCTACTCCACACTCAGCAGTCTCTAAACTGCATTACACTCTGTCAGCATGAATCTGATGAGGAGATAGTCAAATGTGTGTGTGTGTGTGTGTGTGATATGTGAGAGACAGATAAGCTATTTTTCCATAATAATATAGGCGACTGTTGCTGGCTAAGGTTGCTAAGCATGTGGAACAGAGATCAGTGAGCTATCTCTGTATTTGTGTGTGTGTTTGTGAGGGAGGACAGTGTTGTAAACCTTTTTTTATATTCCACTCAACGACTTGGAGTATTGGACCCAACAGTGGACTGGTTTGGTTTGGGAGGGGGGTTGTCAAACCAGTTTTAATGTCAGACACATGACTCAAGTGTGAGGATGTGCACTCTGACACATAAACACACATAAACACACACACACAGCGAGAGACAGAGAGAGACAGAGAGAGAGAGAGAGAGAGAGAGAGAGAGAGAGAGAGAGAGAGAGAGAGAGAGAGAGAGAGAGAGAGAGAGAGAGAGAGAGAGAGAGTCCTCTGGGAAAGTTGCAGGTACACTGTGAAAGAGAAATGTTTAAAGGTGCAGTGCGCAATTTCTGCACCACTAGTGGCAACAAACACAACAGCAAAAATAACTAGATTTCTTAAGACAATGTGAGTGGTGCTTGGCTGCTGGCATCAAATAAAATAAAAATAATAGATAGACAGACAGACAGACAGACAGACAGACAGACAGATAGACAGATAGATAGATAGATAGATAGATAGATAGATAGATAGATAGATAGATAGAATGATCGAAAGGTCGAAAGAATGATAGATAGATAGATAGATACTATAGATGGATAGATTGAACGATAGATGAATAGATAGAACGATAGATGGATGGATGGAATGTAAGATCGATATATAGAACGAAAGAACGATGGATGGATGGATAGAAAGATAGATAGAAATATGGATGGACAGAAAGATATATAGATAGGAAGATGGATGGATGGATGGATGCTTAAAATGCTTACTTGGCAACTAACTGAAATAAAAAATAAATATTAAAAAAACTAATACAAATAAAAAACTGCATAAAATTATTAAAACAAACTAAACCGAAATAAAATGATATAAAAATGAAAACTAATTCTAATTATTAATAAAAAACTATAATAGTTATAGTATAATAATACATTTAAAAAAAACACTTATTCCAACAGGAAGTGTGCATGAACCAAGCAGAAAACGGCACTGCTGGTACATGGATAATTATAATCATTTCATATTCAATAGTATAGTAGATGCTTCAACTTGTTAAAACTGTGAAATTAACTTTAGCACACATTATTCCCTGTCTGTTGCCGTTCAGCTCAGAGTAGTTGCTAATGAAGGTTTTGGGACTGTGTGCGATCTTGTGGTGCCATTAGCTGATGACGGCTCCAGAATGAGTGTCGTGACATTTACCGCTCAGCTGATTGCCTCAAAATCAACAAGTGTCAAGTGCAGAGTGCCGAGAAACTTATTTCGAAATGAACAGGAATATGCTAATGGACTTTCTCAAGGTATTACAGACTTTCTATGGACAAAATATGACACTTAATAACTTTCTATTTATCTAGTTCTTTTCTATGATGAAGCGATATGATGGTTATTACACTCTCACTCTTTCATCAGACGTGGATGAGGGGCAGCTGCGTACTTTTCTGCTTAGCATTCAAATCTAATCTGCTCTGCATACTCAGCAACCGCTATGCAGAGAGAAAAAAGAGAGATGATCATGGGACTATTTTGATGACACATTTACAAAAGTTGATGAGTACTTGGAAAAAACACACACACACAAGCTTGATGACTAAGTTTGCTGCCGACACCTTCCTTTTTAGCTTCAGTGAGCAAAGTTTGTATAGTCCTAAAACCCATCCTGACTGAAAAGAGAAACATTGGTGTTCAAGTAAAGCCCGTTCCCTATGAGATAGAAAGACTGTGTTTTGTGTTTCTTTCACTGTATGAAACTCAGCGACGCTCTACTGCAGTGCTGCTGCTGACGCAATATCAGGAAAGTTCATCTGTGCGCTAATATTCAGCTTTGACTCACAATGTTTACACAAACAGCCCATAAAAACGAATGGCCGCATCAGAAAACCTTAATGAACTACTAAATGAGAGCACTAATCAGACACGCTCACATCTCTAGCCCTCACTGCAATCCCCACATCCAGTCATAAATGTCTATTCGTCTGATAATTTGATGCAACCTGCTTTGTTTACTCACATGGACATAAGCTGGTATCCTCTGATTGGCTGGACAGGCTTGACATCACCAAAGGGACAACAATTACATCATACTTAAAGCTAATTACATTTGGCAAATTTCACATGCGGAAATGATATTGCTATACAAGATTATTGATGCCAAACAGACAGACAGAACACAATTATATTTTTATGATTTTCTCTGGACATGGTACTTTGATATATCTCAAAATATTGGAATTCATGTACCATGGTATTTACATAACCTATAAAAAGAGTAATGTTTGCAGCACAGATGGTAATACCAAGGTTTTTTAGTACAGAAATTCATGTACCTTAGTTTATATAAGGTACCCTGTGGTACTTAAAAAGACTACCATAGTAATACCATGGTTGATTTAATTAAAAACCCATGGTCCTTTTATGGTACCTCTGGTATGTATGTGTGTATCATGGTATTCTTGGAAGTACCTTGGAAATGACAAAGTGGTAACAGTTCAGTTTAGGGTCCAATTCTCATCAATAACTAGTTGCTTATTAGCACACATATTACTAGGACATTGGTTTATTAGTATTTATAAAGCACATATTAATGCCTTATTCTGCGTGACCATATTTTATATCCCTAATCCTACCCAATACCTAAATGTAATAACTACCGTACTAACTATGTATAAGGAGTTTACTGAGGCAAAAGTCGTAGTTAATAGTTAGTTAATAGTGAGAATTGGACCCTAATCTAAAATGTGACAACATAGTATATGAATATGGCATATATATATATATATATATATATATATATATATATATATATATATATATATCATACACTTATTAAAATAACCACGGCATTCTAGGAAGTTCCTTGGAGTACCATGCTTCACAATATAGTACTTTTGCATTAACATAATATTATTGTACTCTGATGTATAGTAAACCATGGTACTAAAATTTTACCATGGTATTTATGGTACTCCAAGGTACTTCTGAGAATACCATGGTGGTTTTGTATGATTGCCGTATTCATAAACTATGGCAACTCCAAGGTACTTCAAAGAATACCATGATTAACTTCATAATAGTGTCCAAAAACCATGAATTTAACCTGGAATTGTGTCCAAAAATACACATACAGATTACCATTCAAACATTTGGGGTCGGTAAGAAGTAAAAATACAATAAAAACAGTAATATTGTGTACTATTATTACAATTTAAAATAACTGTTTTGTATTTTAATACATTTTAAATTGTAATTTATTCCTGTGATGGCAAGGCAAAATTTTCAGCAGCTATTACTCTTAATTGTCATATGATCTTTCAGCCATCCTTTTAATATGCTGATTTGCAGCTCAAGAAACATTTCTTTTTATTATCAATGCAGAAAACAGTTGCGCTTCTCTTCTCTAGAAAAATACTTTTCTTTTTTCAGGATTCTTTGATGAATAGAAAGTTCAAAAGAACAGCAATCCCATGGTCATTTTTCTATGGGAATTAGACAACTGCATCCTAGCAGAAATAAATAAAGCTTAATAAAGAGTATAAACCAACATATAATGGCAACAGATAAAGAGCTGTAAGAGATCCGTGCAGAAACGAAGGCAGCGCCTCGCTGAAAACTGGACAGAACCTGCTCTGACTGTAAGCACTGTGCCGAGCTCGAACTGTCGTCTTCTCTCTGTCTCTCGTCCTGTCTATCTGTCTCTCGTTGGCTCTAATTAATGGTGGCCCCCCTCCCAGTAGGCATCCAGCGTTTCCATAGCAACGCTGCTCTGCAGTCGATACTAGCCTCTCGTCTCCGTGGTAACTGAGTCGGGATGCGAGAGGTTCTGTCTCTGTGATTTTGGGCTGCAGCGTGTGGGAGACGGGCTGCACATGCACAAACAAACACACAAACAAAAATCCACGAACCAGCTTAAACGCTCCACTTGACAAGAACTCTTGACAAATTTGACAAGTTACAGGATTACAGACACAAACCCACATTTGGAGATGCTAAGAGACTTATTTCAACTTTTTTCATTAGAACAAAACTCATACGCCTAGACATAATCGGTAACTATCCAACAGATAAGCAGGTACCATGGTATTACAATAAAATATACCATGTCAAAACAATGGAAGTGCCATTATATTCTTCAAATTACTTTATATGGGTATATGAACATGGCAATGATTCAGTACTATAGTTTACATCGAGTCCATACTGTCAATAAAATGGAAAAAGGAAAAAAGATCAAGGATCAAAACTGTAATCTAAACAAAAACTCATTATTAATTAAAGAGAATTTGGTAACACTTTAAATATAATTCATTATATATTTTTGATGCATTAATTATGCTTCGCATGGTCTCATGAATCGCTGCAACCCCAGTTATAACACATTCTAATACTCATCTATTCATTGTCACACCTTTAGAAAGTAAACATTTAAAAATACATGACAAACAACCAACTTCAGATGTAACAAGGAAATATTACAATGCATTTAAAACTTTGGTCACAATTCTTTACCAAAAGATATAATGCTTTATAATGTTCATTATGAACACCTTTATAATAAATTATTCATAATACAGAGTTACTGAGATTTCTTGTGATTTTACTCTCATATTCATTATAGGAAACATGAATATTGGAAAGCAAATCCAAACCAGTCTAGATATATGTAATATGTGTTATTTCCTATCACACACAAAGAAAAAGTAACAATGAACAGAAAACAAATGAGCTGACATGCCAAGTAATTCCTCTTAACCAGGCGCTGAAGGGATCACACGAGGAAAAATAAGAGAAAAGAAACGAGGGATTTTGTCCTTTCATGAGTGGAGATAAATCCTGAATGAAGGATTAAAGGAGTAATGCCCTGAAAAAAAAGAAAGCCTAAGTAGGAAAAGAAAAAGGAGAGACAGAGAAGAGAGAGGACAAGTGAGGAAATCAGAGTGATGAGATAAATGAGAATATATGTGTGTGTGTGTGTGTGTGTATCTAGAAATATAATGAGCACTTAAGCCATCTTATGGGCTAATCACCAATCAAAACACAAGGACCTGGCAATGACCATCAAACTAGCCCGGAAACAGAGAAAATGTGTGCGTGTGTGTGTGTGTGTGTGTGTGTGTTTAAAACTGTTCTTAATGCACGTGCATTATACACAAACACTTAAAGTCCCCATGAAATCAAAATTGACCCTATTTACTTTGTTAGCGCATATTACTAGTCTTGTGGTGAACAATTAATCCGTGCAAGTAAATATAAAAAAAATATTTTTTTACCATGGTAATCTTTCATCAAAATCTGAAAAGTTTCTTCCGGTCTGGAATGGCGTCTTTTTCTGATGACGTAGGTTTGACGGCTTGGTTTGAAAACGCTTAACCACTCCCCTCAAACCGTTAGTCTGCCATGAGCGAGAGATGGAGAGGAGGAGCGCTAAGTAAAACCCTGCCCTGAGTGCCCTCTGTTCAATATTCCGTTTCACTTGGAAATACGTCATAACACTGGAGAAAAATCGTTTGCAACTTCCGGTTCACGGGGACTTTAAATAAAAACTAAGTTGTACGAACTTTTAAATTGCACATAAGGCTGTTATCATATAAATATGATAGATTTATTCAAACATACATAAAATAATGATGATATATAATACAGTGCATATATTTAACAAAATTAGTTCTTTTTTAGATAACTAATGAGCTATGGACATTGAATAACTTTCCTGAGGTGAACGTAACCTTAAGTGATGTAACGTTGTTTACAAGCGGCTTTACTGACGTCTTTCCGTGAAGAATTCAACATTCTCCATTTTATTTTGCCTTCTTGTGTTTGTCCTTGAAGTCCTCAACCAAAAGCAGCATCTAAAATTAGTCTCGTGCTAATTGTAGGACTGAAGTGAAATGTTATTGAAGTGCTGAAGTTAAAATGCCATGGTCAAATCCACCTTCTATGAGCTCAGAACTCAAAGCAGACTTTGTTCTCAGGCCTGGATTCTTCTTTTAACGCGTACACTCACGCTCACACTGTTAAATTTGTCCTCGGGTCTGAATAATGCCTGCATGTGATCTTGCCCGTTCCATCTCTTAACAAATGGAGTGCTGTTATTCATGAAGAGAGGATTTTAGCACTTGGTGCTGCTGATATAGTGATCAGCTGATTTTAAAATATGCCTAAATTAACTTCTGATTTAAATGTGCCTGTTTTTACTATTGGACATTCTATATCAACAACAGAGCATGTTTTATTTGTTTTTTTATTCCATACATATATAATGACCAATAAATATCTTTATTATCTCAATTGTTCCTCTAGAAAAAAAAAAAAAATTAAAAGCAGAGCAAATTAACTCTCCTGCTTCTGGGCTTTGGCAACCTCACATGTGGCTTCTCAACAGATGAATCCCATTTTTGGATTGTAGGTCTCTTCTAATTATGTATAGTTAGAATAGCAAGAGAGCAAAATAAATGGGTATAGCAATACTCAAAAGGAGGAGAAAATGCTACTTCATTTTGTTATTGACCTTAATAGTCGTGTTTCCAATCAAACTTCTTCAATATTTTGGTGTAAAATCACTTGGTACAGAAGAAACTCTCTATATAAACTATATACAAAGGTAAAAGAAAATGCAATCTAGACTATATTAAATACAGGTTCACATGCAACAATGAAACATGGTTTGTGTTGAGGAATTCAGGAGAAATTCAGAAATCAAACATTGAAAAGAGCCATGCCAAAAATTTCACATATTGTTGGGCCCATACAGGTTAATATTAATAATAATGCTTATTTTTATTTCTTATTTTGTACAATAATTTTGGTAACTTATTAATATGTTGGCAGCATTATGGTAACAATCATTTTGGGTCACCACTAAAATCCAAGAATAAAATCTGTTACCTGAAGCAAATCCAGTTGAGTACGACTGATTATTGATATTAAATGTCAACTGCGCTTATTGTCTCGATTGTGCTCAGATTTGTCGATATATTGAAGTGTGCAATCAAAATAGATTTCATTATGAACTCAATCATTTCTCATCACATTCCTACAGATCTGAAAAGGCCAAATTATCCAAGCTGTCATGAATTGTACAGCTCTATACTCCTAGTATGCATGATGCCAACAAACTTTTTTATTTATTTAAGGAGAATTATCTGAGCTCACATTCTTAAATGTAACAATTTGAGAGAATTCCTAAGCCATTAGCCATAAAAGAGCAATCTCTAAGCAAACACATTTTTCTCTGGGAGTCTGAAGATCAAGACACACAAACCATGAGTGATGCATCGCATATCGCTTCTCTGATAAATAACTGGAAGCATAAACACTTTAATTCCAGATGTATGTTTACATGGTGTGTGTGTGTGTGTGTGTGTGTGTGTGTGTGTGTGTGTGTGTGTGTGTGTGTGTGTGTCCGAGTGGACATACTGTCAGCCATCTGCGTTCAGGATGAGAGGTGAATGTATGAGGAGAGAAACACAGCTTGTCTAATCAGCCTCAGGCACACAAACACAACACACACAGACACACACACAAAAACAGAAATAGTGTTTCTCTGTCCTACTGTCCATATGTCTCTCTTTTCCACTACACTAAATAGCTTTCCTTTTCTTTCCTTTTTTGCTTCCATTTTGTATTTTCTCCATCTGCTCTCTTCCCCTTCTTTTTTCAATCTGTGTAAAATATCTTCCTTAATTTGTACCTCTACTACATTGAAATGCATCAGTAAGGGGCCATTCACACAGAACACGTTTTTTTGCGGTTAAAAGACGCAGGTCAGTGAAGCGAGAGAAAAAAAGCGCAAGGTCTAGACACAAGTTTTTTAAACTTATTTTAACTTGAGTGCCGCATTTTTAAAATGCGAGACACAAACGCAACGGTCAAACATCTGTCTAGCACATTTACAATGGAAAACAATGGAAAAGTACAGCAGTGGAATGAAAAAAAAACATGTTCTGTATGAAACGGCCCTAAGACAGCTCTAAAGGGAGCGATATAATACATTAAGTTTAGTGAAATATATAGACAACCTAAAAAAAGTGGTTCACAACTGGTGGTTCATGACCCAAAAAAGGGTTTCATTTCTGTTATAATTAAAGGTCCCATTCATCGTGATCCCATATTTCAAACTTTAGTTAGTGTGTAATGTTGTTGTTAGAGTATAAATAATATCTGTAAAATTATAAAGCTCAAAGTTCAATGCCAAGCGAGATATTTTATTTAACAGAAGTCGCCTACAGTGAACGGCCGGTTTGGACTACATGTACATCCCTCTACTTCCTTCTTTAATGACGTCACTAGAACAGTTTTTTGACTAACCTCCGCCCACAGGAATACACAAAAAAAGGGGGCGTGGTCTTGTTGCGCTCCCACGGAGAAGAGGAAGAGTTGCGTTTGTAGAGTGTGTTTGTCGCCATGTCGTCGAGACGCTGTTATTTTCATCCCGGAGTCCAGTCACCTTTGTTTGGCCTTCCCAGGGACGCTGTACTTAGAGATCAATGGTTACAATTTATGCGCATGCATCTCCACATTATGGTAAGAGGCGTGACCTTTCCGGGCAACGTGCGCTAAGCTGCTGTCGAATCACAACACAGGAACCGCTGGCACAATCAGAACTCGTTACGTATTTCTGAAGGAGGGACTTCATAGAACAAGTCAGTCATCAGCCCGTTCTTAGGACAGTGAAAACAGCGGTATACAGATAAGTAAATTGTGTGAAAAATACTGTTTTTTTACACACGAAACATGAACACATGTTATATCGCACACTGTAAACACAATCAAAGCTTCAAAAACACATGAAAAACGGGACCTTTAAGGTAAAAAACAATACTGAATGCATGAAAATGAAATGCAACTAACTATATAATTGTAAATAATAGGGGTAACAATAACAAATTAAAATAAAACTTTTTTGTTGTTGAAGTCAAATCCGTCAAATTTTATTTTACAGTATTTTTGTGCAAATTCGACAAATAAGACAGATGCCAATACGGACAGGTTGGTAGCATTCCTTATTTTTTGAAAACTATGAACAAAACTATGAAAGGTAAAAGAAAATACAACCCAGCCCATCCAGTTCAACATCATCGAACAATGAAATGTGTCGAGGACAATGCAGTGAATTATTGGCTCCCAAGAACATCCATCCATCTACTATCCATCTATCTACTGTATCTATCTCCATAATGTCTTCAGCATCAATCTGCCTCCAAGGTTTTCTTGCACTACAGCAGGGGGAGGAAGAGTTTGATGTGGGCTGGTTGCTGTGAGGAAGTTTCTGGATTTTTCTCAAGACTCGCTGCTTTCAGATGAAGAAATTCATTTCAAGCTGTATGTATACAGCGTCCTACAAAACTATTCACATTTGCTGCCAGGGTGTTGGTGTCAGATGATGAAATTTTAATCTGTATGTGACAGCAGTTCTCTGCCAGTCAGGTCAGTGTTTATGTAAAGCCTGCAGGCAGTCAGCAGAGTTCCTAAATCTTTAATAAGACAAAATACACAGGTCCTGGAATCATCTCTCCAAATCCCCAGCTGCAACTCTCTCTTACACACACACAACAAATCACAAACAAGGGCGGCCTGCGGGACACGGGTGGTAACATAATTATTCTGTCTCTAAACATTTTTTTTGGGTGTATTTGTGAGAAAGCATTAACTAGGTGCTGACAATGCATTAAATAATTAAAAATGTTTATAAAAGTTGAATAACTTGACATCATTCAATAATAAATGACTTTTGCTGTCAGTTTTGTCAAGTCAGACATTTTTAAAGACATTTAAAACCACAAAAAAAGGGTCCAAATGAAGAGAAAGTTATAATACGATCCCTAAAATGGTGGTCAGCCGCACCACAGATTGGATTTCTGGATTATAAAATACAGAATTAAAGAACTGGCTCACTTTCAAGTGATGTGTGTGAATTTGAATTTAATTGGCCGCAAACCACAGGAATTTGAATGGGAATCAATCAATCAATCAATCAATCAATCAATCAATCAATCTATATATCTATCTATATATCTATATATCTATATATCTATATATCTATCTATCTATCTATCTATCTATCTATCTATCTATCTATCTATCTATCTATCTATCTATCTATCTATCTATCCATCCATCCATCCATCTATCTATCTATCCATCTATCTATCTATCTATCTATCTATCCATCCATCCATCCATCCATCCATCCATCCATCCATCCAGTCTGTAAGGCCCATAAACTAGGCCAAATTTCAAAGCTGTTTATACTTTTTGTAAACTTTCAAACAAGGCTTTGTCAAGTCATCATTCAAAATGTGTTGTGACAAACAATGTTATGCGAGTTATTTTGAATTTCAACAGATTTAATTCTACTACCTTGAATTCAAATTGCAAATCTACATCCCATTTGCAGAAATCAAATTCAATTCAAATTACAGAATCAAGTTGGCATTTAAAAGACATTCTCAATTCATTTCTGAAGAGTGTACAACCCTTCCGGAACACACAAACACTCAAAAAACAACTCTTAGATAACAAACACGGTTTACCGCACCCTCAAACTACACCTTCACACTCCATGCGTCTCATACCTCACACTTTATCCCACACACAGAGACTATCACATCCCAAATTTCATTTTGCAATGTCTGATTGATATGAGCACAAATCTGACTGTCTGAGTCTAAGAAATCATGACTGCAGTATTACATAACTCTGGCTCTAGTTAGCACACTGCTGTGTATGTATGATACTAACAAGGGAGCTATCAAGACTTTGATGAGCTGACAGATAAATGAGCTCACCCACATGGACGAAAGCATAGAAATCTCATCTCTCTTTCTTTCCCTGTATTTTTCTATTCAATACACTGCATGCTTTTAAAAAACACACTTTCACGCATTCATTTGATTTTTAAAATCACACTTTCATCTACCACAATGACTTTGAATTATCTTTGTCAATTAAAATAATTTGTATTCATTTTGGGCCTTTTTTTTCTGCAAACACTGTACTTTTTTTTCTTTTAATGTTGACATATGCAATTAACTGCAATTATCGGCATATTACGTAATTCTTTTGATTAAAAATTATAATCAACTGACTGCAGGAACACAGTCCTTTAAAGTGAAGAAATCTGATAAGACGCTCATCCTCTCGATCCTGGCTTTCTACTCTTTCTCTCGTTTCCTTTTTCCGAGTGAGCGTAAGAGCCGGAGGGTGAAGAAAGGAGAGGGAAAATGAAGAAAACGAGCAGACAGAAAATGAGAGTTGATGTGCAATTTAACCATCCGATCCGCAGCCTCCCTCCTCAGCTTCTTCCATCTCTCTCTCTCTCTCTCTCTCTCTCTCTCTCTCTCTCTCTCTCTGTTGAAGTATTATGTAACCGGGCCCTAGGCATTGTAATTAGGAAGCTTTAGGTATTAGCTAAGACCAAAGACAAGAACAAAAGAACAGAAAGAGACTGAGTGTGTGTGGGCATCTTTCTCCACTTCCACATATAAAGGTTGAGCCCTTAGTGAGGAGGTTTTTTGACCAGTCAGATATGTCTTAGACTTTCTTCAAGATAGCACTGAACTTCTGGACTATTCCTGACCCCTGAGTGTGCCTCATGCAAATCACAGGAAAAAATAATGGTGTGTATCTGATACAGCAAAGTTACTAGTTTGTGTGTGCATCCTTTCATAGAAAGTGATATCTTTACTTAATTGGAAAGCTATTCTATTGTATCGTATTGTATCGTATTGTATTGTATTGTATTGTATTCTACAGTGTGCATCAGTGCCCGCCCACTTTTCAGCAGCGCTGGTTCTGGAAGTATATATTTTCCATTCATTTCTCCCATAAGGATTTAAACTACAATTACAAACTTTGTTTTGAAGCAAAAAAAGTATTTAAAAATTGGACAAAAACACAAACATACAAGACTGTGTACTTAATGGCTTTAGCGAGGGAAAGAACTACAATCCCATGAAGCACTGCAAACAGCATGATCGAATTAAATATATATTGAAATATTTAAGTATTTTGAGAGTGTAGGGAAACCGGCTTGATTACGTCATTTGCGGTGCTTCATGGGAGTGGGCGGAGCTAAATAGATCTTTTGGCACGCTTTGCTAGTTTCGACTCACTGATTGGTGGTTGTACAGCATCAGGGGTAATGTAGTTTTCACCACGAATTCCACTCTTAAACACAATTATTTTAAAGCTAAGTTGAAAAAATGCAGGCTGACAGAGGCAAATACTATCCATTAACCTCGTAGCTCTCAGTAAGGCTGTCTTTAAAGGTTTATAAATTATTATTTAAACTCAGTTTTTTCTTCCGGAATCCCACTGTTGCACTCCATTTCACTCCAGAGCCCAGATTATTTTCCTGAGTACTATGCGTGTGGATGGATAAAATAATAAAAAAAACACTGATGTCTTTCTTTGACATTATGAAAGGATGTCTCATAATAACAGTAAATTGTACTCAATGAATATAAATAATACTTTTAACGAAAAAAAATTTAAAAGGTTATATTTGAAGTATAATATTTAAAAATATATTCTCATCAGGACAAAGCAAATGAGTCAACACCAAAATATTGCAACAGGTAATGATTGAAAAATGGCCACAGAAGAACCAATACAGCAATAAATCATGATGGTGTCGGAGTTACGCTTCCATACTTTATATAGATATGAATGCAAACGTGTGCATGCATGTGCCAAAACAACAAAGTACAAGACTAGATTCCAGTCAACTTTACACACTCCTTTAGTTCACACAAGCAAACTCAAGTCTGTCTGGTGTAAAAATACAAGATTCTATGGTGTGGGTTAGTCTATAGTAAATATGATTAGCTTTATATAAAAACAAATAAATCTAAACAAGTGGGTCCTCATTCAGATAGCTAGATAGCCAAGTCAACATGCGAGAAAGACGGACTGAAGACTTGTTTGTACTCTGTAAGGGTCAGCAGAGTGAATCTACACAAGAAATATCTCACTTCTTCACCACAGGCGAGTGTGACACTCACCGAAGCAATCTCTGTGTGTGTCTGTGTGCGCGCGTTTGAGGAGGGAGCCCTGTGTGTGCGGACAGCGTTTCTATGGAAACGGGTGTAGGTGATTCATGGACCGTGTCAGGCTGAAAAATAAATTTCACACCTACGTGTGTGTGAGAGAGAGAGACAGAGATGATGATGTTTTCATGTTTTCAAGTGTTTAAGAGTGTTTTAATGTGTAAGAATGTGTGTGTGTGTTTGTATGTCATGAGGACAGTATTGACTTTGTGCCAATATTCGTTAAATGCTCTTCAAATACATCAACAGCACATTATTTTACTATTGGTTTTTCTAAATGGTTTTTCAAAGTTGTAAAAAAGATTATTGGAGTACATTTTACAAGAAAATACAACTTCAATCTTTCTAGTTCCAAATCTCACATTTGATTTAATGTGTAACTTATTTGTACTTCTTAATTATTTGTGAAATGTACGAACATTTCTGAGTGAATTTTTTTTAAATGCATTTTTTTTTCAGCGCAGTTACGAATATTATATAAAAAAATTATGATCTATTATATACAATGATATAAAATATAAAATCTTAATTTAAGATATTATATATATACACACACACACACACACACACAATACAATAGTAATAGTACAATAGTAGTATAATATTTCTTATAAATTTATAATACATTTATTATATACAATTAAAATACAATACAATTTCTACATTATATAGAATTTAAAATATTAATGTATGTAATATTTATAGTGTAAAATGTTATATATATGCATACATACATATTTATTATATATTTATTGTGTGACACTCATTACATCCAGTATGTCAGCATGCTCATATACACAGTGGTGATAGAAGATCTCCAGTTTCTGGATCTTCCTGCTGTAAAACCAGATGTAACTCAAACTATTTCCTTTTCCTTTCTCATTTTAACTTTTTTAAACTTTTATTATGAGCACAAATCATAAGTAGTGATATCAGATTTGATATTTTTCACCTGTCAGTGGATTTAATATACTTGAAACTTTAATCAATGACTAATATTGGCCAGACAATAACACAATTACGAGACTCGGCTCAGAGTATAGGTTTTAATTTAGTTTTAATCTTGTGCATGAAGGTGAAGTGGAGCCTTAATAGAGCTTAAAAAAAGTCCAAATATATGATTTTGTTCTATCGGTAATCTGTTAATAATGACATTGTTAAAAGTGTGTAATGTTGTTATTTCACTTTTCCCAGCTTAATGTGCAGAGGCATATCTAAAAACACACATCGATGATTGGAGAGTGGCACAATCAGATTAACAATTTGTTTGAAAACATGACAGAATCTGTAACTTATTTTCCTTTCAACATCTGGACTCCTCTATCCTCTCTGAGTTAATACCTAAAGCTGCGAATTACAACAAACACTAGAATAGAGGAAGAGAGGACATTGTTCCTTCATAACTGGCAACATAAAACAGCTTAACTGGCTTTGCTTGAGGCTAGATAGGTGCAATAAAACATCATGAGACTATATTTTTAAATTTTGTGGTCATCATGTAAATCATGCCTCTGGAATGTGAAAAACATTATCACACACACACATATCCCACACATGCGATGCGTGTTTTCATGTTTTATGGGGACTTTCCATAGACATAATGATTTTTATACTGTACAAACTGTACATTCTATACCCTAACCCTAAACATCACAGAAAACTTTCTTAATTTTTACATTTTCAAAAATCATCACTTAATATGATTTATAACCAGTCCCTAAAAATGTCTCCACAAGGACAAGGATTTCAGATATTGCCATTTTTGTGGGGACATTTTGTGCCGATAATGTAGGGTTTACCAGGCCACACACACACACACACACACACACACACATCAGACTGCCAGCCTAATCTGTGCTGCTCTGACATACTGATGAATAAACTATGAAGGGAGGAAACTGAACTGACTGTTACACTATTAACATGAGAGAAAGAGATTAAATATAAATGGCACTGTGATTTCTGCTGTGATGAAAGGCTAGATTGTACGGAAATATTTCCTATGAGTTTTAAGAGTCAAAACATCTATTAGTAGACCTTTAACACGCAAAAAAACACAGGGTTGTTCTTATGCTGCGTGGCACTCACTGAGACATTTGATGAATAATTCTTGCAGTAGTGCATTGTGGGATTGAGTGAAAGCCACTCAGCCCCTGTGAGTTTAACAACACAAGGTTTGAATCACTCATTTAAGGATAAAAGGGAAAAACACTTTCCATCTGTGGCCCCTTATGTCACTGAACATGAGTCAGCATGTCATCTGTACAGTGATTTTCCTTTCCTCTAATCTTCATTAAGGGATGTGACAGATGTGGAAGTTCTTCAAATTTCGAAGAGTCGAATTAATCTCTACCCAAGAGGTAAAAATTGACTCATACGGCATACGTGAAATGCTTCTCCTGAGCTGAGCTGCCAGATTTAGACAGTTTAATCATCAGTCCTGATGTACAAATATAAAATTATTTTACCTGCATGAGTTTCTTTCTTGTGTTGAACACAAAAGAAGATATTTTAAAGAATGTTAGTATGACGGTAGCCACTGACTTCAATGGGTTTTTTTTTTTCGTACTATAGAAGTCAATGGGTACCGATTACCAACTTTCTTTAAAATACCTTCTTTAGTGTTCAACACAAGAAAGAAACTCATAAAGGTTTGGAACAACTTGAGGGCGAGTAGGTGATGGTAGAATTGTCATTTTTGGGTGAACTATCCCTTTAATTCAAACGTTTAAAAAAAATGACGCAAATCTGTTCCCTGCAAATAGTCCCACTGGCTCTTTTTACTTACTGTAAATATGGTGCTTTCTTTACTAAATGTAAACACAATTGAGAGTTACAGTTTCAATAACGCCTGTCTCCTCTTTACACCGCCTCTGGAATCAAGTGTTGCGAGAAGAAAACGACAAGCATATTGCGTAAAGAAACTGAACTTATTCATAAATAGTCTCTTAGATCTCTAAGGAAGTCAAATAACCAGGTTTCAAAGGGGAAGAATAAGAGGATAGTTCTGTCTAGTCCCTACCAGAACATCAGTAAGGGATGTTTAACATAAGCAAACTTAAATCTGTTCAAGGTAAAGCATGTAACTCAAAGACTATGCTCAAACTTTTTTGCTTGAACAGAACAGGAACTCTTGGCTCATCCAATGGTGTAAGTTTGGGAAAGGACCACCTGTTTGGCAGAATGAAGAAATTACATTCTTCTTACCATCTAGAACCCAATAGTCTCCAGAATTCAGACAGCTGAAACCCCTCAAAGTCAAAATGTTACACTGTCGTTCCTCACCTCTAAGAGTACCTGGTGCAGCAGTCGGGCCGCCTTCTCGGAGACCTTCCACGGGTCGGTCTCCTCCACCAGCATGGCGTCCAGAGTTCCCTTCTCCAAAACCACATCAAACACACCGTCAGAGAAGGCCAGTCGACGGGCGTCCATGCACAACCAGCTGAGCTGAGAGCAGTCCTTGTGTCTCTCCGCCATGCTCTCCACACAAACGCTGGAGTAATCCACGTTAGTGATGGAGGTGTAGCCGGCCTGGTACATATCATAGCTCAGAGCACTGTTACCACAACCTGAGAGACAGAGAGAAAGAGGCTGGCAAGTGAAAAACAGTTTGTTACTGTATATTTATGTTGTGTCTTTATAAAAAAAGCTTGATGAAGAGGAGACATCAGTGGTCACATACATACTATGACTTTCACTGCATATAAAGACCTTTACAGGCCTTCTGTCAGCTTATTCAATGGTGCTTATCTGTTTAGTTTTTGATGTCAAAACCAAACTTTAAAGATTTCAAACTCTCATGTATATGGTTCACTGATGATATCAGTGTTCTACACTACACTAACATTCAAAAGTTATTGTTTTGTTAAAGGGGGCCTATTATACAAAATTCACTTTTACATGGTGATTGAAAGTAAATGTGTGTCAGCACTGTGTACACAACCACCCTTTTTTAAAAAAAAATGTCTCTTTCCACCATAGGTTCTACACACATTGCGGTCCAGAGAATGTTTAAAATCAGTTTTATACACAAAATATGTTTGCTATGTTGCTAATATTGTCAAAATGAGCTAAAATCAAAGTGTTTCTAAACATGTTGCTTGCTGCATTGCAATGGATACCACAATGTTTCCCATCTCAATTCTGGCAGAGACGACATAGTGATAATATAGTAGTCGCTTTCGCAAATAAATATAGTCACTCGCAACTTACTGCATTCTTGCGTAAGTTAGCTTAGAACGGGGCCAAGAAGTCATAAAGCAGCAAGTGATAACTTTCTCATAATCAAAACATTCTAATTTTAAAATGTGCCACCCGTGTGACTTTTTGTATAAAAATTGTCAGATGATTCAAAATCACCAGTCTAACCAGAGGTGTGAGTGACAGGAAGTCACATGTTGTGACTTCCTGTTGTGGCACCGGGGTTGTACGTCTCAGCTCCTGAGGCGAGAGCAACTTTAATTATCGCCTTCTTCGTTAGTCTAATTAAAGGTTGCTTAACGAGCAATCTTACAGAGGGTGTTTAATCAAAGGCATTTTCTCAGTCTGTAGTCAACACATCTCTCTTCTCACTTAACGCTGAATGTAAAGATAAAGTCATGAAGTCATTTTTCACAGGAAAGTTGGTGCACTATTAGTGTTATCTGGAAGCTTGCATGCTGTCATCTCAGCTGGACAAAAGGTGTTTCCCTGGAGGCACCTAATGGTACGTTTAAATCAAAGTGTTTCAAATTCGATTTATTGCTCTTTATAGAGCGTTTATCTCGCTCATGCTGCCACTCTTCTCCCAGATCTCATTACAAAACCATTCAGTTCAAGTGTGCCAGTTTGTGCCAGTGGAAAAAAAAACAATGTTTTTTTTTCCAGCATATCAAAACCTAACATGTCCACTTCAGTAAAAACAACCCTTCATTTCTCTTAACATACTTACTATAGATATTATTTTCACTACAATAAACCTAAATAAATTAAACAACCTGACAGAGATTTTAAAAGCTCTTTATGCAAAGGAGGAAGTTCAGTATTAATTATAAATATTATAGTATTTAACATTTTGAATAAGCTTTTTATTTTTATATTTTCAGTTTTTGTTTTATTATTAGTTGAAGTATTTTTTGTTAATTGCTTTTGTCATTTTTATTTATTTTTTATATTTTATTGAACTATTTTTATTTCCGTTTTAGCTTAGTATTTTATTACTTCAAATTAAATTTATTTCAGTTAGTTGTCATAGTTTTACATCTAATATTTATATTTTATTTCAGCTTTGTTTCAATTACCCAAAATTATTTTTAATACTTAAAGTTAACAATCCTGAATCCAATGTTTACTTATTTTGAATTTATAGTAGAAGTTAATATGGCCTAATTATGGTATTTTGGCATAAACTTAAAAATAAAATTCTCCTATTCTATCTCAAAGGTGAAATGTGTCATTTCTGCACACCTACTGGTATCAAATGGAATTGCAATTCTTTTATATAGAAATATATATTAATAATATAATATAATATAATATAATATATATATATATATATATATATATATATATATACACACATACACACTCAACCAAAGGCATTGGTTTTGGACAGATTTTTTGACCAATGGCAGAGGCTTTCTATTTAAGAAACCTGACTTGAAAACATCCATTATTCCTCCAATTCTGTTTCGTGCCACTTGAAAGACAAAACCGACACACTTAAACATTTTTAAATGACTATCGTGTGCCAAAAAGCTTGAATATGAGACACACATTTGTGTGCTGTTTATGCTGATATTGATACAGTATATTCCCTGCCTCACAGGTGTTGGTGGTTTATAAGGTCACTACAACAGTGTAAATAAATGTGTGTGTGCAGAAGGAAAGAAAAGAGAAGAGAAGAGAGAGAAACACTGAGAGAGAGAGAGAGAGAGAGAGAGTATTCCTAAGCTGTCAAGTCAACCACTGCCCTCCACTCATAAACAGTCCTTGTTTCCGCTCTCTCCATGACATCACCAGCCACACATGGCCCCTGACCTTTTCTACCGCTGCCTGTGCCTGGATCTCCCTCTTCAGAGCTTTCCTAGTGGCGTCGAGGACCTGGGAATTTCCAGAGCGGACACACTAAGAACGCTAAAGTTAGTCTAGCATATCACGCGTAGCATTCCTTCATTCCCTGCTCTCTTCACTATCCCCTTCTCCACATAGGGAGACGGAAAAAATTATTCCACATCTCAGACAGTCACGAGACGTTTCGAACAAACATCACAAGACCCAGAGACTCAAGAACGTGCAATACACAGATCTCTAGGCAGTGTGTCTGTGAAATATAAAGTAATCTCTAGGATTCACTGTATGAACTCTTTTACCAGTCAGGATGCAATTTCACAAAACCTTCTCTCTCTTTCAGAAACTGAATGTTTAAAATTGCCTCATGAAACCAACCAGTCTCATAACTGAGGATCAGTTGATGTTTTTATACTTAAGACGACGTAAGTGGCTCATCCATGATTTCCCATAATGCACCAATGCTGCAGTAATAATGTAAATGATTTAGCACCATGATGTCATACCAAGTAGAGCATGAGATTTCAATGAATTACGCAACACTAGCAGAATAAAGACATGACTAGGCCTCTCAAAATAAAATAGTGATGTCACAGTCAGCTAGACTTTTTTGGGCTTGACAATTAACTTGACAATTCCATTGGATGATTGGCCGATTGTTAAAAGTGAAACCTACTGGCAATCTTATCAATGGATAGTTAAAGGGGGGGTACAATGGTGTTTCATGTATTCAGAGTTGTTTACAGTGTTAAAGAGATGGATTCTCATGCTTAACATGGCCAAAGTTTTTAAAAAATATTTTGGATGAATAACGGAGAATTTCTGTGCCGAAAATCTTACTTCCGGGTTGGTACAAGTTTCGGCTGTTTTTTTTCCCGACCGTGGATCTAATGACGTAGACCAGAGTGGAACTCCTTATATGAGCATTTCTCCCGGAAAAGCTCGCCCGCGCACACGTCGACCAGAGGAGAGCGAGACCGCGCACATCAACGCGCTTCAACAGGAAATCATCGGCAGCGCTGCATAGTGTTCCCAAAGAACCCAGCGTTAGGAACAGTGGATGCAGAAACGAGTTGTGTAGACTGTTTGTTCCCTGCATTTCGACGATGAATGTTTTATAAACAAAGCCCAGAGCGACGGATTCTCTCTATGGCTCTGGCTTCGCCCACACGGCCCGCCTCCAGACGCTCGTTTTTTTCCGGAAAGACTCGGTACAGCCTATCTTTCTTTTATACATATAATAAAACTAAAGACTTTTTGAAGATATGAAGGAGGCAATACTTCTCTATAGGTACTCAAGATTAACAGGAGATTGAGTGAAAATGAGCATTTCACCCCCCCTTTAAGGCCTGTTCACACCAAGAACAATAACTATAACCATACTATACACTTCAATTTTAAAATTAAGCCTAATAATTTAATTTCAATGCCTGATTTTTTGTTTATTTTTGATGACAATAATAGTACCATGTTGAATTGTCACTGTAAAATGTGAATCCTGAAGCAAAACCATTAGAGAACCACAAATCTAGATATTACCTGAACTGAAAAAACTATTGAAGTTGTTCACAAGAGACACAACAAAGCAGTTCCTCTGCAGGTCTGTAATGCATAATTTAGAGAATGAAATGCATGAAGAGATACAGATCAGCATCTGAATGAGAGGACAAACATTTTCTAAGATAAATTATCATCACTTTCCTGGAATTTGTGACTACTTCTGATACGCGTGCTCTCTGAACATACATGTTCTTTCTTGGAAAACCTCCACACATTTTTCTCTATATAGTATTAACATTCACCTTGATGTTAAACCCATAAAGACACTTCCGTGCGCACACAAACTCTCATATAGTTCCCGGAAATGTCATCTTCACGGAGGGAGCGGCTCTGTTGCCTTGGTGATGTGAGATAGAACGCATATAGACTGACTCCCACAGGGCTTTGTTTACCAGCCTCCCAAAGCATGCTGGGAATAGCAGATACACAAGAACACACAGGAACAGAGAGAGAGAAAAAATAACCATCATCAGCAGCGCCGTAATTAGGTCACGAGAGTGCAAACGCATAGGACGAGAAAAGCGGTGAGCATATGTGTCACTGTGTTTACGGCTATGAACATGTTCTTTCCACTACGAGCAGTGATGTGTCTGTTTATCTCTGTCACACACACTGAGACAATGAGATGGTCTGTCACACACTATATGAAATATTCTCCAATGAACCATTCAACCAAACTAAACTCATCTCTAATGAACTCAGATGTAACTTTTACTGTTACACAGACACCAATATTGAACATGACTGATATTTTTTGACAACAAGACAATCAATGCATCTCTCAGTGTGAAATGTTTCAAATCATTGAGACAGAGGTCAGAGATCAGTTCATTTACACTCACATTTACTTTAATAGCGCTTTTCACAATACATATTGTTTCAAAGCAGTTTCACAGAAAATGCATGTTTCTATGGTACAATTAAGAGTAATCAGTTATCAGAGGTGACTGAGTCCAAGTAATGTCCATATGGCAGATATGTACAGTAACAGTTGTAAGATAATACAAATCATGCAATTAGCTATCATCATGTTTTCATTTAAGCAGAAACAATGAGCATGTTACATCAATGACGTAGTGTTGTGTTCATAATGATTACAACATATGGAAAATTTGGCAGTTTTGTATGTTGAATCAGATTTGGCGTCATCAGTTCAGACTAAGGACAAACTCGCTGTCTGTTTCTCCCTCTCTGCATTAACACATACCAATAACCATATACAATGTATGTGAAAGCATGTAGGCCTATATATTACTAATATTGTTGTCTTTATACATACATTAACGCAATAAATACATAAACTATATAAAAGTATCAATACTTTTGTTCAAATAAAGATGCATTGGAAAACACCTCTTAATTTTTCAAATCAGGAGTTTTAATTAGACCCATTGCCACAGGTGTACAAAATCAAGTATCTAGCCATGCAGTCTGCATTTACAAACATCTGTCATTCTGGATAGCTCAGTGAATTCATGTGTGGTATTGTGACAGGATAATTCAAATCCTTACCTTACCTAATCTGTTGCTTACCTTTTCGATAAGTCAGTAAATGTCATACCTGCTAAATATTCCATGGTCAACTGTAAGTGGTATTACTGGAAACTGGAAGTGTTTAAAAACAGCAGCAACGTGAAGTCAGAGAGCGGGGTCACTGAGTGCTGAGGCACATAATGCATAATAGTCACCAATGCTCAGCTGATTCCATATCTTAAGAGTTCCAAACTTCCACTGGTATTAATATCAACACAAAAACTGTGCGGAGGGAGCTTCATGGAATGGGTTTCCATGGCCAAGCAGCTGCATGGAGACATCTATGGAGCGAATTATGTGCCATAATTAAACAAACAAATCCAGCATTTTGCAAACAAACTCGATCTGCTTTGCAGAGGAAAACTCGACTCGCAAACAAACAGAAAGCAATGTGCAAGTACAAGGTCAGTTTGAGTGAAAATGCAGTGGAGTAACAAATATGTATTGTGTTTTACAAATATAAATAAATGAGCCAAGATAATACTTCACAAATAAATACAAACCATCCTACAAATTGCATGTAACCTTTGAACAAATAACAAATCTAGTGCATGCATACAAATGCATATATGTCTGTAATGATTGTGTGACACTTGGCTTTTTATGAGATCTCTCGGCTCGATTTTCTCACAAATGCAGTTGAGCAACTTCCTCTTCTAAAACAGTAGATGGCGCTAAACTAGGGGATTAATTTAGCGCTAGTCTCCCAGGAGAAGCACTGATTTGAAGCTTGCCTTTGCCTACAGCTGAGGAAAATGACCGATGAACGGTTGTGTTTCTGTCTTAATTTATCTATAATTAACCTTTTTGAGGTTTTCTTTTGCAAAATGTTTATTGCATATCTAGACAGAAGTTTGTTTGCAAAATGCTGGATTTGTTTGTTTAATTATGGCACATAATTCACTCCATAAACATCACATCACCAAGTACAATGCCAAGCGTCAGATGGAGTGGTGTAAAGCGCACCACCACTGGACGCTGGAGCAATCGAAATGTGTTCTGTGGAGTGGCAAATCACACTTCTCTGTTTGGCAGTCTGATGGATGAGTCTGGGTTTGGTGGATGCCAGGAGAACGTTCCCTGCCTGACTGCATCGTGCCAACTGTAAAGTTTGGTGGAGGAGGGATAATGGTATGGGGCTGTTTTTTAGGGGTTGGGCTAGACCCCTTACTTCCAGTGGGATATACATAATGTTTCAGCAGTCCAATACATTTTGGACAATGCTATGCTTGCAACTTTGTGGGAACAGTTTGGGGAAGGCCCTTTTCTATTCCAGCATGACTGTGCCCCAGTGCACAAAGGTCCATAAAGACATGGTTAGATGAGTTTGGTGTGAAAGAACTTGACTGGCCCGCACAGAGCCCTAACCGCAAACCCATCAAACCCTTTTGGGATGAACTGGAACGGAGATTGCAAGCTAGGCCTTCTCAGTGCCTGACCTCACAAATGCTCTACTGGATGAATGGGAAAAAATTCCCACAGAACACTCCAAAATCTTGTGAAAAGCCTTCCCAGAAGAGTGGAAGCTGTTATAGCTGCAAAGAGGGGACCAACTCCCTAATATGCATTTAGAATGTGATGTCATTATATATAATAAAAAATTTCTTGCGCACCAAATTAGCATATTAAAATGATTTCTGATTAATCATGTGACATTGAAGGCTGGAGTAATGGGCACTGAAAATTCAGCCATCACAGGTATAAATTACATTTGATCATGTGATCCTGGGTGGTGCATTTGAAATCTGAGGTCAATTCACATGTTACATGGGATCACATGTTCCCAAAAACTTACCAGTTAGTTTACAAAGAGTAACACAGAAAGACACAAGTTGAAATAAACTTGAATTAAAGACACAAAGAAGCTATCTGACGCAAAAGTTTCATTTGATAAAACAACCTTAAGAACCATAAACCTACATTTCTGTGCTATGTTATTGAGGTAACACAAAAATGACCCAAAATAAAGTGAGTAGGGCATAGCAATGTTCGAGCCCACCCAAAGAAAAAGGGAACAAAGAGGTGTAGCGGCCAAGGCGACATTTCCAATCACCCTCCTGCCAGGCTGCAGTCTGTGCTCTCTCACACACAAACACACCAATTTCTCACATACTAGCTTTTACAAGAAAACAAGGGAGCGTTTAAGTGTATTCTCAAGTGCGTATTAATATCTCTTTCTCTTGAGCGGGGATCACCGCATAGTATGTGTGTGTCAGTGTTTGTAAGTGAGAGGATGTCCCCAGTTGTGTAAAGTGATATGAATCATCTTAGTGTGTGTTGAGAGAAAGTGTGTGTTTGGTGCAGAGATAACTCTAGGTGAATTCCTGATGAGACTCAAGGAGCTTTTCCGAACATACACACACACACACACGGTTTAGCTGGAGGGGATGTTAGCAGTCGACTCACGGCAGGAGAAAATGAGAGCAGGACGGAGAGATTAAAGAGCTTACTCACCACAATCTGTACACAGAGAGAGAGAATGATAGAGGGGATGAAAGGATGAAAAGAAGGTGTAGAGGACACTTCAGACCTCTTTAACTTCATTGTGACCTTATTGTGAGGAAGTTTGCATGAACATTTATGTCAACTTTGTCATTTTCACACGTGTCGATAAAGTTACAAATCCTCTGCCCTCTATCTGTTCCACTGCTGTGTTCTCTGACTAGTCGATATGTCTGGATTTCCCACAGGCCCTTAGTCACAGTAAGAGCTTTGTTGTTAGTGAGACTGTTGCTGAATTTGAAACCTAGTAACATTTGCATACTAGCAAACTACTATTTTCTGCCATAGAAAGATATGGTAAAAGTAATACGAGTAGTACACTAGTATGCAGTTCCGAACTCACCATGTGACCTGCCAGAGGGACTCTCCCAGAATCCTCTCTGCTCTGACAACGACTGCGATGCTGCTTATGTAACAGAATGCACACTCTTTGGTGGCCTAACTACTGATTCAGGGGGTCAGGTGCATAAACATAGACCAATCTACTTTTTTTATTCAACTAGCTTAAAAAAGTTTTGAAGAAAAAAATTTGATGACTAACTTGTAAGATTTGGCAGTTTATGCACACGGCCACACTTGACTGGCTGAGTCAGATTGGTCTAAAATGTGACGTGTGCAGAGAAGTTAATTTAACCAAAATCATTAGACATTATGACTCAGGTCCATCCTTAAATATAAAACCAGAAGATTTTTATGACCTGTTCATTATTAAACCAAGCAAACTTGTGAGTCTAACCAAAGCAACACCTTTACTCCTTTTCCTCAAGCTGCATGACTTAAAATATAATTCATGTCTGCAAATGGTATGGAACTAATTTCAAAGTACAATACTTATGGTTAGCAACTACCAAGAACTGTAACAGGATAGAGACAAGTACAATGACATCAACAGACAAATACCATTTCAAGTACAGACTGAAAAGTTTGCGAGGATTTTTGAACATAACACTAGTGAGAAAAAGAGGAAGAGAGAGAGAGAGAGAGAGAGAGAGAGCAGCTGGTCTGTGTGTCAGTCAGTACACAGCATCTCTCTTGACCTGATATGATGATGTAATGCTTTGTCTCTGCTCCGGACACACACACACACACACACACACACACACACACACACACACACGTCTCAACTTAATCTCATCCTTAATGCCTTCTCCTAGCTGAGAATTCATAAACCACACACACACACACAGTCTTTTCTGGTTCTTTCTTTACGTGTGTGTGACACACAAGAAACAAGAGTTGAACATAGTAAATTAAGTGAGCGAGAGACAATGAGAAAGAGTAGATACGCTATTTCTGTTGACCTTGAAAAGAGTTTCTGATTCAATAAATCTTCTAGGCTAGTACACACATTGCAGCAATAACACTGACCCTAACATTCAGTCCTGACCTCTGACTTGCACACATGGGATCATGATTTTTTCCTGACCCTGTGACCTTACAACAGAAGTTACTACTAATATCAGAGAACACATATAATGACCCACAGCCAACAGGCTATCAGCCTATGTTTGTGTCCGTGCCAAATTAAGCTCATCATAAAGATGTCTTTTTAATACAATTTGCATATTTACTGTTTAGGTTTTAAAATTCAACCTTGATTTTTTTTCCACAGTAAAGCTTACAATTTAAAATGTTAAAACCTCAAATATGGTTATAAATATAATATTCCGTTTTAGTCTTCAAACATTGACCCTTTTGACTAGTTTAGTGCTAAAACCTCAACCCTGCTGGTTTGTTTACGGTTTTCGTGCCTTTTGTTGCAAGTTTACTGTAAAATTTTGTTTATTTCAGTTTTAAAACAAACATTTCGGGCTTGTTTGCAGTACAATTTTAAGAAGCTTGTATGCTAGTTTACAATAAATCTACAATTGTATTGCTAAAACCTCAAACCTACTGACTTGTTTATCCTTTTAGTGCCCTTTGTCGAAAGTTTACTGTAAAATTTCATATTTCAGTTATAAAACAGCTTGCTTACAGTATAATTAAAAAAAAAATTAAGAAGCAAGAATCTTATATGCTAATTTACAATTCATCAAATTTAAACCATTCAAACGTAAATGTATTTGCTGGTTTAAAGTAAAGTTTACAATTTTAGAGCTAAACCTCAACACTACTGCCTTCTTTACAGCTTTAGTGTCCTTTCTACCTAGTTTACTGTAAAGTTTACAGTCTTAATTAAGCCTCAACTTTCTCAGCTGGGACTGAGGGGCTACAGATGGAAGGACAAGACAATATTTTCTTGATATGTTTAATCATGATCTTAAGTCAGTCTGTGGCAGTCTTCCATGCAAAAGGATTTGATTTTATTAATCTTTCTCCCAAGTTATCACTGTGATGAGTCTGTCTGTGTGTGTGTGTGTGTGTGTGTGTGTGTGTGTGTGTGTGTGTGTGTGTGTGTGTGTGTGTGTGTGTGTGTGACTTTATTTGATTTGTCAATACTTGTAATTTACTCCTATTTTACTGATTTTACACTGCACACATGTACAGTTATTGTCATGCAAATAAATCACACTACACTAAAATGGAAATAGAGAGTCGATGGACACAGATCACTGCAGTACCAGCATGCTTTCATTTGTGTTCATTTGTCAAACAATTATTCCCTAATTACCTAATTAGTGGGTGTGTCAGTAAACTACATGAAGCCAGTGTGGGGTCAGAGCTGCCAAACACCTTCCTTCTCTGCAAACATTGAAGAAACAAAACAAGCCTGAGCTGACCGGAGCTAAAGGTGAGCGGAGGACGACGTGATAGAGCAACAGACCGTTCAAACTTACTCTGGCATGCGCTAAGACAGCGAGAGAAGGTTCTAGAGTTGATTATCCTGTTGAATGTATGCAGAAGAATTGCGGAGGATTTGGAAATGAAAGGCACATCTCTGTCCATCTGTTGGATTTCGAAGTATAGAATGTCAAAGAGACGGTATAAGACAAGATACCTGCGTGTGGGCGAGAGGAGGAATGAGGGTGTGTTTTTTTTCTGTGCTTGTCTTTTTTGAAAAGGGCAGAGGACTCTGGCAGCCTCTGAACTCACAGAGGAAAGCAACTCTACAGTTACTTTTATTCTGAACTCAACAGACATCAAATCTACCACAAGAACACTCCGCTGTCTAACACCCCACACACTTCAACACTGTACACCCACGAGAGATGAAGCCCGAACTCCATAAAGTTTCACTCCAACACTAAAAAGTTATGTTTGTGGTATAAACCCCAAATCTTCTGCAAAGTCAGTAAAAATCTGCCTTGCTGAATTATCAAAACACATACTCCAGAAAAACCAGAGCCCTCTTGGCTTTTTGTACATGTATCTAGTAATGAGTCAAACAGCTGGTGATCGGTGCTAGTGTATGTGTCTTGCCAAATCCAAGACCCCGCTCAACCCCTCTGGACCTCAATGGACAGGAGTGTGTAATGCCAGGTCAAAAAGTTGATAGTTAGCTGATTACATAAATAGTATCATAACAGTACTGCAATGTGTATAGCGTGGAATAATACAATAGGCCTGTCAAAAATAATGCTTTTTTCTGCTATGAATTTTTTGTTTAATGCACTAAAAATATTTAACAGCATAATTTTTTTTTCTTCCTTTGGTTAGCGTTACAGCGAGTGCAACAATAAGTGTAAATACTCGCAAAACTGATGTTACATATCGAAAGGATTGATCCTAACATAAAAATATTAATACAGATGTTTTAACTAGTCATTTTCTTACTTACAATGAAGATTAATGCACAAAATAAACTTTATGGGGAAAACATGAACTGACATCTCTCATTCATTCACAGAGAGCTGATATTGACAGAGACAGAAACATCACTATATATTATTATAAACAATATACAACACTATATTAAAGGCACAGCAGCAACATGTGACATTAATTATAATGGATTCATGCAAAGATTGTTTGAAGTTAAGAGAGGATGTAAACTTTGAGTTGAATAATCGGGGTAAATTGTATTTCGTCTTCTGGGAAACATGAAAATATCTTATGTTACTTCTGTAGGGCAGTACTGAAAAAATATTATCTTTAAGCAAAATAAGAAATAGTTACACACCATCATCATGTTCAAAGGTTTACAAAAAATAAAGGAATAAATACTATATTTATAATAATACTTTTTTTTTATTTATTCATTTGATTTGTTTCTGTGGGTACTAGCATTTGTTATGCTGACTTAGAAGCTAATTAGTTACTTTGCTAATTCTAATTTATTTTTTTTATCCCAAAATGTCATTTGACTTTTTTGTAGCTTTGGTAATATTGTGATGCACTATTTTAAATGCATACATTTACATATTTTGATGGTTAAGAAGAATCCATTTAAGGATTTCTGATCAAAAACCAAACAGAGTACCATAACCGGACTGCCCACCATCCCTCTTGTTCAGAGGTCCAAAAGGGTTCCATTTTTAATGGGTACTTGGATTTGGCATGACACCAGCAGCCCGAATCACACAGTAGTTGAGAGTTAGTCCTGTGGCTCAAAGGTTTTCTGTCCATTCCAGATTCCTCTCTTCTTCTATCCAAATCCAGTTCTTTGCTTTGTGACTGAAAACTGGGCAAAGGTCAAAGACAATGACCTCTTCTGCACCTGATATCTCAGCAGAATGACTCACTGAGTCAGCACATCTATTTGAGCTGACTGTCATAAATATCCAGCATTTTAATTCAGCCACAAACGGTAAACACTTTTCACACGGCAGGATGGATCCATTACCTGAGGGAGTTCAAAGAGACATCAATGAAGCGGTACATGTTTTAAAAAGTATGGTATAAAAAATGGTTGGAAAAATAAATGTTTTTTCTAAATATTTTGTGGGGTTTACCCTGGACTGGACCCCATTATTTAAAGCAATGACCCTGGGTATCACATAGGTTCTGGCGTTTTAGTCTGTCTCCCAGGGTAGTTCATATTTATGAGCTGGGATGTCATAACTACAATGTTAGGTGCATTCAAATCACTTTGGTTAGAGTATGTAAACAAAAAAGATACATATCTACAGATTAAAAAAATTACAGCTCCAGTCAACCAGTCAAGTCTTCTTCAGTGCCTGATGAAGATCTGACTATAGTCGAAACGTTGCTGACATCTATCTTTTAGTCTATTGCGTCAAACATGTTTTCTCACTAACTCGAAAACACTGGGCTCAAAGAAAATCCAGTTTTCCACTTGTATTTACAACATTGTGGTAACGATTATGTGTATTCATCTTGTAAATCTCATAAATCTGCATTCATCTTGTAAATCTTTCTGACATGATGCACCATTTGCACTGGCATGAATTCTTTATCCCAAAACCAGTTCAGCGCAAATCCAATTTTCCAATTTCATTGGGTAAGGTTAGGGTGTAGGGAAGGGTTGGGATGAAGGGTAGTGTTGTGATAAGATTCCAGCATCAAGCTGTCCACACCAGACACAACGCGACCAAGAGACGCGTTGTGAGTCTCTCTGCAAGCGCACTGCACACGCAACCAAATGGATAAGTACATAATCAAATTCATAAATATTAGCCTACCTACACCATTTAAACATTATTAAAATGACCTACCGAGTGACTGAAACAGTCTTTGTCATAGAATACACTTGTTTGTTCACAGTTTAAACATTGATTCCTTTAAATTATTTTCAAGATCTGAGGTGAATTATCTATTGTCACTTTTAGTAGGCCTATGGCAATAAAGATCACACAAAATGATCTTCAAGCTCATATTAGACGCTTTTAACATTAAAGCACTGTTAATATTTTCTTGAATCTTAGGCTTCCCATTTGACTGTTCTTGTGTAAGACACTGCCCGTGTGTTTGGAATCAAATATTATTATTATTATTATTATGTATTTGGAGTCCATCATGAAGCAGATGTCATAGAATCAGCTGCGGGGCAGAATTTGCGCTGAACTGGTTTGGGGAACAAAACAAATTCACGCTTTGTACTGACACATTCCTACATGACGTCTGCTTTATGATGGAGTCCAAATCTTTTTGCAGCTGTGATATGACACCTGAGCTAAATCTAAAGGTAACAAACAGCATTTACTAACTTCAGCTGTAGATAAGTCTACACAGTTAAACCTGTAATATCAGCCATCTGTCAGGTAGAAGTATTTGATTCCAAACCTGCTAATGAAGTAACAAGCACTGTTTTAGACTTCCTTAAAATGTAAGAATGTTTTAAAGTGTTAGTGCGGAGAGATCTGGGATCAATATGAATCTGCTGGAGAGGTTGCAGTGGTATAAAGTGGGGCAAAGGAACCAAAACTCTACAGATGCGACTGTTGCTTAGAAACAGTTTATTCCATGCCCGATCCACTCACGACAGACAAAGCTCTGCGTGTGAGCACACAGACACATTCACACGCAGATGAAAGCACGCCATGCCCACATATTGGCCCCACATGTTCGTGTGTATATATGTAAAGTATATCTTATTAGGGAAGGCAGCTGCTGCTTTGCTAATTAACTGTATTGTTAAAGAGGGGCGATCATATACAGCCTTTATAAAAGAAAAACAAATAAAAAAGGGAAACATAGAGAAAGCGAGAGTGACAAAGAGACTGCATCATTTGTTAGAAGGTGACAGAAAGTTGCTGGCAGACAAAGGTGCATGCTGAACAGGATTACATAACGGCAACAGGGGTCCTCCTCCTCTCTCGCATTGTCATTAAAATCGGATTACATGTACAGAGAACAAACGCTACACACTGCAGCAGGGCTAGGAGAAAGGAGAAGACAGTCAAACAGACAGAAAAACAGAAACAAACTGGATGGATGGATGGATGGATGGATGGATGGATGGATGGATGGATGGATGGATGGATGGATGGATGGATGGATGGATGGATGGATGGATGGATGGATGGATGGATGGATGGATGGATGGATGGATGGATGGATGGATGGACAGACAAAGGGAAAAGACTGTCAAACAAAGAGACAGATACATAGACTGTTAAATGGAAGTATAGATGAATACAAACAGGTAGATAGATTAATAATAAGACAATAAATCAGGAATCAGTGAGATAGATAGATGGATGGATAGTTTGACCTTGTTTAAAAGTTTTGAAAAAATAAAAAGCCCTTTCTATTCATAAATAGCATTAATTAGCTTGCTATGGTAGTATGCTAGTAAAAATACATTCATATAATTTTGTACCATCATAGACAGACAGACAAAACTATATGAAAGACAGATAAATCTCTAGAACGATATTAAAAGACAGACACTACAAATCAAATCTTCTGGAGCAGTTTTTTGTGTTTTTTGAAAATCGCTGTTGAAAAGTGGATCGGACTGAGCACCAAAACACACTTGTAGCCAATCAGCAGTGAGGGGCGTATACACTTAAAAAGAAGAGTTACGATCAGGCAAGAGGTAGAACCCGCATTAATATCAGAGAAGCTTTCCTGTGCTAGAAGACATTAAGGAGCGGGAAAGCCTGAAAACGGACGCCGAGATGGCTATTTCTTCTAGATCCATGAGTAACGTTGGTTTTGTGTGTTTCACAGATATGCTGTCATTTTCTTGAATATACTCATGTCATCTTCGCTTGTTTGTTCATTTACATTATTATTATTATAAGCTTGAAACGTCTAAACCTCCTCCACTGCACAGCTCCCAAAGTGTGTCCGTAAAATGAAATTACATTCTATGTTTTTCCTTTTGGTTCCCCTTTCAGTGATCGCTACAACCCATTAATCTTGTCACATTTGTAATATATTAGTTACTTGGACTATTGTGTTATGTAGGGAGCTGTTCATTTAAACTGTTTGTTTTGTGGGATGGAAGGGATGAATTTGCTATTGAAGGAGTGGAGGAGGTAAATAACAATTAAAAATTTGACCTGAATTATGTTTCCATCCACCTATTTTTATGTGCATTTTGGGATATTGCATAAAAGACTGCTGGATGGAAACGGCATGATGCGTGTAAATTCTAAAAATGCGCTCGTTTGAGTCGGATACATTTTTTATCCGATAATATAAAGGTAAAATTCCCTCCCAGAACTATCTTACACGACTGTGATCCCAAACAGCAGGCATCCGCCTCTGAAAACAAGGTAACACATTTATTGTTTAGTCAGCGACCTCTGATACGCAAGTAATTTTACTTTTGCAAAGGTTTTATGCGATATTCCAAATTTGGATGGAAACCTAGCTATAGACAGACATTGCTTACATCATACCCTCAGGCAGGCACCGCAGATTCCAGTAGCACCTCACTGCAGTACACGAGATCCAGGGGGCGCAGTTGGATCCAGATTTAAAGGGGTCATGAACTGGATTGTTTTATTATTTTATAATGTTGCCTGGGGTGCCCTTATAATGTTAGTATGATTTTTACATAAAAAATTGTCATAATTTATAAATAAAAGCCATTTTTCCAAGCCTGATTTCTGCCTCAGATTTGAACGCTCCGTTTTAAGGGGCGTGTCTGCTGTGAGACTGCAGTGCAATCGCCCACTGCTGTGATTGGCTGACATGCTTGCAATGAAATAGCTAGTATTACATGAACTCTCTCGAAAACTTTTACTACGTTTTTACTATTACAGCTATCGAGATTAACAAATCGTGAAAAGTATCGTTTAAAGCATTATATTTAAATCTATTCCATCACATGAAAGGTTGCAGCATGATGAGCTCTGACTGAGCAGATGACAGACAGTCTGTTGATCGCGTGAATAAAGATCAAAAAAATATATCATTGCAACGCAATTTTTGCACTCTCACAAATGCTTACACCAAATCACAATGCAAACACGATGTGAGTACACAGTAAGAGCTTCGTTGTGTAGTGTAACAGTGTCATTATTTTATCACGAGTTTGGTGAGTGTCCAGATAAGCTCTCGCGGCTCGCGCTGTGCTGTTTGATTGACAGCTTGGGCGAAAGGGATCGTTCTTTGATCGCTTTCTGTAGGCTATATAATTTAATAACAGTTTAAAAAAAGATTATTTTCATAATACTACGAGAAATTATGTGAAGTTGATCGTTTAGCACTGATGCATAAACTGTATTGAACGATTTTAAGAGAAATATCTGAACTTGAATAATTACACCGAAATCACTGATCGCAGATCAGGCATTAGAATACACATGGTTACTTACATGTTGCTGGCAGATCCGTGTCGGGAAATTGTGATTGACTGATTTAATAAAGTTTAACCATGCTGGAATCCGAAGGAAGCTTATGCAGACTGTCTTCTTCCACAAACAGGCACTGCACAATATTTAGTAAACAGCATGTTTATTGCTTGGAAGTAGCTTGATCCGGTTTAGCAATTATCATGTCGTCCTATGTTATTTAGCATGTTTGGGCGAATCGGTGGGCGGGGCTAAACAGGCCGTGTTGAAGTAGGCGTTGATCTTCTTTTGTGGAGGCGGTGTTTTATCCTCTTTGACGTCATAGTTCCCCACTTTGAAAAACGAGTCGTTTGCTGAGCCTGATGTCTATAAAAGCTTTTATTGGACTAACAAGGTAGTTTTCAGTTCTGAAACTTACAGGATATTATTATAGTATGATGATCTCTTATATGTCAAAAGCTCAAGGAAACTTTGATTTCTCAGTTCATCACCCCTTTAAGGGGTGAAGATTGGTAGGTTTAGCGGTGGCGGTGGGTTTAGGGATCAGGGGGTGGAGATGGGTAGGTTTAGGTATATGTAAGGTGGGAGTAGCTGGATCTGGATCCAACTCCTCCCCCTGGATTTCGTGTTCTGCAGTGAGGACCATCTCGCAGATTCCGTCATAGTTGTTGCCTGTATTGCATAGTGTGTGCGTGAATGTGGGAGCGGAGGCATCAAGATAGGGGTGTGATCCTTTTGGGTAGGGGCATGTTTGTTTTGGTGATTTCAAATATCAACAGCGTTTACCAGAAAATGCCTGCTGTATCTTTAAGGTAAAAAAAATTTTTTTTTTTTTTTTTTTCTTTCAGAATGAGTTTCACTAAAGCATCATGGCAACACCAGCAATAAGCCTCTCTGTAATAATGCCCTCCAACTAACCTCTAGCTGGAACATTCTCATTACCTCTAACCCAGTTCATCATAATGAGCATGTACACACTCGCGTGCACACTCATGAATACCGTCATTCAGCGTTTTCCAGATACAGATGGCCAAATGAACAAACTGTTTCTGTGTGTTCGGACATTGACAAGTAAACAGCTGATATGAGCATACGTAAGGTACTCAGAGGTAAGGAGCTTACGAGGAAGTCATGGGGCACTGAACCATCATATGAGCGGTGTGTTCTGATGCTGGTAGGTGGTGTTCTGAGTCAGTGTTTTAATCAAAAATATAGTATAAACAAAGCATAATTTTGTACTTGTTGTGGATGTATACAAAAAAATATAGTAATTCTCTTTTGCAAAATGGTGCAGGAGGAATTTTCGTCTCAAAATCACACTCAGCTAATACGCTAAACAGTCACAAGACAAGAGTCAGTCGTGACAGAAACACTTGAGGTTTCACACACCCGTTCACATCTAGATTAACACACAACGAAGTGTGAGATGGGATACATAACACTAATTCCCACACATATCAGTACCGCTGCTGTCGAGAGATTGTCTTGTCTGTTAGTCAGACCCGAGATCTGTCAGGAGTCGACAGACACAACTCACTTCCGGTGGACAAACACCATCTGGCCCTCAAACACACCTCCAGAGAACTTCCAGTCCTTGAACAGTCACACATGCACACTTCAGGGAATGAATATAGTGTAATGCTTACTGTTTAATTAATGATACTACTGACTACATTACTGTGTTAACTGCTCACAATCAATGCAGATTTATTCATCTTTTTTGAGAACATTAAAAAAAAATTATTATATAAAAGATTACATGATATTATATAAAATTATATAAAAATATAACTTTGCATCTTCATACCATAATAGTGTGAGCATTTAATGGTACTTTTTATTAAAATATATAATAAATAAAATGTATATCAATCAAGTCAATCAATGTCATATTTACAAAAATAAATAAATAAATACTGTTTAAAAAAGTCAGTCAATACGTAGTTTTTTTTTGTAAATTAATATATTTATAGAGCAAAAATGCATTAAATTGATTTAAAAAAATTACTGTAAATTGTTACATTTTTAAAAACAAATTTATTTCAAATTAATGCTGTTCTTTCGAACGTTTTTATTCATTAAAGATTCCTTAAAAAAATAATCACAGTTTAAAAAAAAAAACAATCACGGTAATAATAAGAAATGTTTTTTCAGCACCAGATCAGATTTATTAGAAATATTTCTGAAGGATCATGATCATCTGACAAAGAAGACTGGAGTAACGGCTGCTAAACTGTGCATATAAAAAGAAGACTTAAAATAATTTGGCTGGAAAGTCAAAGGCTGAAAAATAGTAATGGAGTGACAGTCAAATGAAGGCATGTCACACTGCATTGTGCTGATCAGGTACAAACAGTGTAGACAGCTTTGTGTGTTAATTATACTGGGACCGATCTAGGTTTACCACATCAGTCTAGACAGACTAAGCTGCTGTTGTTTTGAAAACTTTACTTGGTGACAACATCATCCTGCCCTCTTGCCACTGGCGTTCAGTGGTTCTTTGTATAAGATCATCAAGTAAACAGGGCAAATGTAAAATTTTCCAGCACGGAATGGTGGAAAACATATGGAATGGGTTTGTGTCCTGATATAACGTAGGTGGGAAAAGTATTTCAGAGATGAGAAACTTCACTGCAGAATCCCTGGTTTCCATAGTTACAATTCACACTGCACCACTCAGAGTCAGAATTCAGACTTTGGCCTGTTCTAGTACAATGAAGTGGAAGTAAAACTAATACTGACCCAAAATCAGTCCCCCAGGGCCATCAATCTTAACCAGACCTGAAGCCAATATAAAATCTGAGCCAATGACAAACTTCTCTCAGCAGACAACTTATGAAAATCCAGCAGTCTGACAGCAAAGACAAACCACAAACACATTCAGAGAAGAACTAATGCCTGACTCACAGGTTTTGGGATCAACAACACACAAAGTGTTAATACAAATTAACCCAAGAGAGAAATATATGTAAGTGAATGTGAGTCAGAGTTGGTTAGTTGGATCCTTATGGAAATAGGATACAAGTGTGTTTGTGTGTGCGTGCGGTAGTGATGCGCGGATCACGGTTATATCTGCACGTCGGGTGCGGAGGTGTAAAGACAACCTGAAAACAATACTCGAGTAAAAGTAAAGATACCTTACAGTGAATATGACTCCATTACAAGTTACAAGTCACTTATTCCAATACCACTTGAGTAAAAGTCTTAGAGTATCTGGTTTTAAGAGTACTTAAGTATTTTACTCGCACTGAATGTAGGCTCAAAGATGCACACCTAAGAGACGTGCCAGTGAAAAAAACAAGAAAAGGTTGATTTGTGAGGAGAACAATCGCATGTTTATTTTCTAAAATTAAATTAAAACTGAACACCTTGATATTGCAATAAATCAAGGTTCTCAGTTAAAGTTTCAGTTAAGCTCAAGTAATCAAAAAGGGCATAAGTAAACCAATATCCTTCAGAAAGTTCGCTTCAATATAATAATATAATAATAATAATAATGTTAAAGGCATTATGCGGTCCGAATACAATGATACGATGTCCTACCTGAATTCATGGAAAAAAATGTACCTGAATGTTTTCCCAATATATCGGTTATCGGCTTTCAAATATAAAGAATTATCGGTTATTGGTATCGGCCAAAATTTTCATCGAAAATTTTCAAGAGAAATTTCAAAAAGGAGAATTAAAAACAAAACAAGAGGAAAGAAAGAAAGAAAGAAAGAGAAGTACCATATGTGAGCGTTTTAGTGAAGTAGTTAACCAGGACGAATCAAGTGCTAAATATGTGATATGTAACAGCTGTGAAACACTGTATATATGACAATAAACTAATAAAGCCTATATATTTGCTTGGGCTGAAAGTCTCTAATTTCTTGCGTGTGTGTGTGTTCGGGAAGTTGCAGTGACGGAAACAGTGACGTTCCAATTTAAGTTTGAAGGGAGTAAAAACCTATGTTTAGGCTATTAAGGAAATGCAATTTTCCCAAAGAAGAAATTTTACTTTAAATACATTTTCACTAAAAAGAAGCCTTTTTCAGTGTAATTTGATCCATATCATTATGCTTGACACTGATTATTAGAATAATTAAGTGACAATCGGGTGGGGGAGTTTTGGATGATTTTAATAGTGGATTTCGGGTGACGTTAGAGCTGATCTAGTGTACAGTTATCAGGTACAGGGTTAAACTCAAACCCTTTCATAAATCACACATACCCAAACAGTTTTCTTTCATGTGCATCCACTGCCCCATTTATCGGAGGAGAGCCCATCTATCATCCGAGCCCTGTTGCCCGGGTAACCCAGTTAACATTCCAGACACGAGTCGCAGAGAGAGAAATAAAGAGAGAGAGAATGGGAGGAATTCTCCCTGATCTCCAAACAAATAAGCAACACATTTAAGTCCACACAAGGGAGACACAAAGCCAGATTTTCACAAGGTCACATAATGCATATGTGCATTCTACAAGGTCATGCATAATACAAAATACATAAATATAACCTACACAAAACTATATCCAAAACACAAAATCTTTTATATAATTTTATATGCAGACACACAGTGCACCTCTTTAAAGTATAAAACACATGTATTTTTTTTATTATAGAAAATCACATCCACGACAAATTTAATTATATTTTTCCGCTTATACTGTATGCAAAACTAAGCAGAAAAAAAAAAATCAAGCATATTAGAATTTCTGGATTAATGGCTGCTGAAAATTCAACTTTGGCATGACAGGAATAAATTATATATTTAAATATATATTAAAATAGAAAATGGTTATTTTAATTTGTAAAAATATTCCACAATATTACTGCATTTTTTATCAAATAAATGAGACAAAGAAAAAATTTTTTTTTTTTTAAATACGGTATAGTGTATATAAAAGCAAATACGCACATTTTTACATGATAAAACTGTGAAACACTACATAAAGACGTATGCATAAAAAAAGGTCCAAACACGCAAAAAAAATGTATATGCAGGAACACCCATATAAAACTACACAAATATTTAGCTAATTTCACATCCATAAGATCACATCCAGTAATAAACACGCAACACAACACGTTTCATGCTTGTGTTGACAGCACCTGTCAAAACGACAATAGAACTCATTCAGATCATCAGCCAGCGGTTGTCTTATGCTTAAACAGTATATATTTAACAAAACAAAAAAAAACAATATCCAACACAAAAAGGCCATATTCTCTATGCAAGCACCCTCATTTGACTACCAAAAAAATCATTTCTATCAATATCACGCACAAAATTATAGTAAAACACACTATATTCTTATGAATATACAGTATGCATGCAAAATACATTAAAAAAGCCAAAACAAGACAGATATTCCCACTTGAGCACAACAGTGGGTGAGCACACACAATTCGCTCACATGCAACCCATTTCTTCATTCAATTTTCCCAACTTTCATTCATAAACTGCAGAAGTTGTGGTGGGGAGGGAGGGGGGTAACCCCCACATGACTGCAGTACCTTCCAGCAGGCATTGAACCCTCTCAGCCAATCAGACGGCAGGGGGAGAGGAAGGAAGAACAAAAAAGGATTGGCGGGGCCAAGTATATACCGCATAACACTGCAGCCTTCCCCTCCCCCACCGTTCATTCATTCGCTCGCTTTCTTTTCATTCATCCCTTCACTGATTCATTCATTCATTCATAAAGTGAAGTGGTGTATCTTTAACTCAACCGCAGCAGATCTAGACTGCAGGACTTGAGGGTTCAGAACGTCTCTGGGGGTAATGAATGCCGAGAGTGAGAGAAAAGAGATGCGAGCACGCTGACTCACTCTCATTCTGACCGATAGTGACTCATGATTTCTCTATTCAAGATGGTTCATTCAAAACTCAATTCCCTCAAACTCTTCAGGATTTCACTGAAGATGAAATGTGATTGTTCTGACTCACTACAAAAGGACACTTGAACGCATCTCTCCTTCTTTGTTAGCTTGTTCACTGCAGTGAAACCAATAGCAACCGAGAGAGGAGTGTGCATGGGGGGACCCTGCAGGAATGAGCTGCCATGGCACTTCAAAGACCACCCTATCACCTCCCTCCTCTATCTTTGCTCTTTCCATTCTGTCAGCAGTGACTCTAATGAATGCGAGTTTGCCCACTGACTGAGTGGAAAAAAAAAAACACTTGAGAAGACCTACTAGGAATACACATGGGTAAACAACATTAAAGGAATGCTCCGGGTTTAATACAAATCCATCAACAGCATAGTGTCAAATACCACAGAAAATTATATCTACTCATACCTCGGTTTGTAAAAATACAGACTGACATCAATTTCAATGGCCGCCGAACTACCGGTTTTAAAGAGATCGTTAAACCAAAAATGAAAATGTTGTCATCATTTACTCGCCCTTTTGGAGTCATGGCGTTTCAAACCTGTGTGATTTTCATTCTTCTGCAGAACACAAAAGAAGATATTTTTGAACACTGTTTCATCCAAAACAGTGTTGGACCCCATTTACTTTAATTGTAAAGAAAAAGAAGAGAAAAAAATTATTACTAAGACATTTTGCAAAAAAATCATCTTTTTGCGTTCTGCAGAAAAAGACAATGCCCCAGGGTTTGCAATGACATTAGAGTAAGTAAATGATGACAGTTTTCATTTTAGGGTAAACTATCATTTTTATCTATGGAATGTGCCAATATTTTCTGAATGTTATAGGTAGAAATTAATGGGTAACTGTGGTAAACACGATTTGTCCTGCAAACTTAATCTATAAAGACCACTTCTCAAAATCCAGTTATTTCCTGATGGATGTACTCGCAAAAACACGTACACTACCGTTAAAAAATTGGAGGCAAGTCATTTTTGAAAGAAAGAAACACTTTTATTCAGCAAGGATGAATTAAATTGATCAAAAGTTACACATTTAAAAATCTATTTCAAATAAATGCTGTTATTTTGAACTTCCTATCCATCATGTAAAAAGAAATGCATGACAGTTTCCAGAAAAATATGAAGCAGCACAACTGTTTTCAACACTGATAATAACAAGAAATGTTTCTTAAGCAGTAAATCAGCATATTAGAATGATTTCTGAAGGATCATGTGACACTGAAGACTGGAGTAATGATGCTGAAAATTCAGCTTTGCATCACAGGAATAAATTACATTATAAAATACATTAAAATAGAAAACAGTTATTTTAAATTGTAATATAATATTAAAGCTTTGGTGAGCATAAGAGACTTCTTCTAAAAACATTACTGAAGTACAATGAGTGCTAAACGCGATTTCTTGATCACTTTAACAAGTGTCCATTCTTACATACAGTTTAAACAGGCCATGAATTAAAGTCTCTTGTACCAAAAAAAGCCATAATATATTTATTCATTATCATTTCCACACCCCCACTACCATGGAACTAAACACAGTTTTTGCCACCTTTAAAACCACTATATGTAAATGACATCTGTTATGATCACATAACCTCCGCATGCTAGCACAGTTTACGCGTCGTTCATCAGGGTGAGACAAATTGCTGAACAGACATTGATATGCAAATGTGGTGATGGTTGTGCCATCATAGCCATGACTATTTACGATTTCGAATGAGTCATTTTTGCAGCTTTGTTCCCAATAATGGTCTGTGTGGACTAGGAAGGAAGTGTATATCTATAGTATATATCAAACTCTTATTTTAACAGATCAAATAAGATCTCGCTTTCCAAATTCTGTGTTTCATGTACACATACAGATGAAAGGCATGCTGGGATATTAACTGCCTCTGCTTGTGACAGAATCTGCTAATGTTAACTGAGGGGAATCCACTTCTCCTCATGCCACAAATCATTCCACATCCACAGAAACTTGAGACACATGCAGCTTTAACAGCCTGAGCTAGTGCATTCTGGGTAAGGGAGGACACAAATGTTGCAGTGGCAGTTCTGTAAGAACAGTGTCCTTGAGCATGGAAAAATTAAATAAACTGTCCAATTCTACCCTGATCCATTAGACATTAGTTATACGCACACACACACAAGAAGAGAACTGAGAAAGAGATGGACGGAGAGAAAGAGAACATTACATAACCAAAGATAACACAATCTCAAGCAATTCAGCAAGAAAGAAAAAAATAAATTTTATAACTATAAGATGAACAATGAAGTGACAGAGAATGTTCTATTTAGCAGCAATTTAGAGGTAAAAGGGTAATGACTGCTGCATTACATTAAAAAAACACTACATTAATTGTGTCAGAGGTCACAAGTGAAGCACATGAGAGAGGGTGTGCGGAAGAACTCCTCACCCTGTTCCCCGCTTGAGAAAGGTCATGGAGAGAGGGTGTTGTGGACTGCGGAGGGAACATGATGTGAGTGCAGAAAGGGTGTCTGTGTGGGGAGAGAGAATGAAAGAGAGAGAAACAGAGGAGGAGATAGAAAAGAAGAAAGGTGTTTCCTCACTGAGTTGATGAAATCAAATCCTATTTTTTTCATTAAACATGTATTCCTTAAGTCAGTCACTGGATATCTATACTGAAATATAAGTATTTATATATATATATATATATATATATATATATATATATATATTTACATACATACATATATATGTGTATATATATATATATATATATATGTGTGTATATATATATATATATACAGTACAGGCCAAAAGTTTGGACACATTACTATTTTTAATGTTTTTGAAAGAAGTTTCTTCTGCTCATCAAGCCTGCATTTATTTGAGCAAAAATACAGAAAAAAATGTAATATTGTGATATATTATTACAATTTAAAATAATTTGTTTTCAATTTATTATACTTTAAATTATCATTTATTTCTGTGATGCAAAGCTGAATTTTCAGGATCATTACTCCAGTCTATCAAATGATCCTTTAGAAATCATTCTAATATGATGATTCATTATCAAAGTTGGAAACAGTTCTGCTGCTTAATATTTTTTCATAACCTGTGATACTTTTTTAGGATACTTTGATGAATAAAAAGAAAAAGAAAAAAGCAAATGTTTTCAAGATAGAAATCTTTTATAACAACAATATACACTACTGGTCAGTAATTTGGGGTCAGTAATTTTTTTCTTTATTTTTTTTTTTAATAAATCAATAATTTTATTCAGCAAGGATGTGTTAAATTGATAAAAAGTGATAATAAAGAAGATTTATATTTAAAAAAAAAAAATTTATTTTGAATAAATGCAGTTCTTTTTAACCTTTTATTCATCAAATATATTAGGCAGCAGAACTATTTCCAACACTCATAATAAATCAGAACATTAGAATGATTTCTAAAGGATCATGTGATAGACTGGATGTCACATGTGACACTGAAGACTGGAGTAATGATCCTGAAAATTCAGCTTTGCATCACCGAAATAAATGATAATTTAAAGTATAATAAATTGAAAACCAATTATTTTACATTGTAATAATATATCACAATATTACATTTTTTTCTGTATTTTTGATCAAATAAATGCAGGCTTGATGAGCAGAAGAAACTTCTTTCAAAAACATTAAAAATAGTAATGTGTCCAAACTTTTGGCCTGTACTGTATATATATTTTTTTTTAATCAATTTAGCAAAATCGAACAACTAGCTCAGGGGTTTTCAAGGGGACTGGGAAAAATGGGGGGAAAAACAATAAATCTAAATACTAAAATAAGATTAAACTAATATAAATAGATTTAAACTAAATTAACTAAAATAAATTAAACATGATTTAAATACATTTGAAAAAATAAAATATTTTTTATCAAAAATAAAAAGGATTAAAAAAAATACAAATTAATTTAAATAAAAGAATGTAGTGATGCAACATAATAGAACCCAAGTATTTTCCAAATAATATTATACACATTTATAATACTAATTTTCACACTATTAATTTGATCTTTATACATTAAAACATATAGTTGCCTTCTAAATTTGAGGATGAGGGTCCTTCGCACAAGGAAGATCATGTTTGGGGGTCTGTGGCATCTAAAAGATTGAAAACCTCTGATCAAACTAACCAGAATCTACCCACATCAGACTAAAAAAACAACACAGACTGGGTTTAGGTTTCACAGACTGGGTTTAGATGAAGCCAGGATTAGGCCTTAGTTCAATTAGGACATTAAGTAGCTTTTATAAATATGTCTTAGAAAAAAACATTACTGGTATGCATCTTGAGACAAAACAACGGCACTGACATATTTTAAGATATGTTGCTATCAGTTACAAATAGCTCAAACATGCATTTTAGTCTGAGACTAGGCTTAAGCTTTGTCTGTGAAACTGGGCATACAATTCCAAGGTTAACCACTGGTCTTCAAACGCTAGGTTAGGAACACACTTCATTGATCCATGCTCTTTAAAGCTGCATGAAATAAAGATCAAATTGACCTACACTAGCCCCTAAACCAATGCGCTTTTATCATGCCACTTTAAGTGTTGGTAATTGGATTGAGATATAGCTGAACCCCAGGGGGATGGGAGCTTGTGTCAGTGCATTGAAGAACAGATCTGGATCTCAGAGAGCATGTCAGAGGTCTACGCTGAATATATAATCCATATTGTGAGTGAGTTGAGTAACACTGCCCCCTTCAGCTCATTGTTTGTCTGTCTGACATGATTTTTAAATAACAAATCTGGGAGTACAAAATCTTGAAAATGTATCAAGAAACAAAAGCTCCTTGTCTAGGCCAACCAGATGATAGGATACCATTCTTGAGCTTCTCTTTGTGATAAGTACTTGTGAATATTTTTCATATTTCTAGGTTCCTGGGGTTACATGCTTTTAAAAAGCTGGAACCGCAAGGAAGGTCATAGGTTCAAACCCTGTAAGGAGTTCCTGTATGTCCAACATGCCAACAAGCAACATGATCCCAGGATACCCAAAGGGGGACATCCCTGAAGGAACTGTACTGTCAAGCATCTGCGGAATAACTGATATTAGGATAATTAGAATAGAAGAACAAAACAGAAGTTGCAATAGCTCGTTGTGTTCTGTCTTCCGGTTTGTATTTCCACAGCATGAAGGTAAGATCTTACGGATTTATGAATGAACTGTTCGTTTTAAAATCTTCCTGGTCTACTGACATTTGTTATGACATCCACTTCAAACATTTCAATGCTCGTGATAACTTTTGTTAACCCTAAAATAAGTAAATCCTCTTCACCAACGAGTTACTCAGCGATGCCATAGAAATACATTGCTAACACAAAAATGGAAGTTCAAAGACAAAATCAAAATTCTAAAGATGGCTGCGCACTTGTTTCTCTGGCACATAAGGTCTTGATTTCATGGTGACTTTAACTAAAATGCAACTTGTGTTAGCAACCTAAATTTAACCATAAACAACAACCACATAAATCTTTGCTATGCAAAGATAAATATAAAGATGAATAACTCGGGATACATTATATCAATTTGCTCATTAAAGATGGATCCAGAGAGTGTTTGCTAACATTTGGCTCTTATTCGTCTCAACAGCACCGGTGCACAGCATTTTAATATATTTTCGGGAAACTGGTATTTCTTTTCAAATTATGAAATTGGCAACCAAAAAATAGACATCAAAAAATAGACTGGGTGCACCAAAAAAAGTGCAGTAGCGCCCCCTACTGATCATAGGTATTATACGCAATAAAACAATATAAAATATTACTCATATTCAACATTTCAAATTGTAAATGTAGTTTTTGGACTGTCTAACTTACCCAGCATCAAAATGTTTTCTTCAGATCCCACATGCTGTTTGAGCAGATGTCCAAATTTAGTGAAGTCCCCGAACCACTCGAAGCTCTCCTCCGTCCGGTACCGCTCATTCCAGTAATCCACATCTTTATATCTGGCGTTAGAGTCCGGCAAATAGTCCATCCTTCTTTAAAATATAAACGAAAGCCCTACTGTTATTAAATGAATACAGGCTTGTTATTAAAATATTCGTTGCTGACTGTCATATCAACTATTGTGATGGTTTGTATCTGTAAATACTGTCTGATCTGTAAATATTTTGCATAATGTTGGTTCAGAAACACTGATAGTTCAATGCGGTTAGAACTAGGTCAGCTGGCAAACTGTAAAATAAACATCGGTATCCAGAGGCTCTTACCAGCTCAATATATGTATCAGTTTTAATATGAATTAAAACATGTGCGTCTAAAACACTGAATAAAAGAATGGGCGAAGTTACTAGCGGGTATTTTTGTCTGACAAGACAACCCACATGTGTTTCTTTTTTCATGCACTCTAACCTCGTGTGGTCATCGTGACGCCAAGTGTGGGAAATTAATGCAATGATGTCAAAATAAAAGTTTAACTAAACGCAAGAGGTTGATATTGGGAAATGAACTTTTTTTATGTTCGTTTTTATGTATTTTATGTACACAATTTACCTCTGATTTATTGTAGAGTTTCGTTGTAGGTGCTTCCAATCACAATCAATCGACACTATCATCATTTAGTTTCCTAACTGCCCATACAGTCTATATCAGCCTTTCAATGCTTGATCGTCTCTCTTTAGAAGGATTCATCTGCACTGTTCACAGCTTTTATTTGCAGTCATTGTTATTCTGAATGGTCACTGATGATGATGGTCCTGTGAAGAGACTTGGTAAATCGTTGATACAACGTTCCAAAAACGAGACAGAGGGACTAAATAATTAAATAATTTAAATGTTCTTTAAAGAGTAAAATAAAACAAAAACAACCAGAACAAACACAATACACTGGGGCTGTGAAATGATTAATCGCGATTAATCGCATCCAAAATAAAAGTTTGTTTACATAATATATGTGTGTACTGTGTATAATAATTTTGTATATATAAATACACACACATGCATGTTTTTATTTAAGAAATATTTGCATCTATATACTGTATATAATTTATATTATATATAAATATAAATATTTTATATATAAATAACACATTTTTCTTAAATATATACATGCAAGTGTGTGGATTTATATATACAAAATTATTATACACAGTACACACACATATATTATGTAAACACAAACTTTTATTTTGGATGCGATTAATCGCGATTAATCTTTTTACAGCCCTTAAACATATAATGCATACAAGACACTCCAACATAAGTGAGATGGTAAAACTACAATAAATAAGAAGAGGTTTATGGAAATGTATGTAGGCTACTTTTTACTTATAAAACATTATTTCCCCATAAATGTATACTTTCAAAATTCATAGTGTTTACAAAATATTTGTTTGTTTGTTTTTACAAAATTGTACCGTAACATTGCATGAGTTGTTTTTAATGGCCACATAACCGTATGTGTTTTTTAGTGTAGCATTTTTATATTCTTTAAAAATCTCAAAATCTCTAAAACATTATCGCAGAGTAGTGTGGCGCCCTCTACTGATGACTTGAGCACATGTGTGAGTAGGCGGAGTCAGTGATGACGTCCTTCCGTTGGCGCGCTGTGTGAAATTCAAAGCTGCGACCCAAACCGTTCAGTCAATCCAGTCAACTTTCTTTCTTCGGGTTAGTTCATCTGATTTGGTGTTGTTCGGAATAAAGCGGTCGGTTTGCACGGTAGGTTTTCGGATATGCGATATTACTTTTTAAAAACATTGGAAAGTGTCGTTTACTAAGAAAAATAGAGTTTTGTCTGTTCCTACTGTGAGTTAGCGTAGCATGTTAGCTTACCCTGTCAAACAAAACAAACGTTTTGCTTCAGTGTAAAATCAAATAAAACTCGTTATTTTGCGTTTATGTTAAACGAGGTACTGATTTAACTACAATGACCTCTGTAAGACATACAGATGTAAACGTGTTTTTCTGCTCCTACGTTGCAGTGTCTTTGGTTCCTTCAGATAAACATTTATATTCACTGCTTGTTGTTCAGGGGTGCGGAGATGTCGTGGGATTTTATCGTGCCGGTTTGTTCGGATGATCTCGTGAAGTCTGGTGCTGTTAACCAGTATGTGGTTCAGGATGTGCTGTCTGCTAAACAGCTCCCCTCTCACATCAACAGTAAGTCCTGCTGGGCTCTTTTAATCTGTTTACATTTCATTATTTCTGTAGTGGAATAATGACTTTTTTCTGTCTCTTACGAAGGCTTTAAAGCAGCACTGAGAAGTCAAGGGTCCCTGTGCATCCTGGAGCATTTTGACACAGCATACAGTGTTTTGCAGTAAGTGTGGACACACATTCTCATAAAAAGTGATTTTTTTTTTTAGATAAATTAGTGTAAAATTGATTCAAGTTTTGTTATACAATCTACATGTTATGGCAACAGTTAAACCTGCAAACTAGGTATTTTACAGTATTAATACAAAGAGGTGATGAATCATTCAATTAATCCAAGGCAACCATAATAACTAGGGTTGGGTATCATTTTAAATGTAAGAATTCGAATCACAATTCCAAGTCAAACATTTTGATGTTTCATATTTATTTGTTTCATCATTTTCATGTTTATTGTGTCTTTTTGCAAAACAATCTGTTGCAGCTAAATAATGCCATGAACAAAAACCAGCAGCCTAAAGAACAACTAACTAATAAACTAAGGCCTGGGTTCACATGCACACACAATGCATGACAAGAAACCAATATGGGTATAAAACCGAGCTAAATGCATAACAGATGGGTGAGGGGTAGCTATGTTATGAGTCCTGTTAAACATTAAAGGGATAGTTCACCCAAAAATGAAAATTCTGTCATTTTAATTACTCACCCTCATGTCGTTCTATGTCGTAAGACTTTTGTTCATATTCGGAACACAAATGAAGATCTTTTTGATGAAACCCGAGAGCTCTCTGTCCCTCCATTGATAGCTACGCAACACCACGCTTCAAAAAGTTCATTAAGAGATTGTAAAACTAATCCATATAAATTGAGCGGTTTAGTCCAAATTTTCATTGGTTCTTGCAGAAGCTCAAACATGTACAATCACACACGAAAATGAACCTCGTTGGTGAACATGCTTGAGCTTCCGTTTACCACAACTGATGTGTGAGTTGATAAATGTTTGTGAATAAAAGTTTTATATTCAATCTGTTTATCATATAAAGCAATTGTGTTTCTCCAGAAATTTTGGACTAAACTGCTCAATTCTTATGGATTAGTTTTATGATCTCTTTATGAACTTTTTAAAGCGTCAAAGTGGCTGTTGCTTAACTGTCAAGTAAGGGACAGAAAACTCTCAGATTTCATAAATAACTTCATTTGTGTTTTGAAGATTATTGAAAGTCTTACCGGTTTGGAACGACATGAGGGTGAGTAATTAATGACAATTGAAATTTTTGGGTGAACTATTGCTTTAACTCGACGACTTGGCTAAGCAAAATTTTCTGATTGCGTTTAGACATTGTCGCACAGTGGATGTGGCGGTGAAAGAAGACATGCTGGAGTTGCTGATACAAGGTTGGTATCTCTCATAATAATCAAACTAAATAATTCTAGTTATGTTCAAAGAATCAAAACTACATTTCCAACAATGTGTCACAATGCTGTCTTCGTTCTCAGTGGTCAGGGGTCTGTCGGTTTCCCTGCCGTCTCTCCTCCTGTCGGGCTCTCTGTCAGCTGTGGACCGCAAACAGCAGCTCAACGCTGTGAAAATGAGTGTGTTTCTGCTCTGCAAACTCACAGAAACACTTGAGAGCGACTCATACAGGGAGACTATCGTCACAGCACCCAGCAAGGTACAGCTGGATGTTATCAAGTTTTTAATTCGTGTTATACTATGCCCCATGATGAGAACAAGGCAAATATGAGCTTATTGGCTGGGATCTTGTGTTCTCTTGTTATCTGATTGGTGGGTAATCTTGGCAGAGCAGTGGAGATTTGCTGCGCTGCTGTAAGGGCCCACCCATATTGATGCCAGCTGTCACTCATAATACAATTCTCCTTTAGAAATGGACATTTGTGGCTGATTTGACAGCTTACAGTGTGTGTGTTTGAGTATGTCCCTGAGTGTGTGTGTAAATGTGTCAGTTAGCAAAGAGTCACATCTCCTAATGAGCCCACCAGCTGTGAATCTCTTCTTTGGTAATCTGAGGGCAACAACTGTTGCTTGTGAGCTTGTTGATTTTGTGTACAACGTATTAAACGTCTCTGTGTTTCTTTCAGGGTCGTAAGAAGGATAAAGGTGCAGGAAAAGGTCTCCTGCAGTGGGACAGTGAGAGAGAGACAGTTCTTCAGTGTTTGACTCAACTGCTGCAGCTGGACATTCGCACACTGTGGAGTCTGTCTCTAGTGGAGGAAGAGTTTGTCAGGTAACTGTCTTCCTCTTAAACTGTCACTCACCCTTGCTCTGTTTAATCTTTTTAAACTTTCTATGTCTTCATTGATCACAAGTGTCAGTTTTTGTTTGTGCAATGTGTGTCGGTTTATGTAGCTGTGTGACATGCTGTTGCTATAAACTCCTGGAAAACCCCACCATAAGCCACGTAAAGAGCAAGTCCACCAGAGACGCCATCATTCACGTCCTCGGAATCATGGTGAAGAAATACAATCACATGTTGGGTGGGTTTATATGCACATCACACACCCATGAGTGGGTTTGCAATGCTGTAGCCTAGATGTTGAGCTGAGTGTTGTCTGAATATGCTCTCTCTGTCTTGTACAGGAGCATGTGTTAAGGTGATTCAGCTCCTGCAGCACTTTGAGCAGCTGGCGTCAGTGTGTGCACAAGCTGTGGCTGCCTGGAGCACAGAGTATGGGGTCAAGGCCATCGTTGGAGAGGTCATGAGGTGAAATTGAAGTCTTTTTAGTGTTGTTCTTATACTTGAATAGTATTACTGGGTATATAGATTGTGCTTTACAGATTTGACCAGCAAGTATAGTCAATAGTTCTCTATCTTTTTTACTCCATGGCCCCCTTTGTCTAAGACAATATTTGGAAAATCCTTCTGTATAACCTGATGTGTATGTATTTCAGAGAGATCGGTCAAAAGTCGAGTGAGGAACTAGCGAGAGAAGCTTCAGGTGTGAAGGCTTTCTCCAGCTTTCTGTCTGAACTCAGTACTCTGGTACCCGAAACCATGATCCCCAACATCAGTGTTCTCCTGGCTCACCTGGAAGGAGAGGTACAGTCGCATATGTTCTCTATTGCATCACTTCTGTCATTGGATTTTTGCCCAGTGATGAGACCAAGGCGAATATGAGCCCACTGAATTTGAGTCTGAGCTCTCCTGTGTTCCTATTGGCTGGTAATCTTGGCTGGGCAGTGAAGGTTTGCTGTCTGGCTGTAAGGGCCTGCCTACATCCAACAAGCCTCTTCCTCTTAAATTCCTATCCTTTGAAGATATAGGGGAGGAGAAAGGAGGGGGCTTACAGTTGTTGTTTTCGTGTGTGTGTGGGGGGTCACAGGTTGAGTCTCAGTTCTCTGGAATAATTCTGTTGGCGTTGAGCTCTCTCTTTGGTAATCTGAGGGCAACCGTTAAAGAAAGTTTTATATTTTATAGTTTAACTTTCTTTTTTGACTGCTATTTATATGAATGCATTTAGCAGCTGCTTTTATCCAAAGCAACTTACAATTGTGGAGCATGAGCAGTTTGTCACAGAGCCAGCAATGTTTGCAGAATACAATGCATCTTTATTAGAAAGAAATTAGGAAACACTAGAGCAAAGAAGTGTTAACTTGTTGTTTATGTTTGGACAGAGTCCGAGTCTGCGAGTGGCTGTGTGTGAGGTTCTCGGGGATGTTCTGGTCCGGGTTCTGTCTGGTGATAAGCTGGATGATTCTGCTCGTGCCGACCGAGATCGCTTTCTGGACACACTGCAGGAGCACATCCATGATGCCCACTCGCATGTCCGAGCACGTGTGCTGCAGGTCTATGCACGTATTGTCAACAGTAAGGTGAGTGGCTTGTGAGGTCCCCCCCTTTTCATGACAACAGAAAACAAGGTGTATTTTTCTTGAGATATATAATTCTCCTTCTCCCTCTGACAGGCCTTGCCACTGTGCAGGTACACTGAAGTTATGGAGCTGACCGTCGGGCGTCTGGGTGATAAGTCTGTCCATGTGTGTAAGAGTGCCATCCAGCTGCTGGCTGCCTTCATTGCTCATAACCCTTACAGCTGCAAGGTATAAACATGCTCAATTAAAACATCTTGTACATATCCTACTGTACAAAAGTTTGCTGTCAGTAATTTTTTTTGTTTTTTAACTCTGCCAAGGACATATTACATGCATCAAATGTGCCACTAAAGACATTTACATTGTTACAAAAATTATTTCAAATAAATGCTCTTCTTTTTAACTTTCTATTCAAAGAATAGCACTACTGTTTTCACAATATAATTTTTTACTATATTGTTGAACAAAATAAAAACTTCCTTAAAGGAGCTGTATGTAAGAAATGTATTTCAATTAATCATAAAATGGCCCTGATATGTCACTAGACATTAAGAAATCATGTTCATTTCAAATACTTATATCACTGACAAAAGTAGTACGGCCAGGATATTGTCATTTAAAAAGTGAAGTTGCAGCCCTCAACTGATGTTGATGTTGTCATCTTGTGTTTTGGCCTGAAGCGCCGCCCTCCATCTATCTACCAATCACGAAGTCAGTAGTGTTTCTGCATCCGGGTTGCCAGCTCTGCTCTAGTTACCACAGCTGCAGCTACAAACTGCAGCCTATGTTCCTGCTGGATCCTGCAGCCTATCTGGCAACCTCGAGTCAGGGGGAGGGGGAGGGGATACACCGCTCTATACAGTAATTTGAAAGTGATTGCAGTACCAGTTTTGGCCACAATCTTACATACAGCTCCTTTAAATCTTAACTCAAACTTTTGAGCAGACATACTTAATCTGTTTACAGAAATTAAATATACCTGTTTTTGTTATTTCTGTGTTAAGTTAAGCAGTGTAGACCTAAAAAAGCCCCTGGATAAGGAGATGGCCAAATTAAAAGAGATGAGAGAGAACCAGAAAGAGCAAGAGCCTGGTATGTTGCTTTTATAATTGAATTGTTCCTTTCAGTCTTTAGCTGGTCACTATTACTATCAATTTGTGTCCAGCTGTAAGATTATAGCTTTGTGTTTGTAGTTGCAGTCATCACAGCAGCCGATCTTTGGGATGCAATGAAGCCAGAGGTGGAGATGACCGTGAAAGCACAGCTGGAGCCTGGAAGTGAGGAAGAAGAAGAGGAGGTGGTGGAGGAGGAGACTGGGGGAGAGGAGGAAAGAAGCGACCGGGACACTGCTATCCAAATTGCACAGCTTCTCCGGGAAAGTAAATACAGGTACATGTGAACTAACACACATTCTCTCATACCCTTATTTCTGCACACAGACATGCAATATGTGGTGTTTAACTGTGTGTAGGAAGGCAGTTGGTCTGTGTATGAGGGCACACTCCCTGTTCCCGGAGTCATCATTCTTCTCAGATCTGGCTGACTTGAATGCAGAAAAGCTGATCAACACACTCGCAACACTTTTCAAGGGTATGTTTTTTGGTACTTTGAATGGTCTAAATAACTTCCATTTTAAAGCATCATGGTGAGGAGCTGAGGAGCACGATAGTGTCAGACAGAAACTTGTGCATTGTCTCACCTCCTTAGATAAGATGACAGGGTTCCTAGTCCAAATAAAAACATGGTGTGCATCTCTCTTCTCAGGCCCAGAGCAGGAGACACCTGAGGCTGTGACGAGCGAAGCTCCACTCACCCCACAGAAAGAGGATGGAGGCAATGAAGGGAGAGAGAGTGAACTCAAGAAGCAGGAGATGTTGGTTCAGTACTTGAAAGACACAGAGAGCTTTGCTCTACAAGTGGAAAGAGCCATTGCTGTCATTAACAACATGCTGTACTGGAAAACTACCACAGGTAATTACTATAAAGTACCTGCTTTTTTTCTCAATAATTCCTCAAATATACGTCACAATACAGAAGAAGAGATCTGTTGCCACTTCGGTTTCATCGTGACATTCAATATGTATAAGTTGACAGTGTTTAGTTTTCTCTGACTGGTCTCCCTCTCTCAGTTGTGCAGGAGGCGGTGCAGTTCTGTGTCACAGCATTTGAGTTTAGTGTGGCTGACTCTGTGTGTGGAGTCAGAAAGATGCTGCCTCTGGTCTGGTCCACTGATGTTACAATCAAGGACGCCATTATCCAGGCCTACAGGCGCCTGTACCTCAACCCTCATGGGGACAACACCAGGTATGCAAATATTTTGGTTTGTTCAAGGCTAAAAGAGTACAATTTAATATACTGTAGCTCAAATGGCTTTTTGTGTTTGTCCGTCAGAGCGAAGGCTCAGACTTTAGTTGACAATCTGTCAGAGCTGATGGTCGATGCTTCATTGGGAACAGTCCAGTGTCTGGAGGAGATTGTGAGTTTCTTTAGCCCCTCATTTAAGCAGTCACTCCCACACTGTATTTTTTTGACAGTTGTTGTTGTTGTTTTTTTTCTTGGTGCAGGTCCAGGAGTTTTTCAGCAATGAGAGTGCCCTGCAGACTTCAGTGGTACAGGTTTTGTGGGAGAGGTTCTCTGGTAAACGAGAGACTAAAGCACTTCATAGGAGAGCTGCAGTGCTACTGCTGGGCATGGCAGCACGGTGAGACCTTCAAACTCTTAATACTTCCTGGATGTGTTAGTCAATGATTCAGTTGAACTGATTTTGTCAAAGCATAATAAAAATGTTGCCCAATGATGAGACCAAGGCGAATGTGAGCTCAGTGGGTAAGAGTCAGAGCTCTCCTGTGCTCCTTATGGCTGGTAATCTTGGCTGGGCAGTGGAGATTTGCTGCTTTGCTGTAAGGGCCTGCCTACATTAAGTTAGTTCTTCCCCTCAAGCTCTCCTTCAGAGAAATGCAGGAGAGAGAGGGGAAGGGTAGTCATAGAGTGTGTGTGTGTGTGTGTGTGTGTGTGGAGACATGGGTCGAAGCTCTGTTCTCTGTAATGTCCAATGAGCTATGTGCTGGTTCTTTGGTAATCTGAGGGCGTTCTTGTCTTTGACATGCTGCTTAAGAAATATAGTATTTTGAGGCATGGTGAACTACTTGTCTAACCTTTTTTTTTGGTTTGTGTTTAGTGCTGAGAGGGAGGTGGTTCTGAGTAATTTGGACACACTCTGCTCTGTCGCTCTGGGTGAGAAGGTTGCAGAAGATTATCTGCTGGCTCGAGACACACTCATTACCATCGTTAATATAACAGACTATGTGAGGGTATGTATACACTGTATTTACTACCCTTGAAAAGATTGGAGGAACTTTTTTTTTTTTTTTCAAATGTTTTTGAAACGTCTCTTATGCTCACCGAGGAAGCATTTTCTTCTAAATATACAGTAAAAACTATAGTATTGTGAAATATTACAATTTAAAATCATGGTTTTAAGATATTTTAAAGTGTGATTTCTTCCTGTGATGGCCAAGGTGAATTTACAGAAGCAATTACTCCAGGCTTCAGTGTCACATTCTAATATGCTGATTTGTATGTTCTTGTGTGTTTAAGCAATCCAAGGGTGTCCCCTTCAGGCTTCCAATGGACCACCATCTCTTCAGCTGTCTGTCCCAGGCCATTGCTGATGGTGTGTTTTAGCTTTTTTTGGTGTTTACACCTCGTATTAGCTTTTGTCTTGGGTGATCTGATCACAAGTGTTGGTTAAAAACCTTGCTTTGCCACAATCACCCAATCTGTTGATGTCGAATGTAACATGGTCTTTCTCTCATTTCCCTCTTTCTCATCTAATTTCTCTTTCATACATATCTCCTGTTTGGTAATGGCAGTATCTTCATTTGAACAGGAGTTGTCCAGTCTGACCCCCATTGGCAGACCTTCATGGAACAGGCTGTCCGTCTCATCTACTTCTTAGCAGAGTCACCTGACCAGCTGTGTTCCCATCTCCTCCAGCGCTCTGCTCGTCTCCTGTTGGAACAAATCACAGAGGGCAGAGAGTCCATCCAAACACAACTGCAGGAAGGTGTGTCCCAGGGCTCTGAGGAGCAAGGTAATGTGGACACAAGATGGAACTTTTTGCATAATTTTAGAAAATGTTTAGGGTCATTAAGTTTTCAAAAGAAAATCTGTGCTTTTATTCAGCAATGAGGCATTCAACTGATCAAAAGACTTTTACATTGTTACAAAATACATTGTTCTATTTCTATTCAAAGAAATAGTTTCCACAAAAATATTAAGTAGCACAACTGTTTCAACATTGATTTGGCTAGTACGAGATGTTTCTTAATTAGAATGATTTCTGAAGGATCATGTGACACTGAAGACTGTAGTAATGATGCTACAGTCTTCAGATGCAATTCTACTTTGCCATCTAACTAATAAACTGCATTTTAAAATACTGTATATTAAAATGTTATATTTTAAAATTAATAGTTCAGAATATTACTATTTCTGATCAAAAAATGCAGCCTTGGTGAGCATAAGAGACTCGAACGTTTGGGGTCAGTAAGATTTTCTCATTTGTTTTCTAGTGAATTGTGTGAGCTTGGCCCAGGTGCTGTCACTGTGTGGAGCTGTGGCCTTCTGGCAGGTATCTCACCTTGAGAGGAGTGTCAGCTCTGAGCTACGGAGAAGGAGAGGACAAAAGGAAGAAGAGGAGGAGAAAGAGAAGGCACCTGCCAACAAAAAGGTTAATGACAGGCCCCTGTTTGGTTGTTACCTGTTTTCTGCACTATCACATTAAAGTGTTGCAGCATTATAATGCTGCTGACTGATTTGTGCCTCTTTTGCTAGACGGCTAATGACAGTTGTGTGGATGAGGAGCTTGGGCTAGTTGGCGCTTCAGCTGAAGACACTGAAGCTGAGTTTATCCGCAAGATCTGTGAGACTGAGTTATTAGCCGGTGAGCCCATCTAATGAAACAAATTTGATGGTCTTTGATCTTAATGTTTTGGCTTGGAATGCAGAAAATGAATTCCTCATTGTTTATTGAAGGATTTACCTGCTTGACAAAGCACTAAAGCACTGATCCCTGTTGCACTGTGATCTCTTTGTGCAGAAGGGAACATGTTGAGTGCATTTCTGCCTCTGCTGGTGAAAGTTTGCAGTTCTCCAGGCAAATATTCCCATCCTCAACTCACCACTGCTGCCTGCCTGGCTCTGTCTCAGTATATGATGATCAGGTATTTATATTATATTTTACACCAAAGTTTAAACATTTGCGGTTGGTAAGTTTTGTCAATTTTAGAAAAGTCAAAAAAGCCTTGAATCTGCAAAAATCTAAAAAAAAAAAGCCAGCATTAATTTAATTTTTATTTTAAGAATTCCTTGAATGGAAGCTTCAAAAATAACAGCATTTATTGGAAATTAAAATCTTTTGTAACATTGTCTTTACTGCCAAAACGTTTGAACTTATTATATTGTATAATATTTGCTTCTTTAGGCAAGCAATGTTAACATCTGTCTTTCTCTAGTCCTCCTGTTTGTAAGGACAATATCAGGCTGCTGTTCACGGTGCTGGAGAAATCCCCACTTCCTGTTGTCAGAGCCAACACAATTGTTGCTCTTGGTGATCTAACAGTCCGCTTTCCCAACATCCTGGAACCCTGGACACCCAACCTTTATGCCAGGTAGCTCCAAACCAAAAGATCTTTCGTGAATTTCTGTCTGATAAACAACTACTGGTTTTGGGATGTTTTGCATAATTGGTTGTTCCAGAAAGAAATCGTTCTTGCCACCTTACTAAACTTATTACTTTGCTTAAATTAGTTATATTTACTGTTAATTTTGTTATATTTACTGTTAATTTTGTATGTATGCTTGGATTTGTCATGAAGAAGTGTTTATGTAAACTACCGTATGAGTTGAAATATAATAGCTCTGTTAATTTTAACCTATAATATTATAGAGCATCTGCAAATATCATTCTGAATAATCAGCTATCAGACCCTCTGAGTATTTAGTATCGGTGCATGTATAGTTGAAATGTTTATTACTGTGTGGTGATCAGTATTGTAACTGATTTGTCTTAGGTTGAGTGATGAAAATTCATCTGTGCGTCTGACCGCCATCATGGTTTTGACGCAGCTGGTGCTTAAGGATGTGATGAAGGTCAAAGGTCAGGTTAGTGAGGTTGCAGTGCTGCTGCTAGACCCCGAGCCACACATTGCCAGCCTCGCTCTCAACTTCTTCAACGAGCTCTCTGCAAAGGTAGCTTTTCCACTGCAGCTCTGCTGTCTCATATCCCCCTCATAACTCTGAAAACAATAAGTCCCAATTCTAATACTCTGCTTATATCTTCAGGACAACGCCATTTACAACCTGCTTCCAGACATCATCAGCCGATTATCTGATCCTGAGCGTGGAATGAAGGAGGAGGATTTCAACACCATCATGAAGTGAGATATCGTTAATGCTGTTATTGCAGTTTCATTTATTCTACATGACAAATCACTTTGATTTAACTTTCTCTCTCTCTCTCTCTCTCTCAGACAACTCTTTTCCTACATCACTAAAGAGAGACAGACGGAGAGTTTAGTGGAGAAGCTCTGCCAACGATTCAGAACTGCAAAGTGAGTTTCGGACACATTAATAGAGCAGCATTTCTGTTGTAAGATTGGGCTGCTTTATGACATGATCAGTCTGAATCTCCCTCTTATGTGTAATCTGTCCTGTGTTCTGTCTGCAGGACCGAGCGTCAGTGGGCAGATCTGGCCGTGTCTCTTTCCCTGTTGTCTGTGTGTGAGCGAGGTTTCAAGAAGCTGCAGGAGTGCTGGGACTGTTACAGTGATAAACTCACTGAGCCTGGAGTCTATCAGCCTCTCCTGTCCATTGCGGCCAAACTCCGTAGAAGAGCCAAACCACAGTTTAAGGTACTACAGTTGCAAATGTGTGGTGGCAAAACGGTGTACACAGAGCATTGATCGTGACTTGGTGACCGTTTGCTGTTTGTTCTAGTATGCTGAAAGTAGCTGTTTGTTTAGGCACAGGTTGAAGACTATGAGAAGCGTTTGACGGCTGTTCACACTAAAGGGCTGGAGAATGTGGAGAGCGAGGAGAGAGAACCGCAGACAGGAGACACACAGAGCCAAAACTTACATACGCCACAGCCACTCAAGAGTGTGCGCAAATCCACACGAGGTAAAGGTTCAAGCTAATTGTTCGCAAACATACGATAAATAATTCTATTATAAAATGAATCTCATTGTGCATCTCCCTCTCCTTCAGGCCGTGGTAAACCGAAGTTGGATGACAGTGATCTTGTAACCCCAAGAAAATCTTGTTCTCGTCCCAAACCTGCCATCATCTTTACCAGTGATGAAGAGGAGGAAGAGGGTCAGTTACTTTCATATAATTCTTTTTTTTATCTCTTGATTGTTTAGCAGAGCTCTCATTAACATGCTTCATTCTGATTTTTTTTTTTTTGCAGATGCTGTCATGGCTGAGAGTGAGACTCCTAAAGTGACGACACCCATCGCCCGCACACGACGCACTCGTCTCAGACACTGAGCGATCTTTTTGATTTGATTTTTTTCAGAATTTTTTTTAATACCATTTTGTCTTATTTTAAATGTATTATGTCTGTGACTTTTAAATGTTTAATGTTTGAGTTGTCATGGGTATGGTATAATCTCTGTGGATTTTTAATTAAACGTTTTCAAAACAAAAAACAGCTCTGAAGGTTTATGTTGTTGCGTATAATTATTGTTGTTGTTGTCTTTTTTTTTGTTTTTTTTTATGCAAGTGCTTTTAAAATGGCAGTTTTCACATCTGTTGAAGGTTTACGCATTTATTAACTTAACTAAATTCCATAAATTAGCATGTACTGTCATATTTACATCCGGTTAGTCTATGTTTTAAGGCGTTACAAGTGGGACTTTAGTTTTGTAGAAGGTCCTTTCTACTAATCCGAAGAGATTTACTGTCTGTTTTCACGGAGCTGAACTATGTCTGGACAGCTTTCATTGGTTCTGCAGTGCTTCCATTTGTCTTTTCTAGTTTTATAGGACGCACTTTCATTTTTAGAAGTTTATTGCAAAGAACGGGAAGACATTTAAAAGAAACGAAAATAATATAATGGTCCGTGTGAAAGTTTCAGCTGTGTGAGTAATGTCGGCTGGGAGAAACGACCTCAAAGCGTTAATTTTGTAACGTCGAGTCCACAGTTAAAGGCTGATAATGAGTTCGTATGTGCTTTGCAAAACCCTTTTTAAACGCTGTCTGAAATACTCCAACAAAAATGAAATGTATGAGAGAGGTTATTGGCTGCAAATGTGCAGATTCAAAACATCTGCGCCAAAAAACTTCAGCGATTATGAGAGCATGAGACGGGATTACAACATTCAAATTCCTCAGCAGTTTAACTTTGCCAAAGATGTGCTCGAGCAGTGGGAAACAAAAGAAAAGGTAATTTAAGAAATGTATTAGTTCTGCTTCTGGTGTTCTAATTATGTTTTATTTTTACATAATGTGGGGTATTTTGTAGTAATTCGAAAGACTTTGTATATTAAAAAAAGAAAAAAACACTTTTCAGGACGACATTGAAAATACACGAGAGGGAAAAAAAAGACAGGCCAATGAGAAAACAGGCAGTTCTCTACCATTGGCGAGTTTTTCGGGAGGTTTGGGGGAACAATGGGATTGAGAAGATGCCGGAGTACTACTTGAATTTGTTTGCGTTGAATTTACTCAAATGAATAAAGTGGAAATACTTATTGAGAAATAAGTTGAATCAGTGTGTCTGCTTTCTGTCTTTTGACACTGATATACGATTTATGGGACTAAAAGTGAAACAAAACTTTTACTAAAAGTAATGCCACTAGTCATCAGGTCAATTACTAATAATTATTGACGCCCTGGCTTTTATTTTTTCACCCCAAAATGGTCAGTATGGAGCTTGGTTTTGTTAGTTCATTCAAAAATAAAATAAAAATCTGTCAATTTTCTAAACCTCTTGTTGTTCCACATTAATAGATTGATTGATTGAACGAGCACAAAAGGAGCTATTAGGTAGGAATTATCATTTTGTCAATATTTTTGGTGACACTAGTGCAACAGAAACTCATGCACACTGAATTATATAATGTATGTAATAATGTTTGTGGTGACTTAAAAAATATTGTATTGTATTATCCAAGGTCACTTTGAATGTCATACATTTATTTATTTTACAATGCACTTGTTAGAGAGTTTGATGTATTGTTGCTGTATATTACAGAAGGGACAGAGGTCGTCTCTTCCAGCTCTGTGGTGGGTGAATGACAGCGGAGAAGAGGTCAAATGGAGTTTTGAGGAGTTGGGCTTCCACTCAAGAAAACTTGCAAATGTTCTGCATCAGGTGTGCAGTTTGGAAAGAGGGGATCGTGTGTTCCTCATTTTACCCCGAGTCCCTGAGTGGTGGCTGGTTAATGTAGCATGTCTCAGAACAGGTACAGTCTCACAGACCTGCTGAAATAGATTTGTTAGGCATTTGCTGAGAGAGATTTCAATGATTCTTTCACCCTTGTTCTGTTTTCCATTGGTTGGGGTTAAACTGTAATCTACTTTTATTGCTTCACACTGCTGGGGAAATATGCTGGTTTAAAGCAGCTTAAAGTTGAATTGTGTAATGGTAAAAATAAAATAAATAACTAATGGATAAGCTGAAAGCTATTTACATATTATGGCAGACATTTAAATGCCACACTATTTTGCCTAAAATAAATGTTTAAAACATTTTTTAACAAAGTTTTTCTGAATGCTGAATTTAGCCATCAGAATATTATAATATAGGGTTAATTCAGGATAACTGAAACATTTTTTTAGTTTATTTTAAAAAGTGTCCCAATTTACCCTACAGTATGAGTAGGCAGTTCACTACTTAACCTCTTCTCTCTGCTTGTCCTTTCAACACATGGTTTCTATTTCACCATTACCCCATTTCCTCACACAGGTACGGTTCTGATCCCCGGGACCTCTCAGCTCACGGCTCGAGATATCCGCCACCGGCTGCAGTCGTCTGGGGCCAAGTGTGTAATCACTGATGAAACTTTGGCCCCGCTGTTGGACACAGTAGCCTCAGAATGCCCTTCCATCTCCACCAAGCTTCTGCTGTCCCGCAGGGCCATGCATGGCTGGGGCAACCTGACAGAACTCATGGGGTCAGTGGAGAACAAGAGAGGGATATGCATGTACAGGGGGCACTTTAAATTAGTGAAGAAATGACTGAGTGCAAACATATGTGAAAAATGACAAAATAGTGAGACCTTTATAGAGACATTTTTAATGTTATTAGAAGATGTTGTGTTTGCGTTGTAGAAGAGTGTCAGATGATCATGTTTGCGTGGACACCAGGAGTGAGGAGGCCATGACTATCTTCTTCACTAGTGGCACAACCGGCTCTCCAAAAATGACCCAACAAAGCCACTGTAGTTACGGTCTTGGGCTCACGGTGAACGGCAGGTTTGTGACTGACATCATTCCGAGGGTCATTGGACTGAATTCATAATTCATGACAGATCAGCACTGCATTGAGCAGTTAAAAACTTGCACAGTAGCTAAGGATGCATTGCAAGTTTATACAGAATACATATAATAATGTACACTACTGTTCAAAGGTTTGGTGTCAGCAAGATTTTTTTGTCTTGAAAGAGTTTATTTAGCAAAAACGCATTGAATTGATAACTCAAAAAGGGACATTTATAAAGTAAAAAAAGGTTTCATTAAATGTTGTTCTTTTGAACTTTGTTTACCAAAGAATCTTGAAAAAAGGCATTTTGAATATTAAGCAGCACAACTGTTTTCAACATTGATACTAATTAATAATTGTTAATTGAGCAGCAAATCAGCATATTAGAATGATTTCTGAAGGATCATGTGACACTGAGGACTAGAGTAATGATGCTGAAAATTCAGCTTTGCCATCAAAGGAATAAATTACATTTTAAAATATATTCAAATAATATTTTTATTGGTAATAATATTTGACAATATTTAGTTTTTTTCTATATTTTTGATCAAAAACCCCAAACTTTTGAACAGTAGTATATAATGAAATGTAAAGTAAGATCAAATGTATATAAATTGTGTGAATTCTGAAGGTACTGGCTGGATCTGACTGAGCAGGATGTGTTTTGGAACACGTCAGACACGGGTTGGGCCAAGTCGGCGTGGAGCAGCGTGTTTGCTCCGTGGATCCAGGGAGCGTGTGTGTTTGTTCACCACATGCCACGCTTTGAGACAAGTACAGTTCTCAAGGTACAGGAAGATCACAGGTCCATTCTTGACAAGAATGAAAGTTAAGGATCAAGAATTGAATCTTTAAGAAATCTCCCTATCATGTTGTATGAAAATGTTTTATGGAAAACAAAATCACAACACTTAATCTTACGACAGGTTTGGAGTTGGTAAGAATTTTTTTTATTTTTTTATTTTTTGGAAATCTCTTCTGCTCACCAAGGCTGCATTTATTTGATCAAAAATACAGTAAAATGTAATATTGTGAAATATTATTACAATTTAAACGAACAATTTTAATATATTTTAAAGTGTCATTTATTCCTTTGGAAAAGCTGAATTTTCAGCATCATTACTCCAGTCTTCAGTGTCACATGATCCTTCAGAAATCATTCTAATGAACTGATTTGCGCCACAAGAAACATTTATCATTATTATCAACGTTGAAAACAGTTCTGCTTAATATTTTTGTGGAAACCGAGATTAATTATTTTCAGGATTCTTTGATTAATAGAAAGTTCAAAAGTATACATTTCTTACTGACCCCAAACCTTTGAATGGTAGTGATTTATTTACTTTTTTTGCTAGAACACATTCAAGTCAATGAAAGCTTTCTGGTAACACTCATGTTTTCTCTAACAGACTTTGAGCAGCTATCCCATCACCACCTTCTGCACCGCACCAACAGCCTATCGAATGCTTGTACAGGACGACATCTCCAGGTACTGTAACTGAGGTGCTGTGATGTATTTGAATTCAAATGAATTCTCTTTTAGGTCTAAAGTTACAAGTTCTTTATAGACTTCATTTGTTGGTTTTATGATTATCGAGTTTGTATATAGTGTCTGTAAAAGTTTTTTTTTTTTAATTACATGTAAGTTGCAAAAATTTTAAGTGAACTGGCTGTTAAATGACTGAGACCTTAACCTGGACTTGTAACGCTGTCAATCACAGCAGAATGCAGATGAATTTGTCTGGTCCAGGTGTAATCCTCATCTTTGCCTGTGGTTTCTGACAGGTATAAGTTCCATGCTCTTGAGCACTGTCTGTGTGCAGGAGAGCCCATTAACCCAGAGGTGATGTGGAAATGGAAAGAACTCACTGGACTGGACATCTATGAAGGATACGGACAGACTGAGACTGTAAGTAGGATGGGTCCTAAATTAGCATCTGTTTTCATCCATATTATATAGTCATTGATTAATTTACAAAATCCATAATGAACAGAAGGAGAATAAATCTAAGCCTAGCCGTGTGTGCTGTCAAACACAATATAGTCATTCCTCTTTTTTCTCTCCCAGGTTTTAATAGCTGGCACATTCAAAGGCATGAAGATCAAACCAGGATCTTTTGGAAAGGCTTCTCCAGGATATGATGTTCAGGTGCAGTAACAGTCTGCCCAGGGTTTAAACTGGGCAAAATAGTGGTTTAGTTTTATACTTACTGGCTTCATATTAAATTTACTATGAAATCAAAATGGACTATTCTTTTTTTTTTTTATGGAATATTACTAGTCTGGCTATCACCAGACAAAGCTCAATCTTATAAGATTGAACATTGGTCTGGGGACTCTGTATTTTCTACTGCACAAGAGGCGTGATCAACGGGCATAGTTCAAGTGACTCTGTACGCAATTGGATAGTCCTTCATCCAATCAGACCAACGATCCAGGTGACGTACTTTACAGCGAAAACTCCAGGCAGGAAATGTGTCAACAAACGTGTTGGTTTGGAGCATTGATCAGCAGTTTGCAGAAGAAGCAATGGCATCGAGCGTTTTTTGCAGGTTGTGAAAAAAAACATGAAAGTGAGTGGTATTTACACCCACTCGAGCGATTTTTTTGCTAAACTAAAGAAGCCATTGAGCATCGTCAAGAGGTTAAAAGTCATTGGATTGACCGTCGCTTCTCTATCGTCATCATGTTAAACCCGCCAATAGCGCGCCAGGTGGATAAACCAGATCGGGCGGGGTTTACCCAGTCTAGAATATTACAGTATTGATTATAAATGGATTATACGTGCACATCATTATATATTTTTTAATTTGTGTGCCCTCATATTCTTAATAAGCATTAATACGCATTTCACTCCAATATACATCACAATAGTCATGAAAAGACTATCACCACTTCCGTTTCATGCTGAATTTAAAGAGGATCTATTATGCTTTTTCAGCTTCCTTTAGTGTGAAATGTTGCAGTTTGAGGATGAAAAAGGTCTACAAAGTCACTCCAAACAGGTTATTCTCTATATGAAGAGTTCAGATGCAAAAGCCTCTAAGTGCCATCTGAAATTTTCTTCTAGAATGATCATTTTTATCAAGCTCGTATATTTAAGTTCAATAATTTAAATTAAATGGCAATGCAAATTACCTATTAATTGTCATTTAAGTGAAATTACTGAACTTAAATATACAAGCTTTATAAAAATGATCATTCTAGAAGAAAATTTCAGATGGCACTTAGAGGCTTTTGCATCTGAACTCTTCATATATAGTAAGCACTTTCTGAATGCCCTCAAACGCCTCGATTGTAGCCTTGAGTTTTCTTCTGGGAATGTGCACATCACAATATTCCTCTTTTAAATAATTCCCTCCGAAGCCTGGTTGAGTTGCATTAGTAGTGTTGAAACTCGTGGTTAAGGGCCGTGATATTTCTGAAACACTCAAACCAGTTGACCAATCACAACACACCGGTCCAGCCGACCAATCAGAGCACATTATGCTTTTAGAAAGGAGGGACTTCATAGAGACTGGAACTAAACAGAGCATTACTGGCAGACTGGAAGGAGAAGTGCTGCAACAATGTAAGATATGTGAAAATGTCTTTTTTGAAAAACCAAGCGTGAAAACCTATTCTAGTAGACCCCAAAAACAAAATCAAGACTTTAAAAAAGGGCATAATAGGCCCCCTTTAATAATAACTGTAATATTTGCACTGAAATATGATCTAAAACAGCAGATGATAATAATATAAAATGAAAAGACACAATTTTAAAAATGACAGAAAAACAACTGAGATAAGTGTTTTTTTAATAGGTGCTTTTCACTAATAGGATTGGATTGCTTTTCTGTGAGGTGTTCTAGTAATTCTGGACTGCTTTGGTTTAAGGTGATAGATGAAGATGGTTCTGTTGTGCCACAAGGACAAGAGGGAGACCTCGGCATCAGAGTGAAACCAGACAGACCCTTCTCTCTGTTTACAGAGTATACGGTATACATTTTCCTTTTCTCAGCTTATTAGGCTCTGTACTAACAATAAAGCTGTTGAGCTCGAGTTGATTGATCTAAATTCATCCTGTAGGGGGAGCCGGAGCGCACGGCTGAATGTTTCCGTGGCGATTTCTACCTGACAGGTGACAGGGGAATGATGGATGAAGAAGGATACCTGTGGTTCATTGGCAGAGCTGATGATGTCATCCTGTCCGCAGGGTATGAATTCTGCTTTGATCATGATGATGATGATGATGTCAGGTTTTGTAATCTGACATCTATGGAGTGTGTGTGTTTTAGTTACCGCATTGGTCCATTTGAGGTGGAAAACGCTCTGATAGAGCATCCAGCTGTAGCAGAATCTGCTGTGGTCAGCAGCCCTGATCCGGTTCGAGGAGAGGTAGTGCAATGCATTCTGGGATTTCCTTCTCAGTAAAGGGTACATGCAGTGTGACCTTAGAATTGGGCAAAACTTTACGGAACTTGAAGGCAGCACTACGCCTTAAAATGGTGTCTAAGTAGGCAGCTCAATTAATCTTCTATTTAGTTTAAGTAAAATTGTAATTATTACACACATGGAATACAACATGTAAATTGCATTGATTTCATGTTTCAGGTGGTGAAGGCTTTTGTAGTGCTGACAGCAGATTTTAAATTTAGAGACCATAAGGAACTGATCCAGGAACTGCAAACTCATGTGAAGACCGTAACGGCTCCTTATAAATATCCACGCAAGGTAACTTACAAATAGAGTTCAGTGCTTACTAATTTAATTCTTTTAATTTATTCAATTTTAAAGGTATATTTTGTTCCAACTTTCAAATGTTTAAAAACTTTTTTTCTTTTGTCAGATTGAGTTTGTGGATCATCTGCCCAAGACAGTAAGCGGGAAAATAAGACGAGTGGAGTTAAGAAAGAAGGAATGGGGGCAGAAAACTAAAAGCTAAAACTGGATATGAGAAAACAAGTTTCTGTTCAAATCACATTCCACCTCAGACAGTTCAGTCTGATAAATTGATCCACAAACCTGTAGTCCTTCAGCTCACCTGCAAGTGGCAGCATTTCATTACAATGAAGTTGCAGAACTCATTTCTAATTTCATGCCATATACAATTTAATAGGTTTTAATGATTCTACCTCATGTTTAAGTAACTCAAAATGTACAAGCTTTGCCATTAAAAAATACTCTCTTTTAATCTTAAATTGTAGATTATATTCTGCATATGCAAAATGTAAATATATATATATATATATATATATATTTTTTTTTTTACATAATTGTAAGCATTTATATAATTAAAAGCCCCTTTTGAATGAATGAATAAAATAGTTTTTGGGTGACTTTATGTTAGACAAATCATGTTTCTTCCAAACACAGAGTGCGCCTTTATTCCTCAATACCATGATGTCATGTGACTGATGACAGATGGCAGACACAAATCTGATCTTTGCTGAATGATGAGAGTGTTTTATGGTTATGAAGATTTCTGAATTTGTGGAAATTTTACCCTACAGAGGAATGCAGTGACTTATCAGATGACAAATCTGTTGGTAAATGAGTTTTGACCACTATGACTTCTGAAAAAATAACGCCCACAAAAAAAATAAAAATAGCACCCACAGTTTATGAAAAATAAAAGGCAACATTTTTCAAACTGCTAAAACCTAAACTAGCCGAGCTGTGAATTGCCCACACTGGTTATTCAAAGAGCATAGAGTGAGGAATGTAGTGGCGCAGGCGCAGCACTCTCACTGACAGCAGTAATGATGCTTGAGTAATTGACCTGTTAATGGGACTTATGCTTATCGGGTGGAAAAACAGAGCCATAGACTTTATTACTGAAATATCAAGCCAAAATATGCCAGAAATCAACACATTCAACTGCTTCCTGGCGTATGTCATTAAATCTGAGTTTGGATGTTTGTTTTGACAGCCTGAAGGATGTCAGGCTGAAACAGCAGTTGTTTGTGTATCTCAGAGAGATGTGTTTGTGGATGAATCTGTCAGATTTGGTTTGCAGCAACTGATTTGAATTGCTCAAACAGCAAACTGACTGTCAAAACCTGTGAGCTGCTTACCTGTCCGTACAAAAAAAATACCGTGGCTGTACCTTCAATGGTACCAAATGGTAATATGGGTATGTTGGTATGCAGTGGGTTCCAGGTTTGAGACCTCTAGTGAAGAAAAATAAATAAATTATATATATATATATGGGTTACAATGTAATTATACATTTAAAAACTGAATTACAAGTACTTACTATAGGGTTAGGTTTAGGGTTAATTGCGTGTAATTATGCATAATTTGTTGTTATTAGTAACTAGTCACCGTTTTAATCTCCTTTTTGCCACCAGTTCATGTTAAATGGTTCTGCGGTGTGACAAGTTATTTGTCAAAACTAAAAATACTCCATAAAGTCTCTAAATGAATTTGAGCTCATGCATATTAACTTTAAAAGAATTAGGTTTTTAGAATTTTAAAATGGTTTTAGACGGAGTAGAAATGCCTACTACATGCCTACTTTCTCTGGAGGCCTAAACGTGTAGTCGACATGCCTACTTCAGAGAAAGTTACCATGGTAATATATCTAGAGAAAATTATAGTAGGCTAACCTACTTTTAGTCAGTGTCGACAGCATTTCTGTACATCAGTTGCTATCTGAGTCCGCTGCACGCGCCGAGGATGCTCAGAAAAGCTGTCTAGGTAGAAGGAAGCGCACTACAGGTTTTGATTAAAAGAGGGTTTTAGGGCATTAAGTTGAGCTTTGTCAGGGAAAACAGCAGTGAGGTGCGCACGGGTCACCGACTCGGATCTTTATGGATTATTATTTTTTCTGCATCAACTGCAAATCACGTGAGATGAATGTGCAATGACAGTGTCCCGACACCGAACGGTCTCGCGCAGTTCTCGAGGAACGGACACGCGCTCACATACCTTCATGTAATCTAGCGCATCATCGCATTTTTTTCCCCCTGTGTTTTCTTTCTTTTTATTTTGCTTTTTTGGTTTATTTAATAGCAATGGCTTGGCCGTGTATCAGCAGAGTCTGTTGCTTGGCTCGCTTCTGGAACCAGTTCGATAAATCGGATTTGTCGGTTCCGCTAACGATTCAGAACTACTCGGACATCGCGGAGCATGAGGTGCGATCCGTCACCAAACTCGTTTCCACGGAGCAGGCACCGAGCGTCGACTTCGTAACGCCGGATCACGCTGCTGGAGTCCGGCGGCCACACCGGGGACGGACCGAACCGAGTTATAAACCCCGCGAGGACTACCATCCCTCGAGTGTGCCTTTCCCGAGCATCACCCAGTATAAACAGGATTACAAACCCTGGCCCATCCCGAAAAAGGACAACTTTCCCTGGATTAGTAACGGAGGGAAAGCTTTGACGGACAGCCCGGTGAACGGTTACTCTGACGGGGCGGAGAGACAGGAGCGGGGCGGCCGGCAGAGAGGAGGAGATCAGATCAGCTCATACAGGTACTGATGTTCCTGCTGTTCTTCAGCACATCTCATTCACTGCAACACACTCACACTTCTCAACAGTTAGTTATTATCAGAATCATGAGTAAATCGATTTTACTGATGGGAGTTTATTTTATTTTAGCCTATACTTATACACATCACATAGGCTAGATAAAAAATTCCCAATAATAATATATATTTTTTTATTTTAGCCTATGTACTCAGTAAAAAAAATCAAAGACAAAAAAATCCATAGTAATATGGACAATCTTTACTCTATTTTATGCACCAAATAGACTACTCTTAAATAAAGTGTAATAATAATAACAACAACAAAATCTTTATTTTGTATGACAGATAAAATGTGGTATCTCTGAGATATGTCCACTATAATGCACAGAAATAAATTGCTGGGGAATATATTTGCCTGATAGATTTCATTGATTTATTGTGCAGAGAAAAGTGTCCTTTCTTTGAAGATAGTTTGCTGTGGTGCTGTAAAGGGACTCGAGTAGTTGTAATGGTTGTGCATTGCAGTGATTTTCAGACAGTGTGATCACTGTCATGCATATTTCATCTGATGGCTCATGAAAGACCTAAAATAATCACATAAAACAGTTATTTAATGAGAACAGAATGAATTATGAACAGTCCTGTGTGTTCATCAGCCTTTGGTTTCTAAAGGATGTGATCATATAAAACCTATACTTCCAGTCATTATTCACCCAAACATTTCATAGATTCTCTAAATTTTGTTTCCCTTCTAAATTTCTGAATAGGAATGTAGAGATACGGATAGTGAGCATCATTTTTCATACAGGTTATGCTTAAGTAAATCTATGGTGGGTAAAGTTACTTTTAAAAAGTAACTAATTGTGTTTCTGAGTTACTTATTATGTAAAGTAATTTGTTGTTACTTTTTCTCTTCTGGGCTAGGCTTGCTTGTTTTTTTAATAACCAAAAAGTTCTATTTTTGGCAAATGTAAAGCCTCAGACTGAAGGAAATGCAAATGCATGCCAGTAGAGAGCACAGGTCATATAAACATTTCAGCTGCGCCACCATTCTAGATCGCAGGACAAGAAAGTTTAAAACCGTTACTTCAGCAAAAAAAAAACAAAGCACAAATGTGATGCTTGTCTAAAGTAATTTTTGCTTATTAGTATGTTTGAATTTGATCATCAAAGGTCAGCAGCAAAGACATTGCTTAATAAATTGAGATTAAATACATAAAGTATATTTGTGTTATTTAACATTTAATTATTGTATGTTTGCAGTATTTTCTGATTTTGCATTTTCACCGTTATCGTTCTTTTGGAGGAATACCGAATCTGTTTCTTTAGTCTAGAACGAATAACCATCATGTTCACACAGCGCACACAACACCTTTGCCTTTCACTCCCGATTTCTCTCAACAAGGGGACAGGAGAGCTGTCAGTGTATACGTGGGGGGAAAAAGTAATTCAGATATTTTGTTGTAAATGTAATAGTAATGAGTTACTTTACTAGTTACTGGGAAAAGTAATCTGATTACGTAAAGTGCGTTACTTGTAATGGTGGGCACCTGTTGCTCTCATGCCTGAGTTTAACTCAGCCCGACATCTGCTGTTCTTCACTGCAGATCCTCAGGGCTCCCTCTCTGTTTTTGCCTGTCTGTCTTTTTCTGTCCCTGTCTGATACATTTTATCTTTCTCTGGAATCAGACAGGAGTACCAGCCTTGGTCTGGAGCCCGGCCGCCAAAGCCTGGCCACAAACGGCCCACCTTCCTGGGCACAGGTGCTGACAAGCCCCCGGCGGAGACCAGCTACCAGGCCGCCTTCAGCACGGACACACACAGACACACGGACGGGGTACAGGAGACCAGCACACACGGTCTGTCAGAGAGAGCACACACACACAGGACAGAGATCAGCATGAAACCAGAGGTGAGTGTGAGGACAGATCAGAGGAGACGTGGGGAGAAGAGGAGGAGTTCAAATCTGACAGCCGCTGATGTGACAGAAACTTTCAGACCATGCTCAGCAGAATGAGAATGAACTGCTTCTGTGATATAATCAGCAGGAGATCAGTGTGGAAAACCAAGTTCAGACACAAAAAATAACAGTTTTATCAAGAAGAGAAATTTCTCTCTCTCTCCCTCTCTAAAAAAAAAAATTATATATATATATATATATATATATTTTTTTTTTAGAAATTAATAATTCAGCAAGTATACATTAAATCGATCACAAGTGACAGTATAGATTTAAATGACCAACAAACAAAAATTTAAATAAACATTATGTTTCAAATAGGGCTGTCAAAAGATTAATCGCGATTAATCGCATCCAAAATAAAAGTTTGTTTTTAATAATATATGTGTGTGTACTGTCTGTGTATAATTAAATTTGTATATATAAATACACACACATGCATGTATATATTTAAGAAAAATGTGTTATTTATATATAAAAAAAATTATATTTATATATAATATAAACTATATAAATATATATACAGTATATGTATGCAAATATTTCTTAAATATATACATGCATGTGTGTGTATTTATATATACAAAATAATTATACACAGTACACACACATATATTATGTAAACACAAACTTTTATTTTGGATGCGATTAATCGCGATTAATCTTTTGACAGCCCTAGTTTCAAACTTTATATTTATCAAAGTATCCTGAAAAAAAAAAAATCACTGTTTCCACAAAAATATGAAGAAGCACAATGTTATCAACATTGATAACAAGAAATGTTTCTTGAGCAGCAAATCAGCATATTACAATGATTTCTGAAGGATCATGTGACACTGAAGACTGGAGTAATGATGCTGGAAATTCAGCTTTGCATAACAGGAAAAAAATGAAATGGAAGCCTACAGGGTAAAAGTATGGGACAGTTTTAGCAGAAATATGCAAATGTTATAGTTGTGAAAGCATTTGCATGAATTACTCACATTTGATATTTGAGCTGTAAAGTTGACATAATCCTTTTGAAGTGGTTTTACTTTTCTAGGCAAATGAACTTGTGGCCATAACCTATGTAATTGACAAATGAAAATGACTTTCTGTGGTAATCATCAGCATTTAAATCATATTTAACCCATAATTATGTAAGCAGAGATGTTGATTTGCGTAACCTTTTAGGTTAATCTGCTAAATCAAGCCTAATATGCAATTAAATTATTATTATTTTTAACACTGATCCCTTTCTGGGACAAATGAGAGTTTTAGGTCAGTCCAGCTGATCTGGTAGAAGCGCTGATTCACTGGAGTTATGTAATCGGTGACCCGCTCCTGTGTCCCGTTATGTGAATCTAGTCTGAGCGCTACCTGTCAATAATGATCCAAACTAACTGAAACAGCTGAAGCTTTTGCACATCAGAGGTCTTCAACCCTGCTCATGGAGACCCACTGTCCAGCAAAAGAGCAGGATTGAGACCTCTGCAGTAAAGAATGCACTAATTAGGGTTCATCATTTAGTCCTAATTACTCTCAGGGTAACCCATGCATGCTGTCAGACCTCACGCATGACCAGTGAGGAAAGAAACACAATGCCAGGAGTCTGAGGCTGATCTATGAGAATTTGTGAAGCATTTGTGCTCCTGGTCTCTGTGATTGAGTTGTAACTTTTCCCTTCATAACCTCTGCACTGCTCCATTTGTCAAGTTGTCATATAGATCCACTAGTCTGATGGTTTTTTTTTTATGATGGTTGTACGGGTCTGATATCCCTCTATGACTGTAGTTGGATCTCTATGAGAGATTTTAACATACAATTGTGAGAACGCTGATAATGTTGAACATACAGCTGCTGGATCATACTGTGAGGCTGATAAGCTTACATTGTGTGGGTTATGTGTATGTGTAACCGTACTGATAGAGTCTAGTCCACTGGAGACTTGCGTGACTGAGCCAGCTGGCATTATTTAAGCTGTCCCAAGGGTTTAACTCAGACACAGCTCGTCCTGCCCTCCCAATCTCCCTCCAGATGATGCATCTAATTTAACTGCAAAAGGCAGACTGACCGTCCACTGTTCTTAAACACTTATTGGAGAGACAAAACCAGATGATCATTCTTAATTCTTTAAGTGGCAATTATTTCATTATTGTTTTCTGTAAGACCATCAGTTTATTATGGAAGATAATTTCTGCCGACTTTTTATCTCACAATTCAGACTTTTTTTCTCGCAATTGCGAGTTTATATCTCAGTTCTGAGAAAAAAGTCAGAATAGCAGGATATAAATTTGCAATTGTGAGAAAAATTGAGAGTTTGAGAGTATGACTTCTCTCTCAGAATTATGATATAAAGTAGCAACTGCAAGTTATAAAGTCAGAATTGCGATATATAAACTCAGAATTGTGAGATAAAAAGTCGCAATCACCTTTTTAGAGGCCGTTTACACGACACTGTGTTCAACTAAAAACTGAAAACTTTTTATGCGTTTTGGCCGTTCATTTACACGACAGCTGCGTTTTGGTGGCCTGAAAACCAAGCGGCAACCTTCCGGTCTCTCTCTTGAATCCAACATGGAAGTGACTTAAACTGCAATTCATCGACTGACTGCTAGAGACAGGCTCCAAAAGAGAGTTAATCCCATAAAATCCCTTTCGATGCAGCCTTAGGTAGTGTTCTAAGTAGTTTAGAACGCAAATTTATTTCGTCTTCTTCCTCGTCGAATTTCTGTCGCTCTACATACGTCATCTGGTATAATTGAAACGATTGGCTATGAGCTATGTACAGGCGCATTTGATAGACATTCGTAGCGCCCAATAAACAACTCTGGGCATTCGTAAACCACGCCTCAAATACGAGAAAATGAACATGTGGTTCCCAGACCACGTCTCAAAGAGGTCTGAAGTTAGCCAGGCTAAATATGCCCAACTTTACAGCAGAAAAAAAAACAAAAAGTGGTTTTGGTCTATATAGCTAATTTTGCCTTTCATGACAATTGTGAGGGGGGTACATTTTTTTTATAACTCATCCGTTTAAATTATATTAATGCTTAAAGTTCGTGCATAATTAAGGGCGTGGTCACTTGAGTGACAGGGGCCGTTTGTCTGCTGTCAGTTAGCCGTCACGTCACCTCAACTAATCCCGCCTTTTTGCCCATTTTCGTTTATCCGGGAGTGACGCGCTACCAAGATGGCGACGGCCTGCTCTGCCTACTTTGGGCTTCAAAAAATGCTCTTCAGAAACCTATGGGTGACGTCACGGACACTACATCCATATTTTTTTACAGTCTATGCTGAAAACGCAAACTTTTGAAAACGGGTTTCAAAGTGAAAGTTTTAGAAAACAATACCGTTATTGCGTAAACTACAGAAATGCGAATGTGTGAAAACGGTAATGTCACGCGCATGTAAAGTGACATCGGCATCTACTGGCCTGGCATGAATAATACAGCGTTTTAAATGTTTTCGTGGATCCGTTTGAACGGGATCGTTTTGACAACATTGTCGTCTGTACAAAAAAAAAAAGCAAAGGGAAAAACGTTTCTGTTTTTAGTACATCGTTGTCGTGTGAACATACTCTCATTTGTATTCCCTGGATGAAACAAGTTTCCATAGTTTATTACAAGCTTCATGAAACCAAGGAAATTTGATCATATTCTGTTTGCTATTGAAAATGATTAATAGATTTATAAAGCACATTTTAGTTGTCTCACTGATGGGGCCGTTTACACGACACTGGTTTCAACTAAAAACGTTTTGGCTGTTCATTTACACGAAAACACTGTTTTGGGGGGCCTGAAAACACAAACTTTTGTAAACAGGTTTCAAAGTGCTATCGTCTCCATGTAAACAACAAAAACGTGAATTTGTGAAAACGGTGACGTCATGCGCATGCGTATATTTGTTCAGCCTATAGGAGTTTTTCATTACAAAGTGACATCGACATCTACTGGCCTGGCAGCAAAATACAGCGTTTTTTTTTTTTTTTTAGTACATCATTGTCGTGTAAATGTACCCTAAATGAGGTCATGGATCACTCCGCTGATGAATTGAGTTGGTTTAGCTGTGTTAAATAAAACGATTCAAAATCTGCAGGGTTCCAGGAGCAAGACTTTGAGAAACACTGTTGTAGAGATCAAACCTGCACAGGTTTCACAGTGAATAAATCCCAGGGTTTCATAAGTTGTCATGTAACCTTAAATGACAGTTAAACAGATTATATAAGCTTTTAAGTTGACATCAGTTTCCCATACGACAGCACTCTGTCCCTGATGGTCAGCAGCCTATGTCAGATGACAGACAGAAGTGGGCCATGTTCAAAGTGGAATATTACTGTACTGTATACTGCATACTATATTTTAAATGTCATTTATTCCCGTGATGGCAATCTGAGTTTTCATCATCATTACTTCAGTGTCACACGATCCTTCAGAAATCATCCTAATATGCTGATTTGCTGCTCATGAAACATTTATTATCAATGCTGAAAAGAGTTGTACTGGTTAATATTTTTGTTGAAACCTTGATACTTTTTTAAAAAATTCTTTGAATAGATACTTCAAAAGAACAGCATTTATTCAAAATCGCAATCTTTTGAAACATTTTAAATGTCTTTATAAATGTCACTTCAGATCAATTTAATGTCTTTTCTGAATAAAATAATTTCTTTGAAAAAAATAAAAATAATAATACCGACCCAAACCTTTTGAACTGTTGTGCATATAGTACTTTGCAAAAGTCTTTCCAAACAAGCCCTCTTATCATTTCAGAAATATTTTTTACATTTGTTGGCAGTCTCAATGGCCAAATTTGCATACTGTGGATGCAATATTAAGGTGCGTTCAAGCCATGTCATAATTACCGTAACAATTCTGGACTGTAAAAACTAAAAGCCTTTACGTGCTTGTAGAAGATGTACGCAAGTACAATGTGTAAAAAAAACTAATTGTATGTACCACCTGGCCACTGCAGATTTAAGATGTGTTCGACTTGAAGCGGCAATTTATGGTAATTCCGACATGACGTGAACGCAGCATTATTAATTCATAAAGCATTTCCAGCAATAATAGGTAGTATGCCATTCTGAAGACCTGAGGGATGAACAGTGTCTGCTGCTTTAAGCGAGTCTGTGGCTGAGGGTGTCGAGTTCTTATTCTAGAAACGCTAAACAGTGTGAGAGAGTGTGTGTGAAAGAGAACAAGATTTAGTAGATGATAAATCTAATTTTCACCTCACTGCTTGGCTTCTCATATAGCAAACTCTTATTAGATGTCAGAGAGAGAGAGAGAGAGAGAGAGAGAGAGAGAACAAGGCAAAGAACAAAGAACAAAAGATGGAGGCAGGGTGGAGGGAGATACTATAATGTGTGACTTGGACGAGCACATCCCAAATTATAGTACTTAAATATTATGCTAAAGTTGCCCAAATTGTGCTCTATTTTTAGTGGATTTTTGAAGTGTGCATACATCTTAGGCTAATATGTCCTACAACACCTTGTGCTGCAGAAGAGGAGGGGAGTATTCCATGATCTTATGTTTTTTTCCCCAACTACTTACATTTTAGATAAAAATTGTAAATGTAAATTCAGGCTTGGCCTGGTAAGTGACATATCAGAGCAGCAAATAAAAATAAATAAAAAAATGACACAGTGCAACTGTTTTCAACATTGATAAGTAATGTTTCTTAAGCACCGAGAATCTGAAGGATCATGTGAAAAATTCAGGATGCAGAAAATTCAGCTCTTCTATCACACCAATAAATTACAGTTTAAAATATTTTAAAACAGAAAATGGTTATTTTAAATGGTATTAATACTTAAGCAATTTTACTTTTGTTTTTAATGTATTTTTGATCACAGCTTTGGTGAACATAAGAAAGTGTTAATTACTCACACTCATGTCGTTCCAAACCAGTAAGTCTTTTGTTCATCTTCGTAAGATCGTTTTGATGAAATCTGAGACCTTTCAGCCGTCTCCATTGACAGCTACGCAATGACCATTTTGACATTTCAAAAGTTAATAAAGAGATCATAAAACTGAGTGTTTTAGTCAAAATTTTCTGAAGACTCGATCGCTATATATGATGAACAGATTGAATTTAGGCTCTTATTCATATATAAACATTCATCAACTCACACATCAGTTGTGGTAAACCGAAGCTCAAGCAAGTTCGCTTGGCTTACGAGAACCAATGAGGTTCATTCTCACGTGTTACGCAGCATGTTTGAGCTTTAGCAAGAACCAATGAGGTTCGTTCTCGCGCGTCAGGCAGGTTCGGATTGGCTTCTGTTTATGTCCTCAATGTTTATGTCAATAAAAGCATAAATTCGATCGAGTGTGGTGGAGGGTGAGTAATTAATGACAGAATATTCATTTTTGGGTGAACTATTCCTTTAAATGATTTTACCAACCTCAAAACTTTGAATGGTATTTATTAACTTCTTTTCTTTTTTTTTTAAACAGATTTTGACCTTCTTTTTTTTTTAATGATTTTAACAAAAATGTTTTTGTGTAACAGGAGCCGAAGACTAAACTGTCACCAAATCCATCTGCTGTCTTTCAAAGCAAATCCAGGATCTTCAACATATGATCCATCAAGCTCCCCACACTCACATCTGATTCAGCCTTTCACTAGAAGAGAAGACCATTTTGAAAAAGAAATGTCTAAAGAGACACCTGAATGTTATTCTGAGAGACTAGGATAATCAGAGGAAGAAAATGCCTAAGGATGAATAGAAACTGTTTCAAAGCAAGAGCTTGTGAAGAGCAAAATCAGTCAAACTAAATCATTCCACTGAGGAAATTACAGAACTAGAGGATTTTTGCTGGAAATTTACACAATGTAAAATCTATGCAAGAGAATGTATGCTTCAAATGTCAACCATCTACTTGAATGATATGTTTGTAAGACGGATCAGGTTTAAGAGAAATAGAGAAAGAGTGTATGAGTGTGAGAAAGTTAAGGCCTCAAATTCTGCTGAGCTCACCCTGTCCCTGCTGAATGAATATCTGCATGTTTCGTAATAGTTTTATGAGGCGATTGAATATGCACAATTAGAAATGTTTTAAAAGAAAAATGTAATCTAGTAACTCTGTGTCTGGATGTGTGTGTGTATCCTGTACGAGCCTTGTTAATAGCATTATTTTGTATATAGTGATGATGTTGGTCTGCCTTTATCGATCTGTTAATGTCTGCCTGAGGACGCCTGGTATTTCCAATCACCCCTTTCTTGCTCCAGACTCACTAACCCTTTATGAAACGCACATAAAGACTAACATTAAGAATATTTCACTGATTTCTGGGTTGTCCAAGTTTTTTTTGTAAATTTGGTTTAGAGATAAATGGGGAAAATAAGGCAAATCTGTTTAAATAAAAATGACATTCTTAAAATTCTCTTCCACATTATTTGGCTGATTCACATCTTACAAATATTTATGATTAAAAAACACCTCACATGTTCTTGTAACTAACACATTTATTGCAATAAATAAACTGGGGGGGGGGGGGGGGGGGGGGGAGACTGCAATGATACACCTGCACCTTTTGACCAATGAATTTTCATGACTTTTGACAAGTCACTCAAAATTATTATAAAACTCGCTCTTTAAAGAGCAATTCAGAGCAAAAGGAAAGTGCTGAGCATGACTATTTACAAGAGACATTTCCATGTATTTATATTATTTATAGAAATTGAATTGATTAAGGGTAATTTAGAGCCAATTAAATATTTAAATCCTGAGCATAACTATTTACAAGAGACATTTTCATGTCTATTAAATAGACTAAAACTCTCTCTAAAGCAGCACAAAAATGGTATCACTAAGTTTATTCTATTCTATACTATTAAATAGTTGCTTATTAGCAGGCATATTACTTGGATAGTGGCTGTTTATTAGTACTTATAAAGCACATATTAAAGGAGAACTCCGGTCAATTTTAACATTGAGCTCATTTTTTTGTCAATTTGGAGTGCTGTCAATACAGAGAACAACGACAAAAATCGGTGTTGCCTACACCGTGTTATCCTCTTTTTAAAATTTGCACCCTGTTGACTTCAATGGGGCAAGTTTTAAACCTGCTTTTAGCCTCTTAACATCCTTGATGTGTCATTACAAGTGCACAGGTCATGTGAGTGATTCCTTCAGTCAACACGCGGTGAATCTGACTGCAGTAGATGTGAAAGATATGAATAAAAATGATGTTTATTCAGCCAGCGCACATACCTGTATTTACATCCTGTTTTCGGTCGAAGTCCATAGTAATCGATAGTCGAGTTCACGCGCATGATCATAGGTAACTAAACCTATGCGCGTGAACTCGACAATCGATTACTATGGACTTTGACCGAACACAGGATGTAAATACAGGTATGTGCGCTGGCTGAATAAATATAATTTTTTATTCATATCTTTCACATCTACTGCAGTCAGATTCACCGCGTGTTGACTGAAGGAATCACTCACATGACCTGTGCACTTGTAATGACACATCAAGGATGTTAAGAGGCTAAAAGCAGGTTTAAAACTTGCCCCATTGAAGTCAACAGGGTGCAAATTTTAAAAAGAGGATAACACGGTGTAGGCAACACCGATTTGTGTCGTTGTTCTCTGTATTGACAGCACTCCAAATTTACAAAAAAATGAGCTCAATGTTAAAATTGACCGGAGTTCTCCTTTAATGCATTATTCTGTTCAAATGTTGTGGCTAAATCTGCTTACACGTGCATCTCTCTGAAGTTCACCGTTTTGCTACGGGACATTTCATTTGTACTGACAGTTGGAAAAAGAATAGAACAAATCAGGACAGATGAATCCATCTTAGTTTTTAATACAAGAATAGTCATTTTCTGTTACACAATGTAAAGGTAAAACATCCAGGAGTTCGGTTAGACAAGTAATGACTGACTTTAACACTGAATAAACACACAGAAATTCATTCTCTCCTATCCACACAAACGCACCAAAACAATTCTTGATGTGTTTTAAGCACACACACAGAAACTGAGGCTAGTTGTATGACAAAACAAAACACCCCACCAAACAACAGATTTAGCAAACACACAAATGCCTCCTGTCTGTCTGCACATTTTCCTCAATGCCCCCAAATGAAAACAAAAAAAACTTCCACCCTCACTGAAGTTCAATCCTTCATAAATCCTAGTTGTACGAAAAAGATTCATATGAAAACGGCATGATTAAGACTTTTCTTAGACATTCTTTGCCCTAGTGTGAAACAAGTGAAGACGTGCGACTCAAAAAGAACATTTAAACTCCACCCAAAGTTCTTAGAACCACATGAGAAGATAATTTAAGACCCAATAAAAAAAGACAATGAACAAGGATGATTTCACATAAGCGGCACAAAAGAAAAGTAATTACCTTCTCCTAATAAATCCTGCTCGGTAAAGTACAGAAAAAGTCATCGTTTTTCTGTATTGTTCAATGGCTCATTTAATGTCTGCATTTCTGGTTAAAGTAATACCCAAAACTGAAAATGTTGTTGCAGATTCGGAAATACATGAGGATGAGTGAATGATTCCAGAAGTCATTTTTGGGTGAACTATTCCTTTAAGACTAATATAAGCTAAACAGTTCTGTGTCAGCGGCAGAGCAGGGTCATGTGATCATGAGTTTCATTTTCAGAGATTGAGGGTCTCAATGTAAGCAGAATCATGGAAGAGCGGTTAATAGGTTTGATGCATGAAGCATCTACTGTACCTGCTCATTTCTCAAGAGATAACTGTACTGTAGTTATTGTACTGATGGTTACATTAATATACGGGACCATAGTTCATAAATATCAGAATTCATGAAAAAAAGCATGAAAAATAAATATAAATAGAGTGATGTAGCCATACGAAACGAACGCTGTTCAGGCAGCGTGTCAAGATTACGTTGCTATCCATTTGGTGATCTTTCCCTTGAGCTCAGTACTCTCGTATCTGTAGCTGCTGTCATCCTAAATAATTACGCCACGGGGCAAGTCAGAGGATATTTGCGCCTGTGATTGATCAGCCCTTGCACATTCTCCATCTTTACACAATGTGAGGGGAATGAGTTAGTGTGTGACATTCCACCTGTGTCGTCTGTGGTCAGATGCCAAGAGGTGAAGTCAGTCAGCGTGGCTTTCATCCTTCACCATGATGCCCATGTACCTATCAGAGACAGAGATTATGTACTAGAGATTTAAAAATGAATAAATAAAGCTGCAATAAAATGCCCTCACGTTTCCAGCTTGTTCCAGACCATGGGAACGCTGATGATAGACGCTGATGATAGTTGAGAAAAAAGAAAATATAGAGAAGTCTATAATGAGAGCAAAATTACCTATTAGTCAGAAAATCACAGGTGGGAATAGAGCTAATGGCCTGATGCACATCCATAGCCGATATCTCTCTCGGAGTTCTGTGGAGACAAGAAGAGAGGGATGAAACAAGGATGGGAAAGAGAGAGAAAGCTCTGCTCTGCAGCTCTGCTCACGGTACATTTGCTATCTTGGTGTAATGGTTTATTGAACTTTGAGCATTAAATGAGTGGTCTCAGAGTCTTGTCAAACTGCTGCTTTCTGTTAATGTACGAGACATCGACCAGCTCCTGCTTGACTGATCAACACTATAAAAGGCTGTTACAGAAGAATGTATAAAAGCCTGATGAAATATTCTGCTCAATCGGTGTGTGTGTGTGTGTGTGTGTGTGGGGCATGGGAACAAATGCAGATGTGCTGAGTAAGTAGAGCAGCATATCTCTTCTCTCTCTCAGGGCTGGGCTTAGCTGCTCTACAACTCAAATAAATCAGATTTTAATGAGCTATTCTCAGCGCTCTGATAATTACACATTATCATAAAGCACTTTCCCACAATCACGATAGAATCACATTAGATGAAGTTCAATGCTCTGAGTTCATCAAAATTGACCAAGAAATAATGCTACAAGCTCCATCTGAAAAGAACAAAACTGCTTTTACTCTGAATCCTGCTGGTTTACCCATCTGTCCTGATTAATCTTGTACTGGCATATGGGCGGACACACTGACCTGTTTTGCTGGGTTTTCCCATGGGCATTTGCCAAAGACTCCCTGAGGATTTCGCTGGCAAACTGCTCCACAGCCTATGAAGAGATTTCGACAACATTCAGCACTGGCATGTTAAAAATGCAACATTTTCTGTTCTCACAGAGAGTAAAAAGACAAACAAAAGCAGAATGAGCAAAAAAACAAAAAAAAAAAAAAATCATGATTTGTCGTGGATTCTGTTTACAAAAACAGAATAACAAAAAGTACATAGTGTAAGATTCTCTCATAAAATAAAAACAAATTACTCAATCTCAGACTATTTACCTTAAGAACCATGGTCTCCACGACAGGAGCAAAAACGTTCTTCTCGACCTCCACCTGCTGCAGTGTGACACCGATCTAACACACACACACACACACACATATCATTACATGTCTGGCACAGCAGAAAGTCAAAGAAAATTTCAATCTCACTCACCTGCTCCGCTGTGTCTCTGATGAACTGGGTCGATGGGCAGCGCCCCAAGAAAAACTTGGGTTCCTGTTCGGCCTCTTCCTGTTCCAGTTTGACTTTGACCTTGGCAGCGTCTATGTCTTTCACACTGATGATGTCAAGAGGCTCATTATCTTCCTCGTCAGGCTCCGCCTTCAGAATCTTCTGAAGTTGCTCCAGACGTTGAGACAACTCCTCACAGCCCGTCAGAGTCGAGCTACACTCTAACAAACAAACACACACACACAAACGTGTAAGTGTAAAACAGCAGATAGTAGAGCTAAACAAACACACCAAAAACAAACAATACTCTTGATCTATATTATGGCTCGGTTCAACGGTTCCAAACATTATTATTATTTATTTATTCACAATATTATTATTTTGATCAATAATAATCATTTGTATTTTGCCTAATAATTATTATAATTAATTCATATATTATAATAATTAATAATAATAGTTTGTATATAACCTGATATTTATTGTATTCATTTATTATTACTATTATCATTATTCATAGTGCCTAATAATTAATATAATGAATTAAATATTATTGATGTTATTATATTGTTGTAATATATTATCATAATAATATTGTCATTATTATTATTACTACTACTATTAAAAATAAGTTTATGAAGTGCCTTAATTATTTATTATTATTAACAATAATACTAATTATTTTTATCAATAGTAATCATTTGTATTTTGCCTAATAATTATTATTATTAATATATTATAATAATTAATAATAATAATAATAATAATAATAATTTGTATATAACCTAATATTTGTGTAAATGTATTATTATTAGTAGTATTAGTTTATAGTACCTAATAATTATTATAATTAATTATTGTTATTATCATTACTACTTCTATTACTAAAATAATAGTTTATAATATGCCTTATGATTATTTATTATTATTACTATTATTATTATCAACCATTTTTTATCAATAATAATCATTTGTATTTTGCCTAATAATTATTACAATTAACACATTAGTAATAATTATTAATAATAGTTTTTATATAATCTTGTTTATTATATTAATTTATTATTATTATAATTATTATTATTAGTAGTTATATAGTGCCTAATTATAATTAATTGTTATTATTATTATTATTATTAATAGTTTATAAAGTGCCAAATAATTATTTGTTATTATTATTAATAGTTTGTATAGTGCCTTTTCCAAACCCAAGGATGTTTTACTCTGTACCACAACTCCAAAAAACGCAACCTAAGAAAGTACATGAATGAAGACCGAAGAAGGCAGGGGAAAAAAAAGTGCAACAAACAAGACTCCTTAGTGAGTATCCTCACCATCTACTGTCTACACAGGATATTTTCTAAGGCAGCATGCTAACTGAAAATAAACCTCATTAGTGACTAATTTAAAAACATTCCTTATGGACATCTCCATTAGTGGTCACTCTGTTCAAACAAACAGCGCTTGGTGATGCGCATCATGCCTCACACTCGATTTCAATAGAGTATGAAGTCAGCACATAGCTAAGCTAATGACTCAACCCTCTAATTAGAAAAACAAACAAAACATTTGGGTGAAACAGTCCATTGGATGTAACTGACATAATTTTCAGTACCAAATAAAATATTCATAATCAACACTTTCCTTCTTGGATTCACCATCAGTTTATCGCAATGCATTGTGGAACAGCTTTATCTGCAAAAGTTGCATGAAATGCTGCATATAATTTTGGCTAAAATGAGCTTCACCATCCACATTTTTCCTACGCCCCATGTAACTTCCCTAAACTGTAAACAATCAGCGAAAAGTTCTCAATAATAAGCGTTTTCATAAACTGGGTACAACGAGATGACATTATTCCACTGAATATTAAAAGGAAATTTAACAGTGTAAAAGCATTAACCCCAATAGCCCCAAAAGCTTTTCATTGCCTATTTCTGCAGCAATATTACGGACGTGCTCAATATCACTATAGTAATATATGTCTGTATTATGAAACACGCGTTGCCTTAATCTAAAATGTTCATTAACTGGAACACTGAGTGATAATATTTCAAAGTGATTTCCTTAATACTGTATTTACCTGCTTTAGAAACATTCCAGTAAACATTGCTAATGGGGATTAGAGGTGAAAAGGGGAGACAATTACATTTTAAAGCATCTGTGTGAAAGCAAACCTGGAAAGAAACGTGAAGATTTGGGGAGAAAAACAAGAGATTCTCAGTGCATTCCAGTGAATTATTCATGGGATATATGGTATATCATATATTGTAAATTAAACCCAAATCGGAAGTGCCTCCCATAATCGAAAACTCAGTAGACTCGTTAGCAAAAAGGAGGATAAAGCAGCATCATTTTGATATCTTTTTTATTATGAGGCAGCAAAAACTGTGTGCAACAGCATCTGGAGCATACAGTATCTAAGATGCCTTAAAATGCTGTCTTGGTAGGAAGCTCAGTAGGGATTGAAACAGAGCTGATGCTGAATTTCAGCTGCTTATGTCTGAACTGTAAATTCTGAGAGTTGATTTCATGCCCAACTCTGAATACTGACATAATTATACAGGCTAATGCGCCATATTGCAGGAAACTAAAGAGAGAGAGAACACTACTGGATTGTCTGTGCCAAGTCTTGTGTAAGTCAAAGCTCTGGATAGCTGAGAGAGACACAGGACATGATGAATTAACCTCAATCACAGGTTCAAACACACACACACACACGCACACACACACACACACACACACACACACACGTTACATAAGCTACACACTCACCCGGTTCACTGTCGATCTGTGTGAGTATGTCCTCAATGGAGTCCTCCTCTGTGTGCTGGGGTTCAGGGTCAGGGGGTGTGTAACCCCGGAGACGGCACCAGCGGAGCACCTCTTTAGTTCTGGGTGGGGTGAGGGCCTGAAGCCGAGGTGTTCTCTCTAACAGATCAGCACACACACGGCGCACAGCCACTGCTCGCTGCAACTACACAGAGGGAAAGAAACAAAGTAAATGAACAAAATTCAACAGAGCTTACAGATGCACCCAGACCAGATGAAACACAAACACTCCTGTACCTCTGCAGCTCTGCGTTTGCCAATGTTCCATGAGTAGTACTGATCCACAGAGGTGGCGCAGAACGGATGAGAGTCCTCATCTGTAAAGCACACAGACACACACACACAGACAGACACACACACATCTCTGTTGGTCTGGCTTAGGTAAATTTACATTATTTAAGCGGACTAAATGATTAAAGCAAGCTGGTAAAAACCTGTCATTTCACTGGAAGAGTTATGACATTTTGATTTAAAATGATGAGGTTAAAAAAAAGAAACATACACTGTCGTTCAAAAGTTTGTGGTTCAGCAAGGATGCGTTAAAACATTTTAAAAGTAAAGACTATTACATTGTTAGAAAAAAATTCTAATTATATTTCAAAAGAATGCTGCTCTTTTTAACTTTCTAAGCATCAAAAGAATTTTCCACAATATTAAGCAGCACAATGATTTTCAACATTGATAACAATAAGAAATGTTTCTTGAGCACCAAATCAGCATATTAGAATGATTTCTGAAGGATCGTGTGACATTAACGACGAGTAATGATGCTGAAGATTCAGCTTTGCAAACACAATTTAAATTCAAAAGATTTTAAAATAGAAAATAGTTATTTTAAATGGTACTAATAAATCACAATATTTCTGTTTTTACTGTATTGTTGATCAAATAAATGCTTGGTGAGCTTGGTGAGCATTTTAAAAAACGTTACCAAACCCAAACTCTTGAACACCAGTATATGTATGGATGAATAACATGCAATTAGAAATTAACCAGGGTGAATTTTCATTGCATGCTGACTTTAAAATCTGTGAAATTAAACTTACTTTTCTCAGGGATAATCAGAGGAAATTTCTTCACTATGACTGTCAGAAGTTGCGTCATGTTTTCGATGTGTTCCGTGCTGAGAGAGATTGACAATTTTTCAACATTACAAAAAATATTATTATTGTATTATAATTATTTTTAATTATTTTAATTGTGAGTTTGCAGACTAGATTAAAGACTAGGCACTTTAAAATAAAAAAGACAATAAATAGACAAATCTTTATATTGCTTTTTACTTGATAGTGTTACGAGATTGAATTGGTCAGAAAAATTGCATGGTAACTTAGAGTAATTAATCAAATTGAATTCACTCCAGAAAATGTCAAAAAGTTGAGAATTACACCAGTATTATTACTGACTGGTTGTTGCTATGACAACGTGCAATTAAAAAATTGGTGAATGTGCAAGTCTATGGGCGTCAATGCCCCTCTGCAAAAACAGGAACCTTAGTGCATCACAGATATTCAGACAGATCAGGACGACAAAAAATTGTGTGTGCGCTTCTTACTTGATGAGTTCATGTGTTGATTCCATGCCCTGTTCTTCTTTAATAGCAGCTGTGTCTGTGGATGTAGGGGTTGTCGGCAAGGGAGCAGGGGTGGGTGTTGAAGTGGCTGGGGCAGATGTTTGGGGAACTGGAGTCGTACAAGTGAAGCCAACCAAACCAGGTTCAGTTTTAACTATGTAACAAGACAAGCACAACAGAGGTAAAGAAAAACTCAGTGGATTGAATAGCTATGCACATAACTCCTTGACGTTATTTCCACTGTATGAATGTGTGTGTGTGTGTGTGTGTGCGCACATATGTCTTACCTTGAGCTACAGGTGTGGATGCGGAGGAAGCAGTTCCACTCGGGGTTGTGTTGCTGCTAGATGCTTTAGCACCAGACTGCACAACTGAAACACAAACACACACAGGTTTACTTTACCGTTCAAAAAGTTTTTTTTGTTTTTTGTTTTTTAAGAAATTAATGCTTTTATTCAGCTGAAATGCATTAAATTGATCAAAAGTGACAGTAAAGACATTTATAATGTTTCAAAAGATTTATATTTGAAATAAATGCTGTTCTTTTGAACTTTCTATTCATCAAAGAACCCTGAAAGAAATGTATCGCGATCTAATAACTTACAAATATATTAAAATAGAAAAGTTAATTTTAAATGGTAATAATATTTCGCAGCATTAATTGTTTTTACAGTATTTTTGATCAAGTAAATGCAGTCTTGGTGAGCATAAAAGACTTTCAAAAACCTTTAAAAATCGTACCGACCCCAAACTTTTGAACGGTAGTGTAAGTAAGTCTTAATGAAATATAAACAAAAAGCTATGTCAGATATTGCTGCTTTCAAGCTTTTTCCAGAGCAGAATATTCTGTACATTCAGAAGTTTTTATTATTACATAATATGCACTCAAGTAATTTTGGCTAGCCATTTAATTTTTTTTCCTGCCTATTTTACCCATCGAAGAGCTTTACCAAAGCTATTGTAACAAAATGAAAAGCAGAGAATGTGCCTTAGGTGTGTGATTGATATTGTATCGATGTTACAGCTAACTACATTTCAATAGCTACCTCTAGGGACACCGCTAGACCTGAAGGGAAAATCTTTTCTGGATAGTCCCGAATGATTCAGAGGCACAAGGGTAAATTAACTTTTGACTTTTTTGCATTATGGCTTGTCTAACAATGACCCATAAATAATAGTGTACAATATTAGTTTGCAGTATTAATTGATTATCCGTTGTTAATCATCGGCCACTTTGGATAAAAGCATCTGCTAAATGCATTCATGTAAAAATGTAAATCTGGGGTCATCTGGGATACCATTAGTACCAATAATTGCTTTTAGGTTTACTTTAATTGCTACAAAGGCTACAAAAATTGCTTCGTGCTTTTCTGATCATGGGAGACCAGCGGCAACATGACGTGTAGCCTTAAAGACCCCCTGTGGTAAAAATCAAGTTTTTAATGTTGTTTATATGTCTATGTGGTGTTTTAATTCATCAGTCAACACCATTGCTGAGTATTTTCTCCTTAAAACTGCAGTGAACCAAAGACAGTCTCAAAAACTAGCAAAAACTATGTCACAAACTACCTTGTAACCAATCACGTCAATGTGCGGGCGGGCTTTAGCATATCATTAACTATGAGCGCTCTGAAGCAGGGGAGTCTCAAGAGAAACCAGGTTATCCTGGAATATTTTTCTGTTGATATGAAAAATCAGGTACATTTAGCAATATAGCGGGTGAATTATGTATAAGATGTATATTACGATGTTATGATGAACTATATGCCTTTCTCCACTGACGTTCTGAGTTGTTCAAAGTGTTTCTAAGGACACTGATTTTTAGAAGGCGGCTGTCTGACTCTGAGATGGCGAACGGGAACATGGTTTATGTAACATTAACAAACACATTATTAGCTGTTTGAGAATGAAGTCAATTCCAAAGCTAATCATATTAATTACAGTTATGTGTCCGATGTTTTAGAGAGTGATACATAAAACGCATTCCCATTCTGATTTCGAGTGTAGGTGGGGCTCGTTTGCATATTCATGGATCCACGTATACTACATGAAGCAAGGGTGTAGAGTTACATTCAAGCTATTTTAAAGCCTGAATAATTTTTTTTCCACAGGAAAAAACATTAAAATATGCCATTTTGGTGATCAAAGATGAGTTTTAAGGGATACAATTTTTGACCACGGGGGACTTTAGTAACTAGATTGAGTGGACTATGTAAAGTACTATACAACCAAATCTGTTGCATGGTGATGATATACTGTCTATCAATAGAGATTTTGCTATATCGTGGTATGTAATATATCCTCAGTGCAGGAAAATAAAGTGCAGAATTCATGTATATTTAATTCATACAGTGAAGAATGTATATATGAAGATACTATATAATATATTGTTATCTGGAAATAACATTTTTCATTTTGTGAAGTTACATTTTGTTCATACTGCCCACCTCTAGTGCTAATTTAGTAAAAACCATCATTCCGACATTACTAAGGTAGCATTAAAGTGTTTTTTTATGTTCTGATTCATACAGTTCCTGTTGTCCCTCATAAATGTTAAGAGCACTCAAGCCTGCCATTTCTCAATTACTGAATGCTGTAATCTCTCTATTGCTTTCTTTACTCATATCCCTCTCTATCACTATGACAACAGCTTGCATATTGTTACAGGAAATGGCCTGTCTTACTGCTCTGATGTACTGTATTCATTCGACGCAAAATAAACTAACCTGAGGCAGCTTCTGCCGCCATGGTGCCGCACAGATCAATCTAAAACAAAGCAACCAGGTCAGAGAGAGCGCAAAATGAAAAAATGAAAACCATATCTGACAGGAGAGTGTCTCTGGAGCTCTGTTCACCTATTACTGTCATCGCTGATGAATGCTAAACAAAAACAAATATCTCTGATACACACAATCTTGCAGGCTTAACACAGCTGACAAAAAACGTCAGTCCATGAAGGCTGGCAGAATTATAACACCACAACCTGAAACGACCCATCACAACATGCAAGAGCGCCTTGCTTAAGATCACAATTGTGATGAATCATGAATCGAACCTTCAATCTTTGGGTTGGCAGCATTGGGAAGAGAGCATATGTGTCAAAGCAGTTAACTAGAGCATGAAGTTGAAAATAAATAATCTAACTTTACAATATCACACAGACTCACAGCCTTCAGGACTGTAGAGATCAGGAGTGAGTAAGGCTGTGTGGGTATCAGAGGAACAGGGTGCTGTTACCTTTGCCAACAGGCATCAAGATAGTCTGCAGCGCCGAGGACCCACTGCCCACACTGAGCTGCTTCAGCTGATTGGCTGGGATGGTGAGAACCGTTTGCTGGGAACTGGACTGAGCTGGGTGCAACTTCAACATACCTGCAAGTGAAGAGAATCATGGTGAACACAAAACAGTGACCAAAAAATGTAATAAATGAAGCATTTCAAGCTAGGATTCATGAACTTTATGCCAGTTAATTCAGAGAAGTAGTGGACAGCTTGCATTATCAAAAAAAAAATTTTTTTTTTTTTAATATGTCAACCAATTTTAATTTTTCCATTCATGAATCATGATAAAGTTACTGTGATGATGTATGAAGTTATAAGACTTTGACACACCACCCACCCCTTTCAGTGTTGAGAAAGATTTATTTCACTCCTGATTCCTGAAGCTAATGGTCAAGGCCATTCAGTCATCAGATTACATTTCATATAATTACATTTGTGATCTGTGAGAGTCTGTGGGAGCTTTAGCGGTTTGCCATTCTAAAGGTGTTGATCATATTAGCGAAATTTTGTGGGCAAAAAAGGTCCATTGTCAATAATGCAGTGATGTATGAAGCACAGCTCACAAAAAAGTCACTTTCAAACCAAGCAGCTTTCTGTTGGTCAATGCTGAAAATTCGCATCACCAATTTCAACCCATAACTAAATCTGCGTGGGGAAATCTTTCGTCCTTGCGCGAAATTCCAGATTATTTGGATTCCTGAACAACTGTAAATGTGACCGCACTTTAAGGACAAACTATTTGGCAACTCTGGACAGCAGATGACTGGTTACCTGAGATGGTGGTAGCAGTTTTCCCGCTGAAAGTTCCTCCCCCAATCAGTGACGCTGCAGTGACCAATGAAGGGCTGGAGCTTTTGGACCCGCCCACTACAGACGACCCCGCCCCCTTTGACAGGCTGATAAGAGGCATGTTGACGGTCTTGGCAACTGTGACTACGGCCCCAGTGCCAGAGGCAGAACTCTTTGCTGTGTTGGCGGCAGAGCTAGCGCTCTTGGCAGCACTGATCACGGCAGCTTGATTGGCAGCTACAAGCACAGGGTGCTGCGGTGGTGCTTTAGCTGTCTGAGGTAATGGCTGAGAGGAGGAGGCTCCACTGGCTTCTGCTGACTGTACAGGGAAAAACATTAGAGGGGCTGTAGATGGTCAAAACAACTTCAGATATTAACTTTTTAACCCATGCACAACAGACGTTTCTATCATGACAAAGAAACAGAATGATGATAATGACTAAGCTACCTAACACGTACGTCAATTTGAGTCAATGTGTCACGCACTGTCAAAAAAAAGATACATCTCTTACATGTTGAGAGGTTGGCGTGGAACTGGGTGTTGTTGGGGTGGAGCTTGTGGCAGTAATGACACCTCCCGTCATTCTCAGGGTTGTTGTGCCTGGTTTGTTCAGGTGACTTGCTGCGGCAGCTGTAACCATCTTCACTGAGCCGTCTGACAGCTTCACCTGAGAACCTTGAGACCCACCCACCACCTGTCAATCAAACATTAAGAGAAAGAAGTTGAAAAAACCCATATGTAATGCATTTAGTTTTAATACTTTCAGGTCATAAAAACTAGTCCCTCCCAACATTTTTCTTGTTTAATTTTAAAACGTAACATTACAGAATTGAAATAGATTTTTAGTACTATTTTTTTTTATTCGATTTAATTTATCTATTCATACATTCTGTAAATAAACCGAAATGTTGTCCTACACCACTTTGGAAATCATGTACTTTAATATTCATGCTAATATATTCACTGGACTTAAAAAGAGGGTGAGAAAAAGACTGCGGATATCTCTTTTACATAAAGCAAATGGAATTATATACCAAGAAGACTTTAACTTGTTTCTCACACTCATTCTTGCATGTTCAGTTCCTAAGGCCCATCTCTTTCCCTCTAATATTCCTTCTCTCTCAAGCACACAGCAAATACCCTTCAAACACAAATACTCCACCACCACCTTCAGAGTATTTAAGTATGTCAGGAGCTGATCGATATATATGACCATTTTACTGTACACAAACAAATTCTAAGCAGGTCTAACAGACCAGAGGAATAGGATTGATTTAGTCTCACCTGTGCTGAAGGGGATAACGAGAATTCTAATAAAAAAAATTATGAGCAGAAATCATGGAGCCCTGTGTGCTACACTTTATGATGAGAATAATGAGGGTATGATTTTAATGGATAATTAACAAGAAGAAAGGTAGTAAGAGAAGGAAGGAAGGAAAAGATATGCATGAGCGTGTGTTCACAGGTTGAATTACAGCTCAAATGTCAGCTGCAGGCATACTCATTAGCCCCTATCTGATAATCAGGACACACACACACACATACATAGGAAGGGCTCTAGAGAGTGTGAGCTTTTCAGAAGAGGCGTTGTGTAACACTAATGAAAGTGCAGCAAGTGAAAAAAAGAAAAGGGATAAAGAAAGATCAATGAGATGGAGAGAGAGCAAGAAAGCGATGACGGAGAGGGAGGAAGTAATGGCAAACCCCAGAACACTTTTGCTTTTATACAGTAGCTAAACTGATCCCACTCCTTCTGAGTCACTGTGAGTGTGTGTGTTTTAACATTTTATTTCTTTATTTTATTGAAGCTAACTATGACTGTTTTAGCAAGGGAAATGAATGTGCTGTTGAATCCATCTCAGTGTTTTCTGCATCGCTATCTACAGAACCACACCAAAGAGAAATTATATTTCCCAGGAACTGTGAGCTTGCATGTTGATTCTAATTACAAGTTAAATGGGGTCAGGTACTCCGAAAAAAAAAGACAAAACATCGTTCAACTGCATTATCTTGCATGTAAAAACAAACCTACAGCATAACCTAAACACCTGTCTATTCCAATCCAATATGCTCCATCTATATAATAAACAAAATAACTTTTAACTTTAATATAAATGATTATATATAATATAATAAAATAAATGATATAGTAATCATTTTGACACTTATAATAATTATTGTAATATACATTAAATAACAAATTACATTACATATCCCTGAAGCCAAACAACTATATAAAGTAGAAGGGGAAATTTTGTGTAATTAAATCCTTCCTTTGTTACACACCTGAGCCAAAATGGCTGCCTTCTGTCCAGCTGTGACCCGAATGGCCTGCTGAGTACTGGAAGCAGGACTCGATGCCACATGACCACCACCAGAGCTCTGTTTCCCAGAGCCCCCTGGCTGGCCAACCAAAAACGTGCCCTGGAAAGATCAATAGTGACTTTGTCAATGTAACACAAATTGACAGGGAAAGGCTTTTGGAATGTGTGTATGAGTCTTTGACTAGACACTGTTTTGGACAACAAGAGCACCCACTGAGCTAAACACATTAAATAAAGGTTATTTAGAGTATATATAGATTATGCAAGAGTCACTGTGTGAACAAAGTAATAGTACACACATGTTCAAACTATAGTTGTTTAAAAAGAACTAAACAGTTTTGGTATATCAGGATCCATTCCACAGACTTAGTGTGTAAAAATCTTTATTTTAAACAGTTTACAACAAAGACTATTACCTGCGGAGTCTGTTTAAGGATGTAAGAAGTGTAGGATAAATTGGAAGGCAGGCTGCCAGTCCCTGAGGAACCACTGGAGGAATGTGACCCTCCAGAACTAGAACTCTGAGACTGCTGGCCTATAGATGGAGACAAAAAATGTGATGGATTGAAACACCAGTTGTAAACAGGTCTCAATGTGTCTCCCTCGTTTACTTGTGATCCGATCTATCAAAATACTGTACATCTTAATACAAGATGTAAACAGGCCCAGAGAGACAATGATAGTTCCCAAATCCCGTGATACATGTAGTGTGTGTCAGTGTATGTCTGACCTGCGCTGTGTGAGGCTCTCAGAATGGCTCCCTGTGGGATCAGTAGCAGTTTGCCTTTGCCCGATGGGTTCTTGCTGTTGGTGGTCAGGTAGAGTTTGGTGCCTGGAGGCAGATTGGCCAGGTTTGCCAAGTTATTTGCTGGCAGCTGGAGGGTAGCCATTACTGAAAAATAAAAATAAACACAAATCACCAAAAGTTTTAGTGAATATCAACTTGACCTTTTGCTCACTGAAAGCAACTGTATGGCTCTGAACCGTATTAACTATTTTCATGGTGTTTTTGTCCGGCTATATGTTTTCCACTGTATGGGAAAAAGCAGCGTGAACTACTATTCAAAAGTTTGGGGTCAGATTTTCTTTGGAAAGAAATTAATACTTTTATTCAGCAAGGATGCATTCAATTGATCAAAAGTGACAGTTTATTTATAAATATATTAAAGTAGAAAATAGTTATTTTAAATTGTAATATTTATATTACAGTTTTAACTGTATTTTTGATCGAATAAATGCAGCAATGGTGAGAATAAGAGATGTCTTCAGAAAAGAATAATGGTAGTGTACTTAATTTTCACTCTTTTGTGCGTCATGAAAGAAAAACGTTATATAAGTTTGGCACAACATAATAGACGAGTAAATTAATTATTAATATTAATTTTTATTTAATTTTTTATTGCTGAGCTGTCCCTTTAAGGGTCAATAGTGAAACAAATTTTGGTGCAGCTTCTACTAACATTATAAGTGGACTCAAAAGACAAAAAGTACAGAACCTAGACAGAATATATAGCAACGCGACTGTTTCAGACTTAAACAGTCTGTTTCAAGACTGTTTCATATACCACTAAAACAAGCATTCAATACGCATCCACATATTGGGTGTTTTTAAAATTAATCAAACTAAATCCTGTTTCCCCCTGTGGCAGCAGGGAGACACGAGTGTCTGACTGAGTAATGGCGAATCTTAATGGTTTAGTCAGCCCTGCAGTACAGCCACACTTAGATTAGCCCTGTGATATTCCCCTTTCAGCACAACATCTGCTGATCAGCCTGATTAACACTTCTCTAAACACACAAACAGATGCTTTCACACACACACACACACACACACACACACACACACACACACACACACACTACTATTCTGAACATCTTAATTAGCATCCCTGGCAAGACAAATGCTTTCTGTACTTCTGTGTATTCTGCACACATATACACATTTTACCTTCTAAAAATGACTACATGTAACATACACAATTTTATTTTACAATTCAGACATGGATTCATGCATCTGAACAAATTAGCAACTGATTCAGCAAATAATTATAAACCAGTTCAGATCTGTTGAGATTATAGCTTTGTGCAGTGTATCATTTTCAGTGAGGACAAAAAAAACAACCTAATGCTGACAACTTGTCACATCACCCTTAGTTAAGATTAGTTCATTAATTAATTTTGACTTTTTTAAAAGAAAGACATAGCATATTAGAGATCAGTTTAACTATATGGGTTACTTTATGGCATGATGAGGGCCAAGAAAAAAAAAAAGAAAAAAAAAAAAAAAAAAAAAGTGTATGAACTCTGACCTCCACTTTTGCCACTTCCTCCAGACCCACTTGCTGCCTTCGTACCAGCATGCACCTGCTGTCCCACAATGCCGCTTGCACCGCTGCCTCCTCCACTGACGATTGCCTTAGCAACGCCCTGTGCTACCACTTGCTTTTGGCCCACCACCTTGGACACAGAGGGACTGGACTTAGCAACCAAGATCTGCCCGCTGCTCATGGAGACCTGTTTGACAGCAGAGCCCAGCGGAATCCCCAACACCTACGCACACACACACACACACACACACACACACACACACACACACACACACACACAGTTACTCTGGATCTGGAAAAACTTTTTTAATTAAAAAGTATCATTAGCCAGTCATTAACCAGTCGACTCACTATGCACTTTTAAAAAAGTATCTCAAAACACATTTGTTCGCTGGGGCCTTTCCTTGATTTATTTTATTGTTGTATTTTGTTTTATTGTCTTATTTCTATTATTCGTGTATGTTTTTCTTTTCTGTGAATGCACACATGTATTTCTCATCTGTAAAGCACTTTGTAAACAGTTTTTAAAAGGTGCCATTACTTAAAGCTTTACTTACAAAAAAAGTAAGATTTTTGGTCACCTTTTGGTACAAAACTCAGTTTATAAACCATTTACTCAATATCTTTCCTCTGCTCTTAATTTTTTTTTAAATTAAGTGTAATTAAAAAATAAGTATACTACCGTTTAAAAGTTTGGGGTCAGTAATATTTTTTTTATATTTTTTAAAGAAGTCTCTTATGCTCACCAAGACTACATTTATCGGATAAAAAATACAGAAAAAGAGTAACATTGTGAAATATTATTAAAGAACATTATTTATTTGAAATAGAAATCTTTTGGTCCGGACCAAAAATAAATAAATAATTGTAAATAGCGTTCACATTGGCATTTTAACACAAAACCTAAAAGATACCGAACCTAAAGGCATTGGGATATGTTCACAAACTGATTGGTCAAACAATGCTGTGTGCTGGGATAAATAACACTCGCTGCATATGCGTACATATGATGTCATATGATGGAGCTGAGAACTCGCGAAGAGCTTATAAAATGTGTAAAGGAGTCAAAAAAACAGCAGGAATCTCTCCATCACACACACAAACGAAGATCTGCTTCTAGAAGACGCGGTTCTGATGCCTGTACCGAACTGTGATGGGCAACATCGTGACGAGAAAAAACAGGTATGCTAGAGCATTCTGTCTTTTTTAGAGTCTTGTGACATGTCCCGTTTTTGTTTTGTTTACATGTCTTTGGTCCGTGTTGCATTCATATTTCATTCGAACCGCACCAGAGTTTGTTTGGAAGCGGGCCGAGACCCATCTTTTCAGAGGTCTCGATCGGCTTGTTTGGTGCACACCAGGGTTCAGATGGCAGCGTTCACACTTAATCAAATGAACCGCACTAACAGAGCAATCACACCAGGGTTTGTTTTAATCGAACCAAACATGCCAACCGTGAACACACCCTTAAATGGGCAAGGAAATGCATCTTTAACAAATTATATTGTTTATAAAGATCATATAGAAAATGGCTTGACTTTAAACCTTGAGATCTGTGGAAAAATATGGAATAAAAAAAATAAAGAAATAAATGTGCTTAAGCCTCTATTGTAGAGTCAGAGAACTAAGATGTCTTTTTTGCGCAGAGTGGCGTTTGTAGATGGACAGTCTCTAAACAGGAGCGACTTTGACTCTCAAGTGCTAAAAAAAGGCTGCAGTAAAGAGACGAGTAGGACGTCCAGAGAGACACAATGACCTGAGATATGTTTAGACCGCATGACCACAGCGCACTCCAGTTTTCGAAAAACTCTCTCAGACAGGACGGGTAGCACTGAACAAGGGATGGAACTATAGAAACACTTCAGTTCTGTATGGAACTAGCTAGACATCAATTTTGGATATTATATGTGGACCGGAACAATCGTTGAGCTTTGATGCTCAAATATTTTCAGCCATGAAGTACAGCCAAAGAACTGAAAGATATGATATTGGTTTTGTGACTGAAGAGTCAAACAACTATGAAACATAAATAAGCAAAATGAACAGTAAGGTAAAACAAAACAAAAAGTATACATAGAAACCTTGCTGGGTGTGGCCCCTCCTCCAGCCCCCGTCCCGCTCTGTTTTTGCGGTGACATGGCTATCATGTGACCGCCCTTCACAGTCACATACTGTTGTTGCTGCTGGGATGTTGCCGTGGAGATCACCTGTTGCTGTGGTGACGGCTGGGTGGGCACCTCTCCTGGTTCTTGCTTGATTATAACCTTAAGACAAACAGACAGTCAGACAGAGACATTTTATTACCCCGTGAGTGTCGTATTAAAGTGAGATGTGCACTGAAAAACCATCAGTTTGATTCACGGTTCAATTTGAACCAAGATATTATCAGAGATATTGGATGTGAGATCAAATACAAAGTTAATTTAGTGAATCTCACATTCCCTTAGGTAAGATAAACACACTTCTCTGAGAGAGAGACTGAACATTGAGATGAACTCGGTGAACTTGTGCGAGATTCACCTCTCCTGCCAGTAGCACACAGCAAAACACACACTTACACAAGCTCCATCACACAAAACACACACTTACACAAGCTCCATCACACAAAACACACATCATCACTGTCATATTGCTCTTATATACAACAGTAACAACGCTCACGCTTAAACACTCTAAATATGAATTTAAATCCGAATTTTGTTCCTTCAGGAAACTACAGTGCAAAACAAAAAAGTCTGCACACCTATTCATTCTTTATAATTATTACTATTTTTATCACTTAAGACTAAGTCCTAAGACTATGAAATAACACAAATGGAAGTATGGGAATTATATAGTGATCAAAATGTTAAGTAAATCAAACCTCTCTTATATTTTATCTTTTTAGTCACCCTCTGACTAGATTCCAGCTATGTACACAGATCATTCTCTTAACAAATTCATGAAGGGCATTCTGGGATGCTTTTTAAACACTATTAAAGGAATTCACATGTATCATGGACATATGATAGTTTTGTTCCTTCACTTTTGTCATTTAAAGAAGAAAAAAATAGTTTAAGAAATTCATAGGCACAATTTATAATTACAAAAATGTTTCAAGCATTTAAGCTTCTGACAAAAAGTTTTTTAAAATCCTGAGACATGGAAAAATAAATTCAGTCAAGGACACTATTGTTCCAAATTTTGGTGGTGTTTTTAAAATAAATTAATACTTTTATTCAGCAAGGAGTGAGTGAGTGAGTGAGTGAGTGAGTGAGTGAGTGAGTGAGTGAGTGAGTGAGTGAGTGAGTTCTGGGAATACTCCAGTCCTCTGCATAGCTTGTGCAAAAGCAGCAGCATCACGCCACAGATAGATGTCCCATTTTAAACCCCCACACACACACAGCTGCTGCAGACCGCTTACTGCACCGCCTGGCAGTACCTATTAATAACTACTGGTGTTAATTTAGCCTGCAGTGTCCAGAAAACACAGAAACAGCCTCAGAGAATAACCCACATAGAGAGAGAAAGAGAGATCATTACCTAATTTCAGTGTGTTTCTCATCAGTTCAACAGAGGGACAGACAACCTATTAAAGCTTTGTCGGTATGATTCAGTCAAACACTATCTTTTCAGTTTGTAAATAACAGAGCCCATATTAATATAGCTCTAAAGCACAATGAGAGACAAATGATTTCCTATTTAGGAGTGCCTTCCTCTTACAAGCTCCATTACAGCTCTCTCTGAACACAAATGGATTGATTCATCCTGCCAATCTGCCTGAAGGGGAACTGATTGTGCCACATTGTTTTCAAATGCCTACATCTGTATTTTTCAATTATAGTTTATTTCAATCACAATACACACATAATTTATTCTGATATTCTATTTTCATCCACCCACCCTTCACTTCAGTTGCCTTGTAGAAGCAAGAGAGAGATGCTCACCACTATGCATGGTAATTAATCAAGCCACTTCCAGATAACGAACTAAAAGACTGCTAAAGGGAAGCAAAATACACTCAGAGTAGGTAAATTCTTGTTTAGGAGTCCTAACCACACGGCTGGACTTCAGCAGTAAGACCCTGAACTGAAATCAAAGCAGGGTTGCATTGAATAAATCCATACACTTTGAGAGAAACACATATACTTTCAGTCTCACCTTGACGCCAGAGGACAGGAAGCTGCTGGTGTGAACTTTAGGAGCAGGTGATCGAGCACCATGGGCTGTGCTGCTCTGCTTGGCTGATGGACTGCCTAGGATAAACACATGGATACAGCAGATATAACAAATAGATATGACACTTCATCTGATAAACAACCCATGCCTAATGGAAGTATGTGTTGAAGTCACAATATATCAGAAGTAGCGGAAGTAACGATCTTCTGTATTGTGACGTACATCTGAGTAAAATGGATTTTCGAAAAGAAACATTTTTGGGCAGGCACTTGCTCAATTCATTGGTTGTTGATTGGATGGAGGCAAACAGCTTTATTAGAAAAAAATGAGGGCAGGACTTGATTTTGTCCATCGGATTTGATTAGATTGTTGTGGTTTGCTATTGCTGAGATGTCATGTGAGTGACAAGTTGTCCCACCCTCACGCCAGTTAACATGTCATCAGAGAAGAGAAGAGATGTTCCTGTACGAGGGAGGGGAAGTTATGTCGATTAAAGAAAGGTGTAGGAATTTTTTTGCCGATGAAATGACTGGCTGGAGAAGTCCGACATGCGTCACCAGAGAGATAAATCAATCGGAAAATCAGGTTATGACATTTTTATTAAAAAGACACTTTTAGATGAATCACTCACCTTAAGATCAATAAAATGCATTAAGCAAATAGGTAAATTTCTATTTAATGTGAAGGCCTTTTCAAACCAAACAATTTTTTCAGCACAACAAGATTGGTCAAGCATCTCTATGGATCTCTTCCATAAGCTCAAAAATTTGCCCTACAACAAAGCGTCTTTTATATGTGAATATATCATGTGTCAGTGTCTCAGTGCTTTTTGCTCAGAGGTTGACAAAAACTTTGGCACATACAGGTTTTTTGTCTGCGTCTTTGTGCACAATGAAATTGTGAGTTACTCTGCAGCTCAATGTTTAACCTAAACGTGTTAAGACCGCAGCTCTGCTCTTCTGTGCTCAATTTCTCCAGTATATCTGTGTGAACTGAAAAAACAAAGCAGTTTATTTACTCCAAATCTCATAATGCACCATCCATCTCCCAGGATGGTTGGCATGCTGCTGCTTCTCCAGATTCACAGCCTGATCTTCACAAGCTCTGTTCTCCAGTAACAAAAAGACACACAGCTCAAGACATGCATGCAGTGAATTTGTGAAGCTGCTCTGACACTCTTGACAAAATTTAAGTAAAATTCTTTTCCATTCAATTAGGAAAAGCAACATACATGACAACATGCTGTTATTTCATTTTTATCACATGATTTTCATTTTTAAACAAACAACTGAATGAATCAGGACAGTAAAACAGCTTTACTCATCTTCATGTAACAGATACATTTTCCTAGTAGTGATTTCTAATCTCTTGGCAATCCCTTAATAATTCATAAAAGCATGTAGCAGAATATTTTATATGTTGATGTTAGCTTTAACTCAAAGCAGCTGTTTCTTAGATGTTCAGACTTCATTAGCACCTCATTTTCATGCCGTTGAATGAAATTCTGCAGAAACCATATCAGAACACAGTCATAAGAGATTGGCTGCGTTTTGAAACCTAGTAAGCTTCATACAAAACAGCATTATTTGCAATCAAAGATGCACTCAAATGTTATATCCAAGTGTCTACTGTACCTGAGAAAAGTGACAACTATGATTTCTAAAGTCATGGGGTGGTAAATAGTATTGAGTTTTGATTAGTATTTCTATGTTTGTTCTTGATTTGCCCATCTCTAATGGTCACTATGTTGCTTTAGAACCACAGCACAGAGCTCTGACCACCCACACAAACATTATCCCTAAGAGCATGTAGGTGTGTTTGTGTGGAGGTTTGTGTGTGTGTGTGTGTGTGTGTTACACACATTACACACACAGTAATGTTACATCAACTCCATACTCCACACACTCCTAAACTCTCAGTGATGTGGTCGCTATGGCAACTTGGTCTTATGCCCACAGCATTAGTCCTGCAAACCCACAGCATTAGTCATGGGAAAGAGTGAAGCACAGAAAGTGTGTGTGCGAGAGAGAGTGCGAGAAGGATAAAGAAAAAGAACTGAAGGGGGAACTTGTACTTTGTGATTTGTCTTCATTTTTCACACCTGACACTCACTAAGTGGCCTCCTCATGCGCGATGCGGCAAATTTCAAGTAAAAAATTATTTCACTGTCCAGAACATTGCTGCAAAGCAACAAAAAATACAGCCAAGCAGAACTTCTGTGATGTTGAACATAAGGGAATAAAACCAACATGGAAGAGATGCGATGTATGTACCTGTAGCTGCAGATGACGATGCAGCCATATTAATGACTTGTCCTGGTTTGTCCACTATAATATAGGGGTTATTTATGACTGAAGGGCTGGACTTCATGTGAACTGGTGTGGATGACGATGTCCGGGGAAGTGGAGAGTGACTAGGGGTGGAGATAGGAGAGCCTGGAACACAAAAATTCTGTTTCTGTAATTAGATTTACAGTGTGACCCTAATAAATTTCTCACTGTGTTTCAGAGTTACACAGACTGCAAATCCATAATGCATTACAGAACAGTTTGAGTCTTCTCAAAACAAAACAAACTTCTGACAATTTCAGACTATACAACTTTCAATTGGAAACACAGTCATGTTGGCAAGTTCCTAGGCTGCTATAAGTCAAATATCTGCCTAGAATTGTCAAAGTTTATGGGTTTCAAAGAATCAAAATTTTAAAAGTTCTTAGTTGTAAGAGATACAATTAGGGTTGCAAAATTATGGGAATTTTCAAAGATGGAAACTTTCCATGGGAATTAATGGGAATTTAAGGGAATTAACAGGAATTTATGGGAATAAACGGGAATAAACTGGGAATTTTCAAAGTTGAGGGTTGGCTCTTCATAGGGAACTTAAATATAGTTGAGGAAAGTATATTTTAGCATAATCTTGACTAAAACAAACAGATGCCATTCATATACACTTGAATATCCATGCCATTCCTCAATCACATGCACATAGCACACTGCTTACTGCATGGCTATTGAGACCACACCCCCTACTGGCACTGTGCATGCCTCCATCACATGTACAGAAGCCCAAAGCACAAGACTATTGAAGGCACACATTTGAGCCTGTGGACTAAACAAAGTGAAGTAAGTTTTGATGATATTATGGGGAAATATATTTATTAAATGTTTAAATTGCAAATATCACATACAAATGTATTAATCTAGTAGATAGCAAGCTGATAAGTTAGATGCTAAATAAGCTAGCATAACTTTATTTACCACATAAGTAGGGCTGGGCGGTATGACGGTATATATCGTTACCGCGGAAGAAAATGTCAACCGTAACAGATTTTTTTATTCCGTGTATACCGCAACATGTAAATAAGTAGGCGTGGTTAACTCGCGTGCAGCGTGCGTGAGACTGAGACACTGATATTTGTCAAAGAAACATGAAGAAAGACCAAGAGGATCCACAAAAGGAATTACGTTTTCAAAATTAACGTGATATTTTCGGGGGGGAAGGCGCAGAAGTCAACTAGAGCAGTGCAGCACACTGAAAGCTTAGAGAGCACATGCTCGCAACGGGGCTTACTTGACAACAAGTTCATATATCAATATTCTAACGAATAGAAATAACCTTAAATAATGTATCCATCCGTCTCTTTTGTGTACAGTTACTTTCAGAGTGGTGAAATGATGCAAGCGGTTGTCGTGGTAATGAATATTTCCAAAATTCCCCAGCTTAACTTCCCATGGAAATTTACCGGAAACTTTCCGCCCCTTTGCAACCCTAGATACAATTGGTAGTTTAGTCATTTTGCATGCTAATCAAATGGCCCATTCCTGTCTAAAGCTGCCTTTTCATCATCTCCACACAACCAAATTATATTCTCTTCAAACCTATGAGCATGAGGTGAGAATTAACAGTATTTTTCTACTAAAATATTATTCCTTAAACACTTTACCTGTAAAATGGATGGTTATGAATAATTATGTCCTAAATTATTATTTTATAATTATTTACATTGATTAGCCCTTGAAAACTAGTTTTTTTTAGACACTGGCAGACATTTCTTTCGTGTGGATATATTCATAGATTCATTATTCATTAATTTTACCATGTTGAATAAGTGGATGAATGTCTGCTGCACAATCCATTTGAATGTTTAATTTGGTTCCACAATGGAGCAAAACATGACAATTGTACGCAAATGCCGGAGATAGCGGAAATGCGGCATAAGTGGGTGGTTCTTGGCAAGAATAAGATGTAATGTGTACCACACTTTATAAAGGGTAGGTCTGGCAAAGCAAGACTAGGATATATCAGACTAAGCTCCTCTTAAGCCCTATTTGGACAGGATTAACTTTACAAGGGTGGATGGAGTAATGTAATTTTACCACAGGACGTCTGTAATATTAATGGCCAATTCGCACGGGATAAGATATCTCAGTAAAACTAGCAGAAGTGGGAGGAGTAACTCGATTTGCACATCGCCGTTACCCTTCTGTCATCATGTGCATATTACGTTGCTTCCTGATATCACGTGCGCAAACACATAAAATATATTTATAAAACAGTTATGTCCGGTCAAACGATTTATTAATTATTAACTTCAGATTGGATTGTGTTGGTAATAGACACTTACCTAACGCTAAAAGATGTTTCGTGCCTCTAACAAGTGATTTCGATCTTCTTTCTGATCTGAATGGTATGTGGAAAACACTTGAGTTTTGCCACAGACTCGTCCCAGTGACTAGAACGCAACTGAATGCTTTTTCAAGCGTCTCCATACTTGAAAAACCACGGAAAACTACTTTTAAACACGAAATGACGAAATATTTACGTCCATCTTTACAGCGGGTCTATTCGCACAGGATTAGTATTAGTATTACCTGAGGTAATTTTTCTGGTCCTTTTTATTGAAGGTAAAAGTCGCCGTAATCTTTACTGACATTGTCCGTAATGATTACTGAGATGGCACATTCAGATGGGACTAAAATCACTGAGAAGCTCTGGTAATTATTACTTTACCCCACCTCTTCATGTTAAACTAGTCCCGTCCGAATAAGGCTTTAGATCTGCTGTCACACATTGACAGCAAATCTATAATGCATTACAGAGAGGAGTTTTACAACTTTCCGAAAGACTCCTTTTTTCTAGAAAATCTAGCATTCTCTAGCATAAAAAAAGCCAGAGCAACATGAAAGAGACTTTATATAGAGGATTTTACTGCTTGCATTTCAACTCTGCATTTCAACTCTCCCCCTCCTTTGTGCTTCTGTGAGACTCACCAGACACAATCTTGCAGCTCATCGTGATCGGCTGGAATGATTTCCCGGGTGATTCGGCGGGACTGGGCACTTGCCCTTGTGGAATGATCTTACAGCTGGCCGTGATTGGCTGAAAGGCAGAGTTTCCGTGGGAACCAAGGGTGATTTTCTCAGACCTATTTGACTGCGAAGTTCGTTCAGAACACGAAGAACGCATCGACTCAGTCTTGACAGTGACACCTGGAACTGAGGGGGAAACGAGAAAATAGAGGGACTTTTAAGATTCTAATCAACAGATTTAATCAAGAAGTAATTTACACACATATAACTAGGCCTGTCACGATAACAAGTTTTGCTGGACGATAAATTGTCCAAGAAATTATTGCGATAAACGATAATATTGTCGTTCGAGACCATTTTCATCTAATATAATGATAATGGCATAATAATCCAGGTACACCTTTTCAAAGATCTATAAACTTTTATTTCTTAAGAATATTAAACATTGAAAATGGAAAAACATTTTAAATATCCACAAAAAATGAACAAAACAACCAAAAACAATAAAAGCAATGGACTCTCAGTGTCTGTTAACAAAAAAATTCACTTGAATAAATACCAAAAACAATAAATAAAATGAATGTAAACAAAATTGCACTTCAAAAAATATTAAACATTAGGCTCAGACATAAATAGTGATACATTCCATAACAGGCAAAACTGCCGGTTAGGACCTTTGTAAACAAATAAAAAAAAGCCTCAACAGGATACCACAGCATTTTGCACTGTCCTCCTGTTACTTTGTCTACTAAACAAACGCCCGAGTGATTGTGTAATTTACTGTCGGGAAGACGGAGACGCGCTTTATTGCGTGTATATGCTACGCACTGAAAATACTTGGTAAGGATTAGGGGTGAGGAGTGCGTGCGTATTACACGCCATAAAGTGCGTATCTGCACGCAAAAACTATTTTTGGCGTATAAATGGCACGAGAAATAACATTCGTGGTATAGATACGCATTTTCATGAGATCGGGCTCGCTGTCGCGTTTGGCTTTGAAACCAATTCCATCTTTTTCTTTTTTTTTTCCCCTCCAACTCACAACTAGCGTCTTTTCTGTCTCCCGGCAGTCGCCGCAAGCAGTCTCGCCGGCGCTTTCCCATACAAAGACCATGTGACTGACAGGCGCCGCCTTCCCCACACAAAGACTACGCAACTGACTAGAGGGTTCACTCCTCCTATACGCTAAGGAACCGAGAGTGGTCATCCAGTCTCTTTGGTAGAGAGAGAGAGAAACGAGGAAAACAAACAAGCATGCAAATGGAATTATCGCGGCCGGAAAAATTATCGAGCTAATTTTTTTTTATCGCGCGATTAATTGATTTATTGACTATCGCGACAGGCCTACATATAACTTCAAGAAGTATCATTTAGAAACAGCTTGAGCTGTTCCCATAAACACAACATGCATTTTCACACAAGTGACTTGGGCAAGGACTGTATAATGAAGGTCTAGGCTTGGAAAAATACGTGTTTGACACAGCAATAAAGTGCAAACATCCTACTAATCCTCTTAATTATGTGGAATCCTGTGAGTTGGACAAGCATTTGTGTATGCTTTGCCTACCTCTTTCTAAGCTGGGTTGATCATCATGAGGGTGCTGAGAGGGAGAGGAGTGTCGCCGAGAGCCCAGGGCAGCTGTGGAGGAGGAGGAGCCAGATCCGCCCACAAACGGCAGATGGGAGGAAGATGATGATGAAGAAGATGAGGGGGCAAAAGGGAAGAAGTCATCGCCCAGTGAGTTTCTGTGGAGCTCAACGTCCACGACCTTTAGGAAATAAGACAGAAAAACTAAAAAAATGGCATTTTAAAGATAAATCGTATATATTTGACGCCTGCAATAAACATTGTCATTGCAAAATCATTTTAGAACTATAAAACCCCTGCACTCTTACTGTGTCCAGATTGAAAAGTAATTTTATGCTGAGTTCTGTAGCTAAAAAAAACCCTACATCTTTCATCAATTAATTTTTTCCTTAGAGTAAAAAAAATGTACCTTCTACACACCTTTTAGTACACATACTCTGGAAAATCATTTACACAGTTTAGCATTTAATTACATGACACTGCTAAATAAAGTAGTAGTAAATAAAGGCATCATTTCTTCCTTTGTTACAAGTGACAACAGCAACAAATCTTCATTGGACACATTCACCCATATTGTTAATTTACCTATCTGACACTTGCGTTCCCACACTAACCAGAACTCCAGTTTTGTGCTTTCCATCATCTTTGAGACTATGACATTTTCATCACTATATTCACAATTGAGACCTTGACTCTTCTTAGCCCATTTAGATAAGTGTGCTCCTTATTTAAGTTGATAATTATCTGTGATACACAAGCGCCTGAGAGCCTTACAGTCCCTTCAGTCCGTTTTTTAAACAATACAAATTTAATGTAGTTTTTATATTTATTTAGTAGTGTCATGATGAAACTATTTAACATAACAGATATTTACAACTATTCCACATGACAATAACTGAACTTATACATCCTGTTAAAAACTTTATATACTGGTTCTTAATATTGTGTGATGCTTCTTTGAGCATTAATGTATGTTTGTAGCCTTTTGTGATAGTTGTGCTATTGCAGGGTAGTACTATGTAATAAAAAGAAAACTCAATTTTAAGCTATCTCTCATTTTAAAATAATAATAAAAAACACAATTATGTATATCTATAAGCACAGCTGTAGTTTCTGGTAAATATTAAGATACTCTGTGTGTCTTACCGTTTCAGCTCCCAAAGTCTGTAAACCTGTGTATGTTCGGTCAAGCTGAGGGAGAACAAATAAAAGAAGATAAATAACAGAGACATTAAAGAACATTCAACAGTCTTTGCTGTCAAGAATCTAAGAGGATGGTGGGTTAAGGAAAGTACTTTAATCCACAAACTTTTCTTTTGTCTTAACATCTCAATTCATATCCTTCTATTTTACCTTTGTATTTTTGACCTATAACAAAATGGATTGTTGTGACAAGAGATAAAGAAGAAAGGAAATATCAACAGACAGAATGCTTTTTAAAATCGACCATTTCACCCTTTAGACTCAGAGAATCCAGCATAAAGTGATGGATTCATACAGGCATATTCTATTATGTGCAATTTGCAGACACAAACTCAAAAAATGGAATTTCAAAGACATAGAGGGGGATGTCCTCTATAGTTTGAATGCCCCACGTAAAAACGTACAAAGAAAGAGAAAGAGAGAGAAAAGAAAAGATGAAAAGGGCAACAAAAGGGTTCAAAGAGAGCGTGTATGGAAGCGGTCAGTAAGCCTCTGACCTTTAAGTGGTGGATGATGTCGATACGCTTGTTCCGTTGATCTTTAAAGTGAATCTGCACACGGACAGGAAACTCTCCCCACCCTCGACGTGTCAAGTGGAACGGTGGCTCACTAAACACACACACAGTTTAAAAAGAGTCTTTCTCTCTCAGAAGAGAGAAATAAAAGCACCACAGAGATGCATATAGTCTCCTCCACTAGAGGGCACTGCCTGTTCTGTGTTGATATTGCTTGAAGCAAAATAAAACGAGCAAAATGAATCATTGCTAACAGGGAATTTTTTTTTTTTTAAAGAAATGAATACTTTTGTTCAGCAACGATACATTGATCAAAAGTGACTTATATAAGTAATTTATAATGTTACAAAAAAAATCTATTTAACAAAAATGTTGTTCTTTTAAACTTTCTTTTCACCGAAGAATCCAATTTTTTTTTTTATCAGTTTCCTCAAAAATATTAGAAACAAAACAGAAACAATAAATTAGAGAGGCAAGTTAACACACACCTGACTTCCACAAGATCATTGGGCTTGTAGCTAGGGTGCAGGAAGAACCAGACCTTCTTCACGAAATGATCGATACTAGGCTCTTTACGAGAACCTCGAACATACACCATCCATTTATGTGTGGACTGATCGTTCTCCTCACGTTTATCAGGAGCAATATACCTGAGAAAGACAACAACAGTAATCTAAAAATCAAACTCAAATCAATTTATAGTAGCATACACACAAGCTTTCACTTATTGTTTGGGTCAGGATTGTAGTTCACAACCATGAATTAGAGAAAAAAAAACAGTATGAAGCTCCCAGTAACTGTTTTTTAAAATAAAATACATTTTTCTTCAAGCTTCAGTAGGTAGCATTTTTGATATGTATTCATTCAGTAGGAGGAAGGATAAAAAAGTCAGTTTATTTGCCAAAGCTGTGAGTTTCTTTTCAGCTCAGCATGCATTGTGCATTTTCAGCTACCTGCCTCAGTAATGTGATTTGTGCACTTCATTTTAAGTTTCTCAGAAAAGAAAGCATCTGCTAAACACATAAATGTAGAATGTAGAGCTGTTTAGATAGATAAAACAGCTTGAGATGGTGAGTTTTTTCTGCACACTGACCCTGAAGTAAACAGTCTCATAAAGATCTTTAGTAGCTCTGCAGGCAGAAAAAAAATGAGCTTGTATCGTTGCTCAATGCTCATATGCAGACACACACACTTGCGTCTCTCTCACATGCTCTGAATGGATTTTATGAGGTAAAGAATACAAGGACTGTGTGATAATGCAGAATAAATGAGGTTAGATCGCTGCCTAGGGAAAGCTAAAGCTTTGCTTTTTGCAACATGGAGGTTTATTGGGTTTCGGAAAAATAATACTGAGATTTTCCACAAAAACTTGTGCATTTAAAAATGAATACAAGCTCATAGAAATAACCATTGTTTCTCATAAAAGCATTTATCCAAATAATCAATGGCTAGCATTCATTCAGGACCTTTTCTTTTTTGACAGAGAAACAAGAAAAGGATGGTTTAGAAAAAATTATTAAAATGAAAATTCTGTTATCATTTACTTACCCACATGTCATTCCAAATCTGGATGACATTCTTCTTAATTAGTCAATCACTCTTTTCCATGAGATTTCAATGAATGGAGACTAGCTCCTCACTACAGATGTGCTATATATTCAAAGTCTTTTGAAGCCATACAAGGCATTTTTTACTTAAACCTTTGACATCAGCCGTATTTTGCCTTGGTATGATCATGACACTTCAGATATTTCTCCTTTTGTATTCCACAGAAGAAAGAAAGATACAGATTTAAAATGATATGAAAATAGAACGAATATGGAATGTTCCTTTTTGGGTGAACGATGCCTTTAAGGTTGCACTGCAGAACTGAGAAAAAAGCGTCCTACTCAAGGGCACACCAGAATTGTTCAGAGAAACAGCACAAACATCAGTGAACATCCCAGAGGTGCTAAATCAAAACTGCACAAGAGCAATAACAAAGATTTAGGCCATTAACCATCTGGTTGTTGGTATAAAGCTGATCTACACTACAAATGATCAAATGTTTTTTAATTCATACAGGGTTCCCACTACTAGTGCAAAAGACATCAAGCTAATCTAGTCAAATTGAAATTGGTAATATGAAGCACTCTGATCTATCCGTGAAATAAGGGCAAAGAGACAAATAAAGGCTACATACTTGGATACGTTGCCCACAACAATGGTTTTCTTCATGTAGAGTCGAGAAGCCTCATCTCCTGTAGTATGGTAAGTCACATGCTGCTCTAAGGATAATGGCACACCAAATGTGTCCTACACATGGGCAAGTAATAAAAAATTGTTACTGTCAAGTAACAGCTCAGACATGTATTAAAAAGTTTTGGTAACACTTAACTTAAAGCCTTTATGTAGAATACATTATAAAAGTTTTTTAATGCATTAATTATGCCTTGTAATGCACCTTATAATGCATTGTACGCAGGGCTCCATACTAACTTACTAGCAACACTATATAAGCCCCTCACTGAAAGTTTTAGGAGCACAAAATGAAAATTTAGGGGCAATGCAGTTATTCACATTTAGAGCTTTGAAGTGCTGGAAAAAGTTGTGTAAAGCACTTGAAAGTAGGGCTGTCACTTTACGTTCGAAAATCGATTGCACAATCGATCGGACCAACCAACGCAAGTTTCGAAAACAAAAATAGGGAATCGATTTTAATGGTCTTCTCTCGGAGCGCGTCCAGCTCGTCACGATACGCCCGCAGCGAACGCGCGTAACACAGCAACTGCAGGCTCTGACAAACATGCATAACAGCAAATTATACTTCTGCATAATGTTTCTCTTTTTACTACAAAACTGTGAATTCTGCCGGTATGCAGACAGTCTCATGCATACAGATACAGATTCAGGCTACGGTCTTCAATCGCCTACGTACGCAAAATTTGTTTGACATTTCTAATCGTAAACACAGCCATGTTGAAGACTGCAGTAATGTTTTTCATTTATGTTATGGTAGTCCATTCTGCTTATTGTTTTTCGAGAATGTTGCACTCCTGTTTGTCATTGTGCACGAAACTTCACACCAATAAATCATCAGGAATATTTGCTGAATTGTGCGCGTCTCAAGCGCCGTCTTTACATTCGTCCTAATGCCTGTTAGTTGTCCGTGGATTTGCCCATATTTGGCGTTTAAAATGGAAACATCTTTAGATATGGAAAATCGATTTTACAATCGATTCAATGAACACTTATGTCTCAAAAATCGAACAGGATTTTTTCACAAAAGTGACAGCCCTACTTGAAAGTCAGTTTATTTCACTCTCAAAAGATTAATAATGTAAAAACATTTGGCTACTATTTCTGCCACAATACCATGGTTACAGTTAGCGTTACTACATTAAATCCATGGTGAATGTTGGTGATTTGTGGACTGGAAAGCGTGGTTTCCACATCAGCACTGTTTGATCTGAAACGGCTTGTAACAGAGAATTCTGTAATGAATTCAAATGCTTTTTCACTGGATCGCCCAGTGCTGTGTTGTAACGGTGTCGCATGATCAAAGATCGGCCCACAATCGGCGCAGTTCAAACAAGTAGCATGATTTTGTTCTGCTTTCATTTGTTCACCGTTTGATTTTTCTCATATGCAACAGAAATGGCAGCTCTTATCATTTGGGCAACCTGGTGGTTGCACCAGTGCGACCTCTAACAAAATTTTGTCACACCGGCAGGAAAAATGGTTGCAGTCTGGAGCCCTGGTATGGTCTCGCGAATAATTGTAAACCACAGTTATAATACTTATCTATTCATTGTTATACCTTTAGAAAGTATAATGCATTAAAAACTTTGCCAAACTGTGCCAACTTCAGATATAACAAGGAATCTGCAAATATTATAATGCGTTTTCACTTTGGCTATTTATTTATGAAAATATATAATGCATTATCTAACATACATTGTGAATATCTTTATAATGCATTATACTATTACATACATTATATATATATATTATATACATTATATAAAGGCTTTGTTACCAAAGTTTTTTATATGCTGCATAAGGACAAAAAAATGTGTTTGATTTGCAAATAAATAAACTTGCATCATTTTATATAGCAATTTGCTATCAAAATGTTTTATGTTGTGTTGCATTAAAATGCAAAGTGCTGTTTTTATACTACATTAAGCATTTTTTATCAAATTGGATTCTTCATAAATGTTATCAAAGATTTGTTTATTAAATTATTAATTAATCATAGAGGTCTTCTATTACTTTTCTATCTATTTTTCACATTGGGCTTAAATAAACACCCCTGAACTATGGTAAAATCACTGTGACAACCTTTGAGGTTCTTCTAATAAAATGGGGTTTTGCAGCATGATTACTACATTCTGAAAATCTATTAAAGCCTTATGTTCTGATAGTGTGTGGGCCACTAACCTTTCCTGTGTTTCTGCCGGGTCGTCGTTCACGTGGAGCCCCATCCTCTCTCCCGCTGTCTGTCTCTCTCTCCCCAGCTTCCCCATGCTGGCTGAGGGATTCGGTCTCAGACTGGACCTGTGATGGCGTCTCTGAATTCTGGTTCAGTGGAGACGAGGAGCGGGAGGGGGAATCCAGGAAGCGCTTTATGGCAGGGTGGTTGAGAACAGATGGGTCACTCTTAGTGGCCTGGAAGCAAATGAAATCAGTGATCAACTGTTTGGGCTTAAAGGAGCTTTCTACAAAGCAGCAACAAAACTGGATGTTTATTCATGTAGAATGAGAAAAAACAGACATTTTCTGTGTGTAAGAGTGCTTGCCCACTTTTTTGTGGCCTTAGTTCCAGCAGTATTTTTCACATTAATTTAAAACTCATAAGGATTTTAAAACAGTTAGAGTTAGAAGCCATGAACCAAACCAGCTACGAGATGAATCACAAGATTAAAAACTTAACTTAAGCAAAAATGTATTTGAAAATCAGACAAAAAGATTTACTTAAGTGTCTACTTAATGGCTTTAACAAGCGAAAGAACGACAATCCCTTGAAGCAATTCAAATTATATAATCAAATTTAAAATGATGGAGAAATATATAACTACCTGCTTGTTATTTCGTGAAGTAAAGTCCAAGCCTCTACTCATTTGAATTGAGAATACAATCTCAGGAGCCTTTTATGAGCACTCTTTATTCATATCACACATTAAAGCTAAGCTTTTAAAAACTCACAATGTACTGTACATTACAGGCTCTAAGCTCAGTGTCCCAGACCAATATTTTAATGATTAATAAAAGAATCACCACTGTCTGGCCATCTGAGATTTTTTTTCAGTAGTATTAGAGAGCCCAGTATGTATATATCAGCACCATTGTTTGCTTTTGACATCTGATAGAGCATTTGGACCCGGAAATGGTGATGCGTGATGTCAGACTTAACAAGTGGATTCATTTAAAGATGCTAATTATGTACATAGAAACAATATATTTGGTAGAGGTTTTTTTTTTTTTTTTTTGCAGAATCAGTTTTTCCAACATGAATTCCACTGTTGAATGACTTTTGGCTGATTTAACAAAAGCATGCACCATCGAGTAACAACTTCAATGCTCATAGTAGGTCTATCTTTAAAGGTATAGAGGAGGATTTTCTTTTTCCGGGTGGATCATCAAGACTATTGGTCCTCCTAAGTGTCAATCATTCTGGTGATATGTTTACGTAAGGCCGTCGTACGTGCACACGATGGATGGTTGGGCTTCCCACTGATGCCTCAGTCGCGAAGTTTCTACTTGACAGGTAAAGTTTGGCATGCTATTTGGAGAAATCCATTTAAAATCACTGCTAGTAAAAGTTAATGTAAGCTATGATTAGCTCGTGCATGCTCTCTCGTGCACACGTTTAATAGGCGTTCCCTCTCGGGAGCAGGTAGAGTGTTGCGCATGTGCATATTTTCAAAAAGTGGAGAGGGCGGTTCTTTTCTAAAATTCGGGAAAATCCTCCGCTATACCTTTAAATGTTTAAAAATGATTTTTCCCTATGGAGAAAATGAATGGGATTTTTACTTATGTTTCATTCTATAGACAAAATGTATCTCTACACATTACCTCAGGGACTTTAGGCTGGCCCGCATTGGCATAGTAGTTTGCAACAATGCAAGCTCTGAGCTTGTCCATCATTCTCCTGGCCTCATTCAGCCTCTGAAGAAAAAACAGATGAAAATAATAAATATTATATTTTTGTCCATACAAGCAATTCACCTCCCTAAACCCTTATTTAAACCACAAACAAAATATATTTCATAACCTTGTGAAGAGACATCTCATCACTTTTAGAGTCTTTTGACCAAAAGCAGCTGCTTTAACTAACGCGTTTTACTAACAACCACTACTAATAATGATAGGTGAACTTCGGTCCTTTCTTTGAAGCCTACAAAAGTTTATATTTAAATACTTACATACATATAGGAAACAAAAATCTGGAATACGTTACACAAATTTTTCCAAGATTTTTGTCCGGACTTGCAGCCTGGAAGTTTCTACACTAGTTGCTAAATGTCAGCGCTTGCAATTGTATAATGCCTAGTGTTTTAAAATCTTTTCCGATTTTAAAAGTTGTGCAGTGTATTTCAAGTGTTTCCTATGTCTCAACTATGTTTTAGGCAAGATACTTTGACTTTTAAATAAAATATTGACGCAGTACCCATAAGTGAATGTAGTTTCTCAGTACTTTTTACACCCCTCATTAAAAGTACTTTTGGCCTAACAAAGTACTGCTAGACTAGAAATAAGATAAAGTTCTGAACTGAAGTCCAATCCACATAGTTTTGAGACATACTGTAAAGATCAGGTGAGTGTTGGACAGACGATTACCTGCCCGATGACCTCGATCTCATGCTCTTTATTCTTCATCTCAAGAGAAAACTGATCCTTAATGATGGCATCAATCTTCTGCACCGCAGCATCACGGGCTGGTAAAAAAAATCAAACAGGCAGAATAAAAAACAACTTAAATCACTATTAAGTAAATCACTGTTAGGAACCTAGACTTACCATTCTGCTCCACCACTTTGCTCCTCTTGTTCTCCTGCACTTGAGTGATGTCCTCATAGTCAGGATCTTTGTCCTCTATTTTCCTTTTTACCCCAGACATGATCACTCATTGGCTGGACTGCAGACAAAGTACACAACATGACAAATAAACAACAACTTACTTATCCTACAGACACACAGGGTTTGTGTCTCAAAACTTAGTTAGCTGCCTACTTGATTTCTTATGATTCCCAAAAATGCGTCCTGGGTAGGCAACTTACTAGGTTTTGAGACACAGACCTAGTATCTAAGCATACAAGTGTCATTATATTTCCTTGACAAACTGCTGTTAGTTGTTGCAGAGGTTTAAGAATACGAAAAACAGAAAGAAGACGCTGCTAATCTGACATACACACACACTAAGCTAAATAGAACAACAGCTTTTTAAGCAGTTATTGCTAAACTCTCATCACTGACACTTTACTAAACTGAGCAAAATGTGACGTAAACACGCACAAAAGTTGTAGGTGTGTTTGTTTACACGTTAAACCTACGCTGAATGTGATGGTGAGATGTTTAAAGGTGAGGTGTTTAGCCGTTAGCTTCTGTTGGTCTCGCGCATAATAAAATCTCGCGCGGACACACGAGCTCGTGCAGGGCGCGTTCCCGCTCAGGAAAGAGCGCAGCGAGCGCGCGGCCTGCAGGGGTTTTCAAAAAAGGGTCGAAAGGGAGTGCTTGGAGGACCTTGTTTAGAGCAAAACTGTAGGCCTATGTCAAATAAATAAATAATGCCTTAAATAATATGTGTAACAGTACAGTTCTATCATGAATAGAAAACAAATGTAATAATGATACTAAAACTAAATATTTTCCAAATAATGTTTTAAATATGCTATAAAATTTTCGCAATGTAAATTGGGTCTTTATACAAAAAACTATTTCGATGGCCATTACATTTCAGGGTAAGGGTCCCTTGCATGAGGATAATCATATCTGGTTGTACAAAACATCTAAAAGGTTGAAAATCCCTGAGCATTATTGAACCTTTTATAGCCTACTTGAGCAAAGAACTAAAATCCCCCAAAATGATATTTTTGAACTCTGCAAAAACAGTTCAACAATAGCCTATTAACACACACACTGACTCCAACTTAACATCATACATTTAGGCTTTCAGTTCAAACACATTTCACAGTAGGCTATATGCCAGAAAATAGATTACATGGTGGTGGATCCAATCTGAACCTAATACATTCAAGAGTTAGGCCATGCTATACCCGAGCCTGACCAAAGGGTGGCGCACTTACATCAACATCTCACCAAGTGTGATCCTGCTCGTGTATGTTTAAAACAGCAAAAAGCACACGTCTTATACTCTGGCATGAAATGCATTTTCATTTTTTTGTGACTTCTCATGCATGTCCTCATTATACTTCCATAGGCCTACATGTTAAAAATATGACATTTTTCATATTTATCATACCATGTCCACTTATTTGCAGTTTCACATTCAACCCCTTTTCCTTGTTTCTTACGATAACACCTGAGTCATCAGTTCCAAACTGTAACATTAACACATCATCTCTGGGGGCCATTCATCACCTGAGAGCCTTTAATTTGACAGAATAATGAACTGAGAAGACCTGAACATTGCACAGGTTTTGAAGTCTCATGCTTGTTGCTGGCCAGGAATGTGATCGTGAATGTCTTCTTATTTCCTTTCAAAAACGACAACTTGTTAGCAAGTTTCATTCATCACACCAGAGCAAACACAGACAATTTCATTTAGCTTTATTCAGATTTTACAAAGGCAGACACTTTTAACAATGGCAATTGTCTCAGGGCATATAGCATTTAAACAGTCAGAAAGCTAAAGTCAACAGTAGCAAGAAAAAATAAAGAAGAGACCTTGAGAGGAATCAGCGCTCAAAGGAAGGTCTTTCTTTCTGTTCTGCCCTTTCGCTGATAATAAAATAAAAAAGGTTTTAGAGGTCAACTTCAATAAGGAGAGCTGTCTCTGCAGAATACAGATTTTTAAAAATATATTATGTTGTTTCACTTGAATATGCCTTTAACCACCGATAAAATTATAGTACTCTCCACTTTTTACAATATTTAAATACATTCTGCGTATTTCCCCTCAAAATTAGCAGAGAAAATGCAAAAATGTCTGGGCCTAGGCATGAGCTGAGACATGCAGACATGTACAGGGCAAACTGTTTGGAGTCTTGACCAGTTGTAAAGTTTGTCATGTGATAGGACGACTGTCCCTATGCTAACAAATGCCAGGTATTAACCAGGTAAGAAAACTGTAAGCTAATTGGCCCACAAATGGTTATAGAGTAACAAATAAATCCCTGAACTCTTTTTATTTTTATATTTTTAGTTTTCAAGTTCATTTTAGTTTAAATTTGAGTAATTTCTTTATGTGCTTTAGTAATTTTATTATTATTTTTTATTTTTTGATATTGCTATTTAGGTTTAATTGATTTTATTTCCAAACTTATAGTTTATTGACAAGGCAACATTTCACATTTTTATTTTAGGTTTTATTATTTAATCATATTTATATTTTGATAATATTAATATCATAATTTAATATTTATGTTTTATTTTTCAGCTTTTTTTCAATTAACAAATGTTTTTAGTATTTTTAGTTTTAGTTTACAATTATATCCTTGAACCTGACTTGCTTTGACTAGAGTATGAAGAATGTGCATGACTTGGAAATACTGAGGAAGTTCCATAGAATCTTACAGATTGCACAAACATGAATGTATGTTTCCTCAAGCCACAAGGATGAATGAGTTATACAAACACAAAGCACTACAAACATTCTCCATGCTTAAGATATAATTATGAATAGAAAATTATAACCTACTGCAAATATGGTGTAGTTTCACCATTTAAGGTCTATTATAATTATATTTGGTAAATGTCCAGTGTTTTTTAATGCTTTGGCTCAGTTACAACTATTCCAGATAAATGACGTGATGGTATTTTAGGTATTTTAGGCTTAACGTCATTTTGAGTTTCTATTAGAACAGGAATACCAGGATAAACTTATTTCAACCATGACAACTCTTGGAATAGTTTTAGCATGTTATTGAATATGGCAAGGTTAAAGGGTTAGTTCACCCAAAAAGTTAAATTCTGTCAGTATTATTCACCCTCATGTTGTTCCAACCCCGTAAGACTTTCGTTCATCTTCGGAACACAAATTAAGATATTTTTGATGAAATCTTAAGAGCTGGATCACTCCTTCATAGGCTACAAGGTAATTGATATCTGCCATCCCAGAAAAGTTAGTAAAGACATCGTTAAAATAGTCCAAGTGACTACAGTGGCTCAACCTTAAGTTGATCAAGCGACGAGAATACTTTTTGTCCGCAAAAAACCCCAAAAATAACGACTTTATTCAACCATCTCTTCTCTTCCATGTCATTCTCCTAAGCTGTTGACGTAGTGAGCGAGCGCTTCTGGGTTCTACGTCAGAAAGTAGGCTCGACGCTGGTCATGTGTGTGATACGTGTGATGCTGGCCAATAGTGAGCCTACGTTCTGACGTACAACCCAGAAGCGCTGCGCTGTTACACTACGTGAACTCACTCAGAGGCCCACACAGAAGAAAATTAATAATTGAATAAAGGGTTAGGTCGTTATTTTGGGGTTTTTTTGCGCACAAAAAGTATTCTCGTCGTTTGATAAACTTAAGGTTGAGCCACTGTAGTCACTTGGACTATTTTAACGATGTCTTCACTAACTTTTCTGGCCTGGCAGATTATATCAATTACCTAGCAGCCTATGAAGGAGTGAGCCAGCTCTCAGATTTCATCAAAAATATGTTAATTTGTGTTCCGAAGATGAACGAAAGTCTTATGGGGTTGGAACAATAATGAGGGTGAGTAATTACAGATAGAATTTTCATTTTTGTGTGAATGAACCCTTTAATATATTTGGTCTTGGTGGACTAGATCTGTTACGCTACTGCTAATAGATACACAGACTCCCTGCTGTGAGCATGTAAGATCTGCTGCTGCCGCATGAATAGACATACATAAATCCTGTAGCAGATCTAGGCAGGTGGAGGGTTTCAGAGGAACTAGCTTACAACAAACCATAAACCAGACTATTTAAATGTTGAGCAAGCAATCTCATTGGCTGCAGGATAAGCAGAGGCCAATCAGCTCGTGCCATGCAGTAATCATTCGATTGCTTGCAGATTGCATTTAAAGGTTGTGTCAAGCTTGCGCACTCTCAAGTTTCATGACTGAACTAGATATGAATAAGCTGGCTGAAAACCAACTCAGAACTTGAATGACCAGTCCAGTCAAGAATCAGATGCCATATGTATATTCCTAAAACAGTGACAAAAACACCACATCTAATTCAAACACAAACACAATATAAAGCTGGTTTATTATATTTATTAAAAATAAAAAGTGTAACAGTACACACAAATGGCAAAATAACATATACAAAAACCTTATAACAGTACAGATAGTAATAATTAAAGTGATTGAATAAAAAAAAAAAAAAAAAAAAATCAATAAATCACATATGTATATGAAAATATATAAATACATATATACAGACACACTTATATCTTTTATCATTGCAGGCAGAGATGGCGATGCAGTGCTTTGTGTAAACTAGCTGCCAGCATCCTGCCTGACTCGTTCAGATGTATTGCAGAAAACGAAACCGATACAACGGAATCTAATCTAACATAAGTAAATGTCTGTTTCCAGTATGATAAGCACTAGAAACTGTAACTATCTATCAAAAACATAAAAACAGTTCCAAGTTAGTCTTATTTGAACCTGCACATTCACGCTAACACGCAAGAATTCTCCGGCAGTCCAATTTTAAAGGAAAGATGTAATCTACGGCTATGAGCAATCTTCACCAAACACAACATAAAATAACACCACAGATAACATTAAAAACATAACAAAAGAGCAAAATGTATTTACACTGAGATATATTACTAACACTAGTACATACAAGTGCATGATTGGGGCTCTGCTTAAAAATAAAAAAAGATCAGAAAGGCACGTCCTGGTTGTCACAAAGATGATGAGATGCTTAAATACAGATATGATACACAGAAGGAAAAAAATACAATAATTCACAGCTGTACGGTTCATCAAGAACCTAAAAGAACCAGACGTGACATTTCATTGACCTAAATCAGAGCTGTCCATCACTGAGCTCCTGCTCCGAGCCGGAGCCTTAGGTTTTCAAGTGCTTACAACACAAAAACCTCCTTGTGAAACCCTCATACAGCATGTCTGATGTATTATTTAAGTGCTTACGTTTATTGAATAAGCTCAGAAGTTTAATATGATGTAGAAAGAGTAAATAGCACATTAAAATCAACTCGAGACTGAACCTAAAAAACAGTTTCGGTCTGCAGACTACTTCATGTCAAGAAATCTATCGTCAAAATTTAGGAGTAATGATACAAAACAACAGTAATAATAACAGAGATAAAAAGGTTTAAGGCATAAACAAATGTACATTTAAAAATAAAAAAGAAAGATTTGACATTCAGATTTGACATTCTCTAAATCTGTGTTATTTTAGTTTTTATCAATATTTGGCTTTTATTTTGTTCAATTTTTTTAATGTTAATTTTAGTTTGTTTAGTCGTTTCATTATGAGCTTTTGTCATTTTTTATTTTTTAATTTTTTTTATTTTGCTAATCAGGTTTAATTGTTTTATTATTTTAGTTTTAGTTTCAACTAATATTTACATTTTATTTTATTTCAGATTTATTTCAATGGACACTTTGACGACATGTTTCCACAGTGATCAACATCACAAATCTAGTAAAGTTTTTCATATTTCCTTTTTTTTTTTCATTGGCAGTAAATTACAAACGAACAAATCAACACTTTTGCGAGGGTGTTTATAATACAACGGCTAAGAAATAGATGGCAAATTTGACATCTTTCTCTTTTCTGCCAGCTGTAATCAGTCTCTCTATATTCTTTCCCTCTTTTGGAAAGTCGTGGAAATGCCATCACAGATTTTTTATTTTGTTATTGGAGTAAACAGGAATACATAAATTATATTTTCTGTCATCTCCCCTTCACCACTTGATGACTTCCACTTCTGAGAACGTTGGAAATGTGAGAAGGTGTCCATTAACAGAAATATTTGCAATAGCTTTAGTTTACAATATCTAAATGTATTTCAGCTATGAGGAAGGTTATGCATTACATCCGTCTTCCAGAGAAACGACTGCAGGAAACTCTGCCGCACAGATAACAATCTAATCAGCTTTGACATGACGATGAGATCAACTGTAACAGTTAAACAGTCCTGAAGTATGCACATTGTTTAAAAGAGCACATCTGGTTATGTATGTACAGACGAGTCCATGTTTGGGAGTTTGCATGTGCGTTAGTGGGTGCTATCAGGCTTTGCGTTGTTTCTCACTGAAACGGTGTATGGTAACACAGCCATGGTAAGAGATGGGACGAGGCATAGCAGCCGTGCATGTGATGATGCCAGAGGCCGGGTCATAGCACACAATGTTGTCAGATGCGTCCCCATTTTCTCCCCGTCCACCCAGGATGTAGATCTTTCCGTTACAAATTGATATCCCGCAACTCTCCTAAACGCACACAGACATACAATAATAAAATCAGTATAGGGGACAAAATGACAGGAACGTTTGACTTTTTGGTTTATTAGCAGCTGTGCTTCAGGTACCTGTCTGCTGAAGGAGTGGCCCACATGCATCCAGTGGTCCTGTGAAGGATCGTAGCAGTAGATGGACTTGGTGAGGCCCCCGCACACGTAGATGACGTTATTGAGAGAAACGGCTGAAATATTGGGTTTGGTGAAGGGAATACACGCCCTCAACTGCCAGGTGTCTGTCTCTGGGTCATAACACTGGACCTGAAACACAGATTTGTGTAGAAAGAACAGAGAAAGCTTGTGTTATAAAAGGATTCAAATTCTAAACTACATAAACTACTTCATTTAATAGTGTTATTATAATATTATTTATATACAATAGTAATCTTTTGTGACGTTATCATTTTAACATTAGTTTTAGTAAATTTGTTATTTGTCTTTCGTCTGTGTCAGTGAAGAAAGTAAACTCAACTGATATTTATGTTTTTATGAATCATTTTCTTAGACAAGTTATTTGCCTCAAGGCTACCAGGAAAGCTGTAGCCTAAGTCAGCATTGCCAATAGGAACCTTCTACAAGCTTTGGAATTTGAAAACGTCTGTTTTTAAATGTTAAAAGTAATTTAAAATAATACAAATTATAGGCTACGTTTACCGCAGTTGGTGGAATTGGCAGACGTTCCCTTAGGCATCATGCGCTGTGGAAAGCTTTCTTAGGTATAAATATGCAGCTATAACGCACGTAGGTGATTTTGAATGAATATTTAATGTCGATATACAATGGTTACATAATGTGAAAACTAATCCTGCTATTGATATCTTTGTAAGACTATAGACCCTATAGAACAGTGGGAATGGCAAACAAATGTCCGACGAATATCGAACCTAAAACTAACTTTACCGCGCTCAACCACCGTGAGTGCATTTCACACATTAGTAATCGCTGGCGTTCAGCGGGGAGGGGAGGAAGGACTTTATCTGCAGGCGTGAACCGGCATAGATCTACTCAAATCAGACAGGAGAACAGTGACTGAAAACAAAGTCGGGAAGCGTGTTTGCCAACCATCAATACCCTACCATCATTGATATTAATGAATCTATTTAACACAGTTCCGGACCGTTACGGCCCACTTTAACCCCTGCTCATACTTATTATTAGTGGGCGCTTGCCAAAGGCAAGGCACTCACTATTTGTTATTGCTCATACTTATCATTAGCAGGTGCTTGCCAAAGGCAAGACACCCATTTTTTGTTATCACTCATACTTATTATTAGTGGGTGCTTGCCAAAGGCAAAGCACTCACTATTGTTATTGCTCATTATTATTTTTCTTCTTCTGGACAAAAGTTTGGCGCTTAACTCCTCCTGCATCGTTTGTCACAGACCTTTTGACTAGATCACGGTAAACTATGGTAAATCATGTTAGAATTATGGTAAATCATACTACAACGTGATAAATCATGGTAAACTATGGTAAATCATGCTAGAATCATAGTAAATCATGGTATACTATAGTAAATCATGTTAGAATTGTGGTAAATCATGGTAAACTATGGTACATCATGGTAAACTATGGTAAATCATAGTAAACTATGGTAAACCATGCTAGCATGATGCTAGCAAAATGTTAATAATGCTAACATGATGCTAGCTAGCTACATGCTAATCATGCTATCATGATAGTAGTAGCTACATGCTACTTATACTAGCTTCTTGCTAAAAACATGCTAGCATGATGCAAGCTACATGCTAATTATACTAGCATCATGCTAACAACACGCTAATGATGATACCATCATGCTAGCTACATGCTAATCATGCTAGCAACATGCTAATCATGCTAGTCACATGCTTATCATGCTAGCATGATGCTAATTGTGTTAGCATCTTGTTAAAAATTGGCTAACCTTACCCTAGCAACCGAGTGGCGAGTTTTACCACTGCAAGCACCCACTCACATTTTCTTCAGGAAATGTACATTCTAGTTTAAACTGCAATTCTAAATCCAAAACATATGGCATATCCATACATAAACACACATGCATTTTTATATATTCTTGTTCCTGTGTGTAGAAATTAAACTCACAAAAAAGTACAAAATTTTTTTTTACATGAATATGCAGGTGTTATCACAGTGATCAACTACCATATTCATAATTTCCTCATTGCATCAGCATTGCATCAGCATAATGCAAATATATTGAGCTGAAACCAGAGAACAGGCCCTGAGTGTGAGGAAACAGAACCAACTAAATCTAATATATGCACTCTTCAGTACAAGCAATCTTTCTCTGTGCTAGCTGATGTATAGTTTAAAAAAAAACTTGACAATATGGATGTCACCGAAGACACGCACTCTGACAGAGAGTAAAGATGTATTGTCGAGCAGACACCATTTGGAAACTCTCGGGTGACAGACGAAGCAATTACATGGAGGAACATTCAGCATTTTGTGGAAGAGAGCTTTGTATTAAACTATATCAGCTCCTTCTCTTTCTGTTCCAGATGGCAAGTAAAAAATGCAGTAATCTGAGCACTGGAAAAATCAATGAGAGAAACCTATGTGAGATGTTATCTGAGATGGCACCAGTGTCTGAGGACAATAAGCTCACGACGGAGGTCCACCTGTTCACTCTGTTACAGACCACCTGCACAAACACACACATTCACTCCCCATCTGCCCTGCCATTAGCAGCCCTTCTGTTCAAAAAGATGCCCACATTCGAGGGGTTGCATGAGGCACAAAATAAAGGTGAGTTTAGCAGGACCCTTCTCATACCCAAAAGTCTGGGGTTATCACTTTTTGTTTAAATAAATGAATGCTCTTGTTCAGCAAGAGTTATCAAAAGTTACAGTAAAAACATTTATAATGCAACAAAAGATTTCTATACCAACTAAATGCTGTTATTTTGAACCTTATATTCAAAGAATCCTGAAACGTTTTCCACAAAAATACTAAGCAACTGTTTTCATCATTGATAATATTAATATTAATATTATACATTGATCATTTCTTGAGCATTAAATCATCATATTAGAATGATTTCTGAAGGATCATGTGACTCTGAAGACTGGCGTAATGACACTGAAAATTCTTTGTCAGGAATAAATTACATTTTGAAATATATTCAACCTCTTCCAGAGGTAATCGAAAACGTATTTGACCGGACTGCTTTCATAGCATGTGGCCTATAGCCACAAAAGACCTCCTACTCTCCGCCTACTGACCTAATGAATAAACATTATGGGAAGCGCGCTAGCCAGACAGGATTTAAACTTTGTTGGCTGGAGACCCAAGTTTGATTTGAAGAGGAAAAACGTACCAAGCACAATGTTCTCTCACTTTTCCAGATTTCTAACACACACACTCACAGTGTTCGACGTGGTCTTGCGACTGCCAGAACAGAAACTAAACTTGATGCTCTCCGTATGTTTTTCCGTCGTCTCTGGGCGCATTCATATTTAAATTGAGGGAGCATATTTCATCCATTAGATCGAAAGATCTCAAATGGGCATGTGTCTCCTTCGTCTACTTGTGATCCGATCGTCTAAACGCATCTTAATACCAGGTGTAAACAAGGCGTGCGTTACAGGTTGGTTAAACTCTCTTGCTCTGGTTATGGTCCATTTGCTTCATAAAGGCATTGTGTCAAGGAGGAAAAAAACATGACAGTATCATTTAGATGTGACTAATCTTTTCAAGTTGGAATGAGCGTGTGGTTTATTCCAGGTAACAGATGACAGGTTTGAGGAAAGGAGGGCAAGGCAAAAAAGCAGTTTTTATTTGATAAAAGGCACCATCTATGTCAGTTTTTCATAAACAAATTAAATCAATACTTTCTTTCTTTTTTTTTTCCTTTAATGCACCTAGTCAAGAGCACTCATTGGAAGGGTCTGCCACCACTTAAAAGTCACTGGGCATCAAATGCATTATCAGTGCTTAAGCTGAAGAACAAAGACCAAAGATTTTAGTTTTTTTTAGATCAACTCTGCCTAATGTTTTATTGTGTTTGTTTAGTGCCGTTTCTCAGTCACCTTATTGGAGCAGCTGTTTTCATCAGGTTGTCCTCCGATGACGAAGAGTTTTCCCGCACAGCTAGTGACCGCCGGAGAGTAGACGGCTTCTTTCATAGGGGCCACCTCAGTCCAGCGGTTGGAGAAGGAGTCGTACACCTCCACGTTACTAAGACAACACTGCCCATCATAACCTCCAACTGCATACACCTGCAGGATACATACACAGATATGAGATATATAGATAGACCTATATATGGGCATGTGTGTGGGTGGGTGTGTGTGTGTGTGTGTGTGTGTGTGTATTCAATTTTTTATTTGTTATGTAATCCATCACAGAGATCTAAAATAAATCAACACTATCTTTTCGCTAGCTCATGGCTGATGTTCAAGGATAATATAAAAATGGTCTCTGTAGCTACTCAAAAACAAACAAACACTCTTCATATCCTCTCCACAAACCTCCTTATCCTCAAACTGACACCGCAGAAGAAATGTGGAAGAGCCACGATAACTACATAATGACACTGACCTACATTAAAGCTGTTAAACAGGAAACCTGTTCAACAAATTGCAGTTGCCTAAGGCCTAAGTTCATGTGCACATACAGACAGATGACCTCTGAACTAGAAGGGTAAAGTTATCTCATTCACACTCTCTAATGATTTAAACTCTGTCACACCCTGTCCTCCGTGACTGAAACGATATTCATACCAATTTTTCTTGGCAAAAACAAATAATAAATGAATAAATAAGATAAGAATTTCAATCCCACTCTCATAACAAGTCATTTTATTCAGGAAGGCACAAACAAGATAAGAGAATAATGGATGGATAAATGTAGATGGAATGAAATCAAGTTAGATTGCCAACTCATTCTTTGAATTGTAGTTGTTATCCTGTATGTGCAGGTGCTCATATTTCAGCAAAACAATAAAGAGGTTCTTCTGAAATTAGAGAGAGTCTTTACAGTGTCACCACCTGCATACACGAAAACAATGCATCTGCAATACAAATGTGGGCAAAAACAACGTACACACACACACACAATTCATACAGGTTTGGAACATTTTGGGGTGAACTATCTCAAGCATTTCATGGCCAACTCATTTCATGCTTGAGATAGTTCACCCCAAAATGTTCCAAACCTGTATGAATTTCTTTCTTCTGCTGAACACAAAAGAAGATATTTTGAGGAATATGGGTAACTAAACAGTTGATGGGCCCCATTGACTTCCATAGTATGGGGGAAAAAGAATTCATAGTATTTTTTTTTTTTCTCCATACAATGGAAGTCAATGGGGCCCATCAACTGTATGGTTACTGACATTATTCAAAATATCTTCTTTTCAGCAGTGTCCAGTAGAAGAAAGAAATCCATACAAGTTTGGAACAATGTGAGGGGGAGTAAATGATGACAGAATTTTCATTTTTGGGTGAGCTATCCATTTAAAAGAAAACCTAAAGGAAAAAAAAAAATCTAATGGAAGATGGAATTAATTAAACATGTAAGGCAGGGTTCACCAATCTCGGTCCTGGAGGGCCGCTGTCCTGCAGAGTTTAGCTCCAACCAGCTCCAACACACCTGTTTGAAAGTTTCTAGTATGCCTAGTGAGACCTTGATTAGCTGGTTCAGGTGTGTTTAATTGGGGTTGGAGCTAAACTCTGCACGACAGCGGCCCTCCAGGGCCGAGATTGGTGAACCCTGATGTAAGGGATAGTTCACCGGAAAATAAATTCTGTCACAACTGCCTAACTCTCATGTCATTCCAAACATGTATGACTGACTTTTTTCGTGGAGCACAAAGACAGTGGTGTAGAGTTTATACCGGCCCAGAGGGGACAGGGACCCACAATGCGTCAATGGTGTCACAGTGAGCCTGCTACGTCACCAACAATCAAAAAACTTCTTGGTTGTTCCTCATACAGTTATGACATGGGCCAGACTGACCAGTCAGACTACGCTTTTCAGAAGCGTTCAGCGTTTAAAAATGATTGTTCAGACAGAGGGTGAAAACAGGTGCTGCAACAATGTAAATAAGAAAAATAATGTGTTTTTGAAAAATAATTGATGTATTCTAGTAGACCCCATAAAAAAATGGGGTCCCCTGAAAAAAAAAAAGTCATACGGGTTTGGAACAACATGAGGGTGAGTAAAAGCTCCGATATACTTCAAGCGGAATCGAAGAACGAACTGATGTGACGTCATTTCGAACAAAATCAGGCCCAAATGAAGTTCGTTTTGGGAGTTCGAAACAGCTTGCCAAAGCTAACTATCCGGAAAAGTTTGCTACAGCTGGTAAACACCTTTGTATTACCACTGCTCCGTGGCGATTACGTAATAGATAGGTGTGCGCAGAGGCTCCACCTTCTTTCATGTCGAAATCTTCTCCAGTTCATTTATCCTGTTCAGTCCGTTGAGGTTAGACGTCCTTGAGTAAAAACATGAACACACTGGAGAGCTGCTTTGTAGTAGAAAATGAAGTTGTACTTCTGATGAAACAAGACACTAACACTGTTTTTCATGTTTAAATACAGTAAAGCTGCTAGATTTTAAGCAATCTATTGAATAAAGTGCTATATAAATAAATGTGACTTCACTAGGAGCCGAATTGCAGAGCTCGTGCAAACATATCGATGTTGCTATGATCAGATGCTTTTCTTGTGCTTCACTAAAATAATTGCTTTTTAAAGGAACTTTGCCGTGAGTATACCGGGGACTTAAATGTTAACAATTTCTATTTTTGGGAGAACTACTTTTTTTTAAAGGAGAATTTCAAATGAGTTTCCATTTTAAAGCAATTATAAACATCCTGAAAATCATGCAAACGTGCTGTGAACAACCAAAGAGAAGGATGGGCACTGGGCGGACAGATAAACACACACAGAGGAAGAGAGAGAATTACAACTGTTTTCCAAGGAAAAAAAGATTCTCAGGAGATCATTATGTTCATGCCTCTCTGCGTGTACGAACAGAAGAAATCTATTACATCCAAGCAGGCAGAATGTTATACCCCCCGCATTTGTAATGAAACGCATATGTCTCAAACATTTACAAACACCCAAAATAAAATACAAATTTAATACAGTATCAAAAGACCAAAACACTTTTCATGAGTAATTAAAAAAAAAGGAAGAGGATCACGATTCTACATAAGACAAACAAAACATACAGTACCGGGAAAGCTCTTTTCTACAAAATTATCAATCAAATGGCAACAGGTCAAATAAGAACAGCACAATCTGATTGTAAACATCTGATTGTAACATCAGTCCTAAACACGCACTGAAAGCCGGGATATTTGTACACTTTTTACATTTTCTGCACTGATTATAATATAAAGTTTCATCCTGCAAAAACAGTCAAATAGTTTGGTAACACTTTACTTAAAGCCATATATATATATATACTTAATATATATATATATATATAATACATTAGATAAGTATTTTAATGCATTATGCCTTGCAATGCACCCTATAATGAATTGTATGGTCTCAAGAATAATTGTTCCCAGTTATAATATATATATATACCTTTAGAAAGTATAATGCATTATATAACAAGGAATCTGTTAATATTATAATGCATTTTAACTTTGGTTAAAATTATTTATGAAACAATATAATGCATTATAATGTAATTACATGTACAGTGTAATTACATGTACAGTGTTTAAGTAAAGTGTTACCAATTGTTTGTCTCGTTTTGAGCATAAACCACACTAAATGTTGTAAAATAAAAATACTAATTTGACAATGGGATATTATTATTATTATTATTATTATTTTATATCTTATGCAATTTTGTTCCTGATTAGTTGTTTATTTGCAAGATTGTCATGTGTTAATTTTAATTAAATGGCACATCAAAGGCTGAAATTGTTTTTGAGTCGAAAGTGGAGCAAACGTTAAGTGTATCAAGCTGAAATATTTGAAGATTGGGGAGAAACAGAAGAAGAATTCAGAGTAATTGAGCATTACAGGGCTAATTGTGATAAGGAAAAAGGAAGGGTGGGGATGTCTAAAAAAAAAAAAAATGCTGTAACTAAAGCATTATGGGAGCTAAAATTTATTTTCTCAAAAGTAAACATGTATTTGAACAACAACATTTAGATCACAAATATTTTAGTACATTAGATGCTTAACCAGTGCAACACACAGGTGCACATATGCACACCACACTCTCTCTCTCTCACCTTCCCCAGTAGGACGGTCATCTTGTGTCTCCAGCGCCCCTTATTAAGAGAGGCCACTCTGATCCAGACATTGAGCTGGGAGTTATACATCCACACGTAACTGCTGTTGATGCGTCCACCTGTAAATAATAACCAAAACATTAACAAGCAGCAAGAGCAGGTTCTGTGTGTGTTGCTACACCAACTTAACCTTATTTTGGGGACGAATTTATATCGAAAACTGCATCCTCAGGCAGTTGTGGCCTGATGGTTAGAGAGTCTGACTTGTAACCTGAAGATCAGGGGTTCGAGTCTCAGTACCAGCAGGAAATGAAGGTGGGGGGAGTGAATGAACAGTGCTCTCTTCCACTCTCATTACCCACAACTGAGATGCACTTGAGCAAGGCACCTTACCCCCAATCACTCCCCAGGTGCCGCAGTAAAAATGCCTGCCCACTGCTCCGTGTGTGTGTGTGTGTGTGTGTGTGTGTGTGTGTGTGTGTGTGTGTGTGTGTGTGTGTGTGTGTGTGTGTGTTTAAAACTCACTGCTGTGTGTGCCCACTTGGATGGGTGAAATGCAGAGCACAAAAAAACCCACAAACAACGATTGTGATGGCAATCCATAGGACCCCAGTGGAAGAATCAATGCCTTCTGACGGAAAACGATAGGGGTGTGTGTAAGAAAATAAGTATTTCTCTTTTTTACTTTTTTAAATTATAAAGCATTGCTTCCGGTCTACTGTCATACAAGCGTTCATGAGAGGGACGTTTTGATGTAAGCGAGTTGTGAAGCTCGCATGAGAAGTAACACGGAAGCACACGGGACCACAATTTCTCTTGTAAGCTTCACAATGCTATAATGTGGGTTTTTCCAAGTGTCAAAAAAGCAGCACCCATTCAATGCCATTATATGGACTCACAGAGATGGAATATTTTCCTAAAAATTTTCATTTGCGTTTATCTGAAGAAAGGAAGTCATATACATTAAGATACATGGCATGAGTGAGTAATGATGAGAATACTTTAATTTTGGGGTGAACTATTCCTTTAAGTGTCCAAATACTTTTCTGGGGCCACTGTTTAGTTATCAACCACTAGCAGCTTTTTTTTTGTGGTCAAAAATGTCAACTTTGCAAACCCACAAACATGTTATTAATTCTCAGTTTGAGACAACACAACGTCTGTAATTACACAAACCACAGTGCTTCACCTGTGTTCCTGTTAAACAGAAATGCTCTCTCTGATCTTAACGTCCTTTCTTGTTGTCATATATGTTTATCTAAACCTGCTGAGGGCTGTTCTATTCTGTGCCACTTCACATCTGACCCAAATGGCTGGTTATCATCCAAACAGCAGGTCTGAGGCAAGCTCTAACAGTCCTTCTCTCCCACACACACGCTAAACACCTGGCAGCAGGCCGTTCCACTTTAATTCTGTTCATAGACTTAGATAACGTAGGTGTCAGAAGTTCTCAAATAGCACATGATGCCCTTCCTCCCTCTCAGAGTCCCTTCAAGGTAAGTTGGTGCACTAGCTGGGCATCTTGGCAACACCTTCATTCAACTATTTGTGGGTGCAGGAAACACTGTCATCAAAGACTTTGCCTTTTTAGCTCATATAATTGAACACACATGCATTTAAGAGTAAACATACTAAAAACAAGCAGCAGAAAAAAAGGAGAAAGGGGAAGCTCAAAGAAGGAAAAAGCAGGGGGTTTTGAGGAAGTTCGAGCACCACAGTAAGAACTACAGTGCTCGTAAACTCCATTAGCGGACTAGCTGAGCAACTGTCTGGTAAACAAAGGCAGAGTCCAAATCTCTGTCTAATTAAAGAGGATGTTTGCCTTTTCCTCTAATACTGAGTAAACATAATAAAAAACTGGCTCCAGTCCTTTTAGTTTGCTCTTCTGTCATGAATATCCCCTGACAAAAAAACATCAGGCCTTTGTGACATTCACTCAGACTGAAGACCAGACAAACCAGCATTTAAGACGGAGTCAGTCTCCTGCCGACACTTCACATGTTGTCACAGAGATTGCTTAAAGCAGGATGCAAAACCTGCAGGTGAACAGTAAAGCTACTCATTAGCAGATACATTGCTAGACATGCTGAAGGGATGGAGCTTCAAATCTATTTAGGGTAATCCTGAACATTTTAAGCACATTTAGGGCTTGGATAAGTGCTAAATTGGTTGCCAATTTTAATACATTACAAAAAAACTATTATTTTCAGCATTCATAACATTTCTTGCAAAATCATTGCAAACGCCAAGTCAGAACCAGTATTGGATCTTGACATACACAATATAGTCAATAAGTATGGTTCCCTAGACCAGGGTTGCCAGGTTCTCAAAACAAAACCAGCCCACTTACTATTCAAAAACCTGCCTGATTATGGCCAAAACCATGTCCACTAGACTAGCCCAATCGTGTTCAGTGAATCTGTGTGGTAAAAATCATGTTCCTGTGGTTTGAGGATGGGCTTGGTTCACTACAACCCGCAGACTACAAAAAAAAAAAAAAAAAAAAAAAAAAAAAAAAAACACACACATGCCAGCAGTGTAAAAGTAGCCCTGAAGTCTACTTTTACACTGAAGTCATACCTGAACCACTCAATATGATTTATGTTTAGTGACGGCCCTCTTCATTAGCCTCCTAAAATGGACAACCGTGAACAGGAAGCACCAGATCATTCAAAACGTCAAGCTGTAAAACTGAAAGCGTCTTGGTTATGTTTGGACAGAATGATTTATGGTTTCTTTAACAGCGAGAAAGCATATCTTTATTTACTCATTATTATGCCATTGCAAACCTGTATGATTTTCTTTCTTCTGTGAAACACAAAAGATGGTATTTCAAAAAAAAGATATCATATATTTTTGTCCATAAAATGAAAGTCTATGGGGTCCAAAGTAGTTTTGTAGAAGAAAGTAACATAAGATGAGGGTGAGAATGACGGCAATTTTTATTTTCAGGCTCTTCTGAAGAAATGCAAATAAAGGGCTCCCATGACAGATTATTTGGCAAGTAATTTAATACGTTAATACCATTCAAACTTGTCTAAAGTTTGCAGGGTACTTTAGTGTATTTCAAGTTTATTTACTTGTACACACTTTGATTTTATTTGTATGCAATAAACCGAAAGCAAAAACGTATAAACTGCAAATTCTTACCGGTTCTGCAACAGTAATGTTTAAGAAAGACAGCTGAACCACTAAGCCTGTAGGATATGACTTCTGACAGAGGAGAGGGACAGATTTAGTAAGGGGCCTCTGAACCTAATGCTGGAGGCCGGCCAACTGCACGTGCACACGAGAACAGCAATAAGTAGCGTGTATAAGTAGAGAGAGAGAGAGAGAGAGAGAGAGAGAGAGAGAGAGAGAGAGAGAGAGAGAGAGAGAGAGAGAGAGAGAGAGAGAGAGAGAGAGAGAGAGAGAGAGAGAGAGAGAGAGAGAGAGAGAGAGAGAGAGAGAGAGAGAGAGAGAGAGAGAGAGAGAGGCAATCCTGACACGTAAGGACATGAGCTCAAAAACACAGCTCTATTCATGGAAATCAGTAACGCTCCTTACTACTTCATGTTTTTAAAGCACTAAATAATGGCTCTAGAAGGAGAATAATAAGAATTATACAATTCAGAGTTCCTGGTTATTACATCTAGCTTGAGAAAACAAAAACACACACATGACCTAAAAGAGTTTAGATCAAGTTGAAATGTATAAAAACGTCACAGTTATAGAAACTCCTCGAGTGCATGACCTGTATACATAGACATAACCTTTTGGGCACTGGATGACGTAATGCAATAACTTCACCAAAATCTACAGCCAAACACTGCAGATCATTCCTGGAACTATTCTGAAACTTTTGGCACATATACTCCCTTAAGAAGCCGCTTGCCTGTGCCAGTTAGAGTTTAAAATGTCCCAAGTTCTCAGCCAATAGCTAGAGTTTGCCAGTGAGAACAGCCCTTGACACACTAGCTGGTCACAGAGGCAGCTGTTGTTTCCGATTTTCATCAAATCATAAACAGCTGTTCTAGAAATGTCCTCACAAACAAGGCATTTGCTAAAAGCCCTTAACTCACCACAGAAAGCCCAGGACTAATTTGCCCAACCCATCCATAACAGAATTTGTTCAAATGAAGCTCAACTGAACAATGTATTTCAAAAGTAGAGGGTTACATTGTTTGAAGAAAATGAGAGTGATGCTTGCTAATGCACAAGGCACTGCCACAATGCCAGGATGCTGTGTATGGTTGAAAGGTGAAAGGTATGGTTGAAGAGTTACTAAAGTGGTATTAAACATGTTACTATGCGGATGTTAGGGAGTTGCTACGGTGTTCTGAATGGTTGCTTACTGGCATGATACCTTAAAAGCTTATTCTCTGGGAATGTGAGTGGGGCTTGATCATGCCAGGATGGTGCCAGTCAGGATGGTTGCCAGGGTGTTGCTATGGAGGTATTAAGGTATTCTGAGTGGATTAAAGTAGGCGTAGCATAAGCATACGTGAGAATTGATGCGAAATCCTCTATCGCAGAGGATAGAGCCAAACAAAACACCGATCACAAATTAGTCTAAAACAAGAAATTTTAAAGAAAAATGTTTTGGAGGATTTGTTGGAGAAGAGGAGCTACATCATACCTCGGATCAGAGGTCACGATTCTGCCGGAACTCGACTCTCTTGAGAGCCGCACGTACGGCCGTTGCCAGAAACCAGTGATTATACTTTATAAGGTTTTAAACATGGATGTTTTTTTTACAAAAACGGATCACTTCAGAAGGCATTTATTAACCCCCTGGAGTCTAATTGATTACTTCTATGATAGATGGATGCGCTTTTTGGAGCTTTAAAAAAACTCGGGCTCTATTCAATGCCATTACAAAGCTGGGAACAGCTCTGATTGTGTTCGGATGAAAGAAGAAAGTCTTATACACCTGCTGTAGGATGGCTTGAGTGTGAGTAAATTATGGGATCATTTTCATTTTTGGGTGAATATTCCTTTAAGAGCCCATTCCCAAGTATCTATGATATTCTAATCCCCATTTATGGCTTGGGTCCTGTCCTCAAAACTGATTTTTCTTTTTTCAGTTTTTAACCCGTCAAGTGGACATCATGTCTGACTACTTAAAGTTTACAGCCCACTTTTTCCCCACACATCACACGGTGATAGTCTTGTCAGAATTTGGACACTTCAAATGTTTTTTTGTTTTTTTTTTATGGTAAAATTAATCAAAACAAATCATTTGAGTCCTAAATATTCTTGACAGCATTCATATAAATTTTTCATTAGATGTCATTTATTTTCCAAACAGACATCAAGACTCCTCTCTAACATGTAAATCTGGGTAAATCTACTTTTATAGGAAGTTCCACATGCCTGTGCCAACAACACAGCTCAAAAAGAGAAAGAGTGTGTGTGTGTGTGTTCGGGTTCCGCAGAACTAGCCTCTTGCTGATCAGTCACTGTGACCAGGACACAGTACAGGACACACAGTACTAAAAGTATAGCAAATATCACCATGCCCTAAAATGAAGCCTGATGTGACAAAATCACAACCATTTAGAACATATAGGGTGTTTCATATACAGCTACGACGAGGGTTTTGAGCCAATGAGGATTTACTGTGGATAGGGCTACCCGAAAATAGAAAACAATATTTTTCAATTTATCATTTGTGAGGCAGGAATATGAGGGTCTCACCTGACACAAGAATGTCGTTGCGGAGGGCGCATACTGCATACTCAGACTTAGTGTACTCGGGGTGTTTAGCAAGAGATGTCCACTCTCCCGTCACGGGGTCGTAACATTCTGTATATGGCAGATTGAACCCACCCACTCGCTCACAGCCGCCAACCACCACAATGACCTCAGAGAAACCAGTAGACCTGTAGATAGGGAGAAACAATATCTTTAGATAAGCGCAAGCTTTGAAGTGGAAAAATAAAGAGATTACAGCATTAGGATGTGGTTAATCTTCATTCCTGCTAAGGTACAATGAGCTTCTGTAATGATTCATTGGAAAAAGAATACTCTTCCAAGACACTTTCATGTGTGTTTTTCTTTTAAAATAACATTCAATGTTGCGTTTGAGAATTCTGACCTGAAAAAGCCAAAACCCCCAACCAAACACACAAACAGCCATCTGAAATACACTATGCGACAATGTTAACATTGAGTGCCTGCACAGCTCTTTTATGTGCGTTTAGTGCAGACAATAACTTAAGTCCTGTACAGTGAATGTTTTGCATTTGTGGTTTCTCTGGGCTGAATATGTGCATTTTAAAATCACTAAATCATTTTGACACAGAGGTTTTATGGCAGAGTGGAATGTCTGAAAACAAGCTCATACATTTTCAGCACCCAATGCAAGAAACTAACTCCAAACACATCCAGAACACAGATACGGCTTCTAAATACAGATACAGACCCCATATTAGGATATTGAATCTAAATACAGAAACTCCATATTAAGATACTGCCTTCAAGAACAGATTACGGCTCCCCGCATCTGACTGCTACAAAGACAGTAATCTAAAAATACAGATACTTCCTCTAAACAGATAATTCCCTAAATAAATACTGCCTCCGAAATAACAGACTACAGACATAGTGTGTTTTGAGTGGTTGTAGTGTGGTTCCTAGATATGACATCCCTCCTGCAATGCAAGTCAATGGGATTTGTCAAGTTTTCTTTTTACTGATAAATGGCAACACTGACCCAGGCCATTGTTTCAAAGTCTAGGTTAAAGGTAAAAAGCGCATAAAACTGATGAATACTTTGGGTTTAAGGGGTTTGCTCAAATTCTAAAAGAATTAGCAATACTGATAAAGAAAATGAATTACAAAACAGTCCAAGTTTATAATAACTTCATATTTCAAACAGAAACATGTCCCTTCAGTTTTTTCAGATGTAGTGCATTTTCCAGTAAAGAGTAAACTCTAAGGAGTCAACATGAGTGCATTTTTATTTGATAATGTCATTGAGTTCATTGTTGCATATGTAGAAGTGGTTTTTCATGATTTTTCAGTGGTTTCATTTTCTCTGTAAAACACGTTACTTTAGTCCTTCACATGAAGAAAAAACTATTTCATGAGCAATGCTGACAATGTGATCTGACATCTCATTGATCAATTTTTGATCGGAAACTACATCGTACCTGCGGGGTCTTGTACGTGGTGACATCATCTCATTGCCAAGTACATGGTAGCGACGTGCTTCATGCAGCAGTTGGTAACATTCTGGAGCATTCTGGATCAGTTTATCACCTTCCACCTGCAGCAGAGAAATTATCACAATCTTATTGCTTGACCTCAAACCTGTTCCCTCATATCTGCCTTCCAGTAGAGTCCAGCTATCTTGTTTAAATAATCTTGTTATATTATGACAATAAAGAAAATGCTTGACTTGACAAGTTCAACACACCTGCCGACGGTTTTCAAGCGAACCCAAGGATCTTGATTAGCAGGGTCAAGTGTGTTTGAATATCATTGATGCAAATCTCAGCAAATAGCCATATCTCAAGTCCTCGCTTTATCTAGTTTCATAATTTTAGGACCATATACTATACCCAATGACATATTTTTGTAGGCCACATAATTTTAGCACTTATGGTACCATCGTCCTGAAGTCAATGGATTTTTTGAATTGGTTTTTGGTTAAATGCCTGAAATAAGGTGGTTAACAAGTTCAAGATATTTTCATCTTTTATTCTGTAACTTAAAATACATTAGTAATACCCCCTTGTGACTTTTTTAGCAGTTTCAAAAAAAAATAAAAAAAGTGTCACAATTGGACAACAGAGGTGGCCTGGGACATAAAAAATCCTATTGGGTTTTTGTCGAGTGAACCAGAGTGATGCTAGCTTCCAGGTTGGCCTATAAAAAATACATCAACACTGTAGCACTCTATAAACATCTAAGCAGAGCATTTCTGGATTTGTTTAACTAAAAAAAAAAAGAGCTTCTCCACCTGTCCAAATTAATTTGAATGTGCCACTCACCGTCTGTACAAAATAGTTGGGGTGCAGCAGAGGCAGTCGGACATGTTGCAGCAGATCTTTCAGCATGGGCCTGCGATACTCCACGCCGTGGTAGACCCAGTGCATCACCGCCTCAAACACCACCTCCTCCCTGCCAACGGACAGTTCGTCGCTTGCCAAGTATTCCTCCAGCTCATCCTTGTGGAGGTCTAGAAACTCCTCATGCTGAGCCACCTCTGGAAAATTCAGCAAGGCGAAAGCACGGCAACGACTGGCCAGCTGTTTGAGAGAGTGGGCATCTGCGAAGCGCTGGATGCCGAGGCAGTTGCAGGGGTCCAGCTGCTCCTCCAGGAATTTTGCGCAAGCATCCCGCAGAGTGGCGATCTGGAAGAGGCTGGAGGTCTCGAAGAGGAACTGGACGTTCTGTGTGGTGATACAGGCATGTCCGGTGTAAACGTACTGCAGGAACGTGTCCATAGCGTCCGCCTGGATGCCGTTGATCTCCACCAGCATCTCGTGGCTCTCCTTGTGGTCGTTGCAGAACATGGCACGGAAGTAGCTGCTACAGGCCGACAGCACGGCACGGTGACAGGGGAACTGGCGGCCCTGGACGCTGATGATCACGTCCGTGAAGAGGCGGCTGTCGCGGAACTCGTTGAAAACCTGGAGGACGCTTTCAGAGTGAGAGGAACCGGAAGAGAAGTTGAACACTTCGCTCAGGCTCTTAGACTCCATCTCAAAGATTTTACGCTTGATTGCTGGCGATTCAGGCACGCCAACAGAGTTCTCATGATTCAGACGGCGACCCAAAATGAGCACCATGATTGTATCTGACAGGAGCCCTTCACCAACTAACAATCACTATCAATGCCTGCAGGAGAACGACCAGCGACCATCAACACCTGTAGAGGAACAGCAGTTACAATCAACAAACACTATAAGTGGTATTCAGTCCTACTGAGGTCCACCTTCTTGAGAATGGTCAAGTCAAGTCAAGTCAAGTTTATTTATATAGCGCTTTTCACAATACAGATTGTATCAAAGCAGCTTCACAGTATTAAATTTAAATAATACATCAATGTTTGTTTCTAGTGGAAAACGTCCACGTTTGGTAATGCTGATCAATAGTATTGTTGATTGATTAATTAATTAAATATCCCCAAATATCCCCAACTGAGCAAGCCAAAGGCAACAGTGGCAAGGAACCGAAAAAACTCCATCAGGTGACTTAATGGAGAAAAATTCTCCTCTGGCGTCTATGAACTAGAGGTCAGATTTAACTGTAAGATTAAAAGTATTATATGAATGCCTGGCTGAAGAGATGCGTCTTTAATCTAGTTTTAAAGCGAGTCTGAGCAACGAACAGTATCTGGAAGACTATTCCAGAGTTTTGGAGCTAAATGTGAAAATGCTCTCCCTCCTTTGGTGGATTTAGATATCCTAGGTATGACCAAAAGCCTCGAATTTAGTGATCTTAAAGAGCGCGATGGATTATAGGGCGATAGAAGATCCGTTAAATAGACTGGAGCTAAGCCGTTTAGGGCTTTATAAGTCAGTAGCAATACCTTGTAGTTAATACGGGACTTTATAGGTAACCAATGTAGTGATGATAAAATCGGTGTTATATGATCATATTTTCTTGATCTAGTAAGAACTCTAGCAGCTGCATTTTGGACTAACTGTAGCTTGTTTATAGAGGATGCAGGACAACCAGCTAATAAAGCATTACAGTAATCTAGTCCCGATGTCATGAATGCATGAACTAACTTTTCTGCGTCAGAAACTGAAAGCATGTTACGTAGCTTAGCAATGTTTCTAAGGTGGAAAAAGGCTGTTCTTGTAACATATGAAATATGATTTTCAAAAGACAGGTTGCAGTCTAGTATAACACCCAGGTCTTTTACTGTAGAGGATAAAGTAACAGGACATCCTACTATGTTAAAGTTGTAGTGTGAGAGGTTTTGTGGGCGGTTTTTTGAACCGATGATTAGTACCTCTGTCTTGTCTGGATTTAATAAAAGAAAATTGCGCGTCATCCAATCTTTTATATCTTTAACACACTCTGTCAATTTGGATAATTTAGCGTTTTCATCTGGCCGTGATGAAATATAGATTTGAGTGTCATCAGCATAACAATGGAAACTAATTCCATGTTTCCTTATAATATTTCCAAGTGGCAGCATATATATTGAGAATAACAGAGGGCCTAACACAGATCCCTGCGGCACTCCATAGTTTACTGGAGTTATAATCGATTTTTCTCCATTTAGGCTAAATAGACAAAATGGTAGAGGTCAGATAAGTACCCCTGCTACAACATTAGCCTACAGTCTGTAATTTTCAAGTAAATTCAAAGACCTGGTTAGAATGTGTTTATCATCACTTACTGAGAAGGAAAATCCTGCAGCCATATATTATTGACCTCTTGCATTATTAATTTCAGACTCACACTTTCAAGGTGACTTTTTGACCCTGATGCAGAGGCTCAAGTTCATGTTCAAGAGAAGTAACAATTATTTTGAAAATCTATCATTATTTGTTAATATAGCCATAACCCCCTGTATCACAGACAAGACTTAAGCCTAGTCCTACACTAAAATACATTGAGCTGTTTTAACTGAAAGCAAATTGCACTGACATATCTTAAAATATGTCGGTGCCATTGTTTTGTCTCAAGATGCATACCAGTAATGTTTTATTCTAAGGAATGTTTATAAAAGCTACTTAAATGTCCTAACTGAACTAAGGCCTTGATCTTGGCTTATCTTCTAAGCCTTGTCTGTGAAACCGGGCCTATATTTTAAATTTGTGTTGCCAAACCAAGCAATTAATTATTAATTCAGCATTATTATTAAAGTAAATTGTTAACTTAAGTGTTATTATAAGTGTTACAATCTGTCACAAGGGTCATGACCACCAGCAACATTTAAAAAATACAAATGTGTAAAGCAAACTATTGAGTACATTACTGTGAATGTTACTAGCGCACACTGAAATTCGTCAAGTCGTGAGCAGTAAAAACAAAAAACAAAACAAATATATTCCTCAAGGCAATATAGCACTGATATAAAAGAAACACTGATTCTTTGTGCTGAGAGATAAAGTGAGCGATTGCGCGTGCGTGTGTGTGTGACAGGGAGTGAGTTTGCGCAATCTTTTTTTAAAGTCACTCAGGTTTGTTTTGTTGTGGAAGTAGAAATAAAAGAACATGGCCGGTTGCTCAATATTTCCCCTACAGCAAAACATGACCCATGTGGACTGAAATGATGACCTCACTGAAATGAGATCAATTATGTGTGATTCTACTCTATAAAAGGCTACAAAGACAGGGTGCAAGCTAGTCGACCAGATATCATGTTCCAAATAACCATCCTGGTATAAATGTTTGCTGGTCCAAGATAGTCTACAAGGGCTTTCCAGCAGGCTAAACATTATCATGCAGATTCTGAATACATTTACAGCCTGCAGAGCAGAAATAAGTAGCATATATAGCCTACATATATAATACTACAGATTATATGTATAATCCTGAATAAATCATTGATTGTTAACTCGCCATAAACAACCTTACCATGACACCGAATATATTCATCTTTAAAAGCACAGTGTTAACGCATTCATCATATCGCATTATACTGACATGATCTCTCAATCATTCAAGCTGTTCAGAAAAGCATTCAATAGAAAAGTTTTCAGCATTTTTTTCTTCTCACCTTAACCCCAGGAGAACAACTTTCTGGAAAACATCAAAAACAATAGCAAAGAGTAGAGGTCCTTAAAAGTAAATGCTATCTAACAAATGTTGAAAAATAGCTCCATAAGCGTGAGCACTTGTGCTGTCACTGTGAAGATTTCTTTGTTAACGTCCGTCTCATAGTGGCTCTCTGCGTGTTCTGGCACAAAGAAAGTACACACAGCTTCTAGGCTTCTGTTGTGTCAGCTGCTCTGCAGGGTGTTTGTAGGGAAATGTAGTTCTGGTGGCATATCACCAGTGAATTCAAACCAGCGAAAGAACATCATATCCCAGAATTCCGTGCGGGAGAATTTCCATGTGGCTGGCCGTTGTTTGCAAACAAAAACCTGATTATGAACGAAGACAGTTTGTGTCATGTTGTTGTCACGTCAAAATATAACAGCCTTTTCAAGAGTAGCAAAGCCCATAGTGTTGTTTGACGTTATTATACATGTTATTTTGTACTACACGAACAAATTATTTAGATAAGAAAAAGTCATGTCTCCCTTGTATATTTTACATGTGTTTTTGAACAGTTTATTAAAAGGCTGGTGTTGATATTGCGTTCGTTCCTTTCTGTAACTGTAAAAAGCCGACTTGATTAAAAACTAACAAAACAGGTAGTTCTCTGGGCAGATCGGGAAACGGAAAAAACCGTCACGCGTGACTAGAAACTTGATCTACCTGATATAAATTTAGATAAAATGCAAATAATAATAGGAATATTATGTGAATTATATAAATTGCGATGTATGCAAATAATTATAGTAATATTAGTTTAAAAAACCCAAACATTTTATTTAGTGTAATTATTTTATTAGACAAAAACTCACCAGCATAACTACAAGAAAAAAATAATCTTTTAAAAACAAAAACTGTATCAACACCGCCATCTTGTGGTTGTTTTATTCATTGTGGTGGTGTTTCGCGCGCATTATTTTCTGACATAGATTGGATAACGCTGTCCCACAGCACAAACATTATATTACAAAAAATGTATTATACTTATCACAATAATAGGGATTAATATGTATTCTTGGATTAATTTCCATTAGAACCTTAATATATGAATCGAATTTTGCAGCAGCAGTTATTTTTTTTTATCAGACGAACACAAGAAAGAGAGAGAACAATGTTTTAGCACTTAAACTTCTCTGGTAAGTGTTATTTATTCATTTTCAGTAAGCTTTCAAATAACCCAGACGTATAATAACCATTTTAACATAAGCTACAGGTGCTCGGTTAGTCGCCCTTATAAAATGTACCAATTGTACACAGCCTTTCAGTCGAACTATTACAAAAGTCAATGCAAAAAATATAGCAACTTGGATTCAGCCACAGCTGTTATCAAAAATGAAATAAAATGAGCGATTTTAAAAGCCTCTTACACTTCTTGTAAGTAATTTATGATGGGGTTTATACGACAGGCGATTAGGCCAAATCTGATGTATATGTGCAAGATCTGAACAAAGCATATGAAGTCTCGGAAATGACTTAGTAGTTTTTTTTTATTGATAGTCTAGAAATAAAAAGTTTTAGTAACAAAATACATTGTGTAAATATCTTAAGTAATTAGGCCTACAAAATAACACCAAAATAAACTACAACTTTTTGAATATTCACACATATTATTCTCAGGCTTTTACTTTCCTCTTGTGAACAAAACCACAGTTGAGCATCATTAGAGCTATCAAATGTAAGGTTTTAACTGATTTGATTAAAAGCTCAGCAACACCCTTTCAAAGGTCTTTTTCACAGGTTCAAATAAGCATCTTTATAGCACAGGTGTAATAGCTCTTGGCCTATTCAGCCGAAAGAACTGGAACAGCACGCCGCACAGTTCTCTATAGCGAAGCCCGTACAGGTACGGAGCTAAGGCTTTGGGCAGGATGAGTAAGACGTTACACACCACCAGGGACATCCACAGGCTTGCTCTGAGGTCCAGAGCCTCACTTTTGTAGCAAAGCATCAGCTCGATCATCAAAACCAGCAGGGGACAGAAAGCCAGGAACAGGTGGAGATAATGGATCATAAATGTTCCTTTAGCACGGGACGAGGCTTGGCCCTTCCACACACCCGAATTACGTGTGTAAAAGTAGAGGATGAGGTAACCAGACAACACCAGGATGAGGATGAAAATGATACTAGTGACTGTCAGCAACATGGAGACATGGAGTGGGCGAAAGTGGCTTACAGTCAAAACCATCAGCAAAGGCAGGGAGCAGATGTGGAGGGCGCAGGGGGCCGTACTATGGTACCACAAAAACATGCCAATAGCTGCCGCAGGGAAAAAGACTGAGAGGGCCCAGATGGCAGCAACTGCTCCGTAGGTTCGCGACACGGGCCACACTGCCAGGTAGCGAAGGGGTGATAACACAGCAAAGCAGGTGTCCAGCACCATTGCTGTAATACTTAGTACGCCAGAACTGTATAATACCGTGGATAGGAAGAGCAGCACGGCACACGGCCACTCTGTCATCAACACACCAGATAAGTTGATGCAGGCACTCAGAATATTCATGCAAACAAAGAGTAGGTCGCTGAAAAGAAGATTGGCCAGGAGGAGGAAGCGCGTCTGCTGCCGCAGGTCAACGCGGGACAGGATACGTATTAGAAGAACCGGAGTGGTCAGCAGAATGGCCAGGAAGGCCAAAATGGGGCACATCTCAAGCACTTTCATGTGGATGGGAGGGATGAATCCATGCCACTCATGCGCAAACATCTCCGCTGGGCTTTCAGAGGAGTTGGAAAAATTCGAGGAACGTCTGTGAAGCTCAGCTCGACCAGACTTGTTGTACCAATTGCCAAATGAACAAAGCAGAGATAAAAAAAGGTCTTCCGCAGCTAGGTAGAAAAGCTTAGACTTTCCCTCCATCAGAGTTTCCATCTCTTGGCACGTGTTTGTGCGTCCAATCCAAAGGCAAAAAGAGCGACAGACAGGTAAATGTGTCTCTCCTTCTCTCTTCTCGCAGACTGTGGTAAGTGATTTAGGGGACAGATCTGTCACAGACAGGCTTGTAGATGGTTTCCGTGGAGATAGAGAAATGGGTAAATATCACTTCACAGCTAAAAGGATCAGAATGACACTGGGATTTTGCACCAAGGCATAAATATTGATATGTCTTCCTAGAATCAGGACTATTGCGTAACATTTACACTGTTATTTTTGGACTGATTGATTGTTTAACTTGGAGGACTAAGTGCCTCAGGTTAAACATTGAATGCATATAGGAAATTGGAGAAAGACACAATCATGTAAAAATCCTGTAATGTAAATTTATTTATCTTAAGTGAACAAAACAGCACTATCGACCAGTACTTACAAGAGTTTGAATCAATATTGTGGTCATGAATAACAACATACAGTACATTAACTGGGAGAATCTCACAAAAAAATTGTCAAGAGGACAAATAAAATAAAAAAAGAAAGAAGGATATTTTGCATGAAAACATCTAAGCCTGTTCCATATCTTTTTTTTTACATATATGAGAATGGCATGCAAAAAAAAAAAGAATCTTATTGTCATTATGTAGATTATCCTGTACACACACACACATATATACATACTGAGTTTTGTTTCCACATGATGATGATGAGAATTTGGGGAAATTTAAATTGTGCTTAAATATAATGTCATGAAAATGTCATATGGCTAAATATTAAAATATAGATATTACAATTACATATAGAAATATTAGTTGTTGTTTTTTTCAACCTTTTTATTTTGGTGTAAAATCTGACCTGGACATTTCTTTGTGAGATTCACCCAGGTGCACTTGATATAGTTTTGTTATGATGAATAACAGGATATAGCATTCAATCTTTAGTTTACAAATGAAAATATAAAAAGATTTAAATAAATGTAATATTATTTCATGTTAACAGTAAAAATGCTTTAATAGAATATGAATACTAAATATTAAATGTTTAGTAATTTAAATTCACTCTTCTGCAAATTAATCCTCCAAAAACAGAGGAACCAGATCCAGTTATTTTGCATTCTAGCTTCAAGTCCACTCCTCTAGGCTGCACTTCTCTGACTTTGATGTCTCTTCTTCCACAACACCTGCTGGACAGTCTCGTAAATCTCGCGATAGCGCAATATGTACAGGTAAGGAGTGCAACAGCGTGGCAACAACATCAGTATGGACATATTCACCAAGTCAATCAACACTCCCACCACATCATCCTTGGTTTCTCGCTTTAAAAGAGCCAGCTCGACTGCAAAGACCAACGCTGGTACAAAATACATCATGAGCAACAGAGTGTGTGCTAAAAGCGTCATACGCGCCCGGGAATAGCGACTACGCCATATCCCAGAAGTCTTGGTGATGATGTAGAGATGTATGTAACAGTACACAATGAGAAGAGTGCAGAGGCTGATGGCAATGATGAAGTACAAATGAACGCCAACCTTCATTTTCTCCTCCAACGAGTGCAACGCAATCAGCATCAAACACACTGGACGGCTCGGTTGGTTCTTGCCCATCACCACCTCAAACATCACTAGCAAGGAGACCGGACACACTGCGGCCATCACCCATATGCTCATAATTATCTTCTTGGCCCGAGATGGCGGGAGAATCTCTTTGTAACGTAACGGCCAACGTACAGCCACATATGTGTCGACAACCATCAGTGTGACCGTGATCACAGAGCAGCTGTACGTCATTACCATGCTCACCATCATAAACTCACACAGCGAGTGGGGCATGTGCAGGCCTACAGAGTTGCAGGAGACCATCGCAAGGTTTACGGTGAGGAAAAGCATGTCTGCGAAGAGCGTGTTAGCAAGGAGCAGGTAGCGGGTCTCTTGGCGTAGCGAAGGAAAGCACAGAATGCAGATGGACAGAACGGGGTTGACCAGCATTGTCACAGAGGTTAGCAGAACCGTGGGGATGAGGAACAGATCCATATGTCTGGTGTCCATTATTCTGTACCAATCCACAGAGATGTTAACGATGAAAGATTGAGTCATATTTAAAGTCCAATGACGCACTACTGAGAGAAAGCGTTGGAGTGAAGAACAATTGCTCCTCTGTATGCTGAGACTGGAACGGTGGAGCACATATATAGCTTCTCTACCTACAGAAAACAGAAAAAACATGAGTACAAAAATATGTACATCACCATACACACAGTATGACCTGTAAACTTAGGATAAGGCTTCAAAACTAATTTCAAACAAAAGCAAATTCAGTTTAATTTTTTTTTTTTTAGAAGTAAAGACAAGTAATACAAGAAATACACTGATAATCAAATACACTGTCCAATCAAAAGCTCTATAGAATAAGAATGTCCATCCTCCTAATGTTACAGGCAATTTTTTTTATAGGAACTATCAGTATGTCCCAATTTCTGGTGGACATTAAAAGGATAGTTCACCCAAGAATGAAAACTCTTTTACTCCTCATGTTGTTCCAAACCTGTATGAATTCTTTCTTCTGTGGAACATAAAATAAGCTATTTTGAGAAATGTCTTTAAGTGCTAAAATGTTGTTTTTTTTACATTACAATGGAAGTCAATGGTCACCAAAATGGTGTAGGTCCCTATATTCTTTAAAATATCCATGGGAGTTCCATGGGAGAAAGAAATGCCTAAAGGTTTGAAATAACATGATGGTGAGTAAATGATGACTGAATTTTCAGGTTTGAATTAAAACCATCAAACATCAAATAAAGCATTGATTAACTTTTTCTCCCAATACACAATTTGACAAACATAAGTAATTTTTTTTGTAAATCATTGTAATTTCTATGAATTTCTAAGCATCTCATTCCAGTCTTTAGTAAATGGACCTGACCGATGAACAGAGAATAAAAACAAATAGTCCAAACAATATACCTCTAATTAGAACAAGTTAATTCGTTTTTCTTACATATTCCTGATAATACTGCAAGAAATGCAGAAAATGTCCATATTTTCATGAAAACATTAAGACACAAATGAAAGGGTATAATATCGATAACAGTATGAAATATATAAAAATCTACTTTTGAGTGAAACTGAATGAGCCTTATAAACCTAATTACAGTTTTATCTCAAATTCTCAGCCACAATGCCAAATGCCAAAATTTTCAAATGAGTTACAAGCAAAACAAATCTATGCAAATGTGTGTTTGTGACATGGTACTATTGTACTATTCCTGGTCCACAAAAACACTTCTGTTAGTTTCAGCCCCGTTTCACAGACAAACATTTCACAGAGGAAGAATGAAATATGGTTGTATTGACTAACAATCGATTAACTGTTAAAATGACTCGCGTACCTGTTCCACTCATCCACGTGCAGTAACTTCTGCTTCCATCCAGACCTCCATTAGACTAATGTCGCCCCAGATCAATACCTCCCGACTCTGTCCTTGTTATCAGAGAGCAGGCGTTCCACTGATGCGCACAGATCCGTAAACCATCGCACGGCACTAACACTCTTTAAGCTCTCTATGGTTACTCAGCATTTGGTGTAAATTGTGCTGACCCTCCCCATGACAGGCCGTTCAGATAAACTAACACTAACACCGTTATTACCTCAATGTCCCTCGACACTACTATGCACCTCATATCCGGAGCTAAAAGCTTATAAAGCAATAAATGAGATGGAAGGTTAAACAAACAAATAATATACAAAAATGTTGGCATGACCACCAGTCCATAAACAAATGATGCTAGTAGTTTGCATTATTTGTTTGTTTGTTTGTTTTATGCAAAACTGATACCATCATGTATCACTCACAAAGAAAAAAACATTGGTGAATTTTGCTGAATGAAAAAGTTTATTAATTTTGAATTTTTTTTTTTAATACAAAATGCCTCATTTCCTGTCCTTCTTGTAACCAGTGTTCCAGTGATGCTTCCTCCTGTGCTGTCCGTCATCATCATCATCATCATCTTCTTTATCCTCCCCTAACTCCTCGTCCTCATCACTGCTGTACTCGTCCTCCCTCCCTTCTTCCTCCTGCTCTCTCGTCATCAGTTTGCGAAAAACATGGAACTCCTCTACAGTTGCCATGGCGACCTGCGTCAGGTAGGTTTCCTCTGAGACGCAGAGGACGTCGTTGAGCGGGGGGTTGGCGATGAGTGTTTGGCCCTTCTTGTCTGGCGTCTGGTACAGTCCCCTCCGCTCCAGAAAACAGTGACGACACCGCAGCTCAGACAGAGACATCCTGAACACCTTCGCCTTCAACATCTCTGCCTGCCGCACACCCATACGGAAATATGCATACTGCGGGGGGGAACAAGATGTGAGTCAGTTTGCAACTACTGTAAAACAAACACTGCCCTGCGAATGCCAACTTCAGTGAGTCGCAAGGGCTCACACAACAGTCACAAGAAAACCATTTACAAGGATAGTTTACCCTAAAATCAAACTTTTAGTGAAGAATGGTTTAAACTTACAGATACCTGTCTGTCGTACCTGAAATTTGTACTCCAGCTGGACCAAATCCTCCTCTAAAACCTCGGGTGAGTCTCTGAGGATGTCTGTGACCTGTTGGACGGTGAAGAGGCATTTTTCTCTGAGCAATCGGGACACCATGTTTACCCTCTTGATAGGCAGGACCATGATTTTGGGGTAGTGACTGATCATCCTCTGAAGACTGCCTGTGGACAGATTTCAGACAGATTTCAACTTGACTGGCTTTCAAACTGGGGTCTATGGAGTAGTCTATAGAGAAATGTATTTTAACAATGAGAAAAAAAACGAATAGTCGGAGACAATAGCCTTGTGGGCAGCGCTCTGACATGCGGGCGACTTTAGTTTGAGTCCTGGATTGTGGACCTTTCCCGATCCCGCCCCCTCACTTACTGTTGATTGTCTATACTGTCCTATCTCAACAAAGGTAAAAAATGCCTAAAATAATCTCACAAAAAAAGAAAGATTTAGCATTATTAGAAATTAACGTTTAATTTTGAGCAAACAAATTATTTACCTTCTCTCTTTACTTGCAATGTACATAGGTTTAAGGTTTAAAATGCTTTGGAACAATATGTATCATAAACTGTTCTACACAAATAAATCATAGTTAAATTAATTAATAAAAGTTTATCTTTCATTTTCATAAGGAAAAATATTACTTGATACAAAGTAAACATTTTCCAAATAATGTTTCACATTTCACTCATTTACACCACCGTTCTAAAGTTTGGGGTCAGTAGAATTTTAATCAAATGTTTTAATAATAAGTCTCTTATGCTCACCGGCTGCCTTCATTAATAAAACAGTAATGCTAAATATTATTAAAGTATTTATTTGTTTTAAATTTTAACATGTTTACAATATAATTTAATCCTGTGATGGAAAAGCTGAATTTTCAGCATCATTACTCCAGTCTTCAATGTCACATGATCCTTCAGAAATCATTCTAATATGCTGATTTGGTGCACAAAAAACATTTCTTACTATTATCAATGATGAAAACAGTTGCGTTGCTCAATATTTTTGTGGAAACTGACTTTCAAAAGTTCAAAAGAACAGCATTTATTTGAAATGAAAAAGTAACTTTATAAATGTCTTTACTGTCAGTATTTATCAGTATAATGCATGCATGCTGAACAAAAGTATTAATCTAAAAAAATATATATATCTTACTGACTCCAAACTTTTGAACGGAAGTGTAATTTCCAACCAGAAAGGATGCATCACCTTCTAACAATCCCATCTTCCTCAGATGATTGATGCGTTGCTGTAAGTCTGCGCCTTTAAGTGAATATACCTCTGGACACCTTTTCATTATTTTCTGGATACTGGAGGGATTTAATCCCAGGACCAACAGTGCTGTCAGAACAGACGGAACGTGTTTCCCACGGCTCTTCGATGCACCTTCATGCATCTCCTCGGCTTGAGTTTCTGAGAAGCCCATCTCAAGCAAAGAGGACAGAGTGAGCTGGGTCACAGAACTGTGGGTGACCTGACCGTTGGGAGATGGATTCACGTGATGGGGCTCTTGTGTGGTGCAGAATGGCATATGACCTCTGCTCGCAGCCACAGGACAAACACGCCATCTCCACATCCATTGCACCATCTGAGACACAGAGAGAGGAAGCAAATTCTGTTCAATTCAGTAAATAGTGTTTGGACAATAAATCTGAGGCCTGGTTTCACAGACAGGGCTTAGATTAAGCCAGGATTGGGCCTTTTTTAAATTAGGACATTTAAGGAACTTTTATAAACATGCCTTAGAAAGAAAAACACACATTACTGGTGTGCATCTTGACGAGGCTGACTCCAGCTCCTTTTTCGCCAGCTCCTTATTCGTCGAACTAATCGTTCCACCTTAAAAATGTTGGACGGTTGTTAACCCCTCCCCCTCAGTGCTTTTGGCCGTATTTCTTAAAGGAACAGTTGTATGTGAATTGTAAGCCTGTGGATCGGGCAGCATTTTTCATTTAACAGTGAAAATAAATAGCTTACTCCTGAAAAGATTATCGTGTCTGCCTCTATAAATGGTGTAAGCTATGTGTTAAATTATTATTTTGTAATTACTAAATGTTTTTTTAAAAGTATGGAGAAACGTGACATAATGTTTCCAACTGAGATTTAATGTAATGTAATTTCTGTTCTTTATTAGAAGTTATCCATTACTCCAGTCTAACATGTGTGTGTGTGTATATGTATGTATGTATGTGTGTGTGTGTGTGTGTGTGTGTGTGTGTGTGTGTGTACTGGACAAAGCATACTGGAGGTGCCATTACTTTAGTATTTCAAAAGTTCTCAAAAAAACACGAACGTAGAGGCATAGATAAATTCATTCTTAAATGAAATCTTGCATTACAACATTTTCTGAAGTGTTATTTTTGAAATATGGTACCCAGAACATGCAACTTTATGTGCCGACAAAGCATACTGGAGGTGTCATTACTGTATTATTTCAAAAGTTCTCAAAAAAACAGGAACGTAGAGGCATAGATTAATTCATTCTGAAATTAAATCTTGCATTACAACATTTTCTGATGTGTTATTGTTGAAATATGGTACCCAGAACATGCCTCTCCATGCAACTTTATGTGCCGACAAAGCATACTGGAGGTGCCATTACTTTATTATTTCAAAAGTTCTCAAAAAAAACAGGAACGTAGAGGCATAGATTAATTCATTCTTAAATGAAATCTTGCATTACAACATTTTCTGATGTGTTATTGTTGAAATATGGTACCCAGAACATGCAACTTTATGTGCCGACAAAGCATACTGACGGGTGCCATTACTTTATTATTTCAAAAGTTCTCAAAAAAAACAGGAACGTAGAGGCATAGATTAATTCATTCTTAAATGAAATCTTGCATTACAACATTTTCTGATGTGTTATTGTTGAAATATGGTACCCAGAACATGCCTCTCCATGCAACTTTATGTGCCGACAAAGCATACTGGAGGTGCCATTACTTTAGTATTTCAAAAGTTCTCAAAAAAACAGGAACGTAGAGACATAGATTAATTCATTCTTAAATGAAATCTTGAATTACAACATTTTCTGAAGTGTTATTGTTGAAATATGGTACCCAGAACATGCCTCTCCATGCAACTTTATGTGCCGACAAAGCATACTGGAGGTGCCATTACTTTAGTATTTCAAAAGTTCTCAAAAAAACAGGAACGTAGAGGCATAGATTAATTCATTCTTAAATGAAATCTTGCATTACAACATTTTCTGATGTGTTATTGTTGAAATATGGTACCCAGAACATGCCTCTCCATGCAACTTTATGTGCCGACAAAGCATACTGGAGGTGCCATTACTTTAGTATTTCAAAAGTTCTCAAAAAAACAGGAACGTAGAGACATAGATTAATTCATTCTTAAATGAAATCTTGCATTACAACATTTTCTGATGTTTTATTGTTGAAATATGGTATCCAGAACATGCAACTATATGTGCCGACAAAGCATACTGGAGGTGCCATTACTTTAGTATTTTAAAAGTTCTCAAAAAAACACGAACGTAGAGGCATAGATAAATTCATTCTTAAATTAAATCTTGCATTACAACATTTTCTGATGTGTTATTATTGAAATATGGTACCCAGAACATGCCTCTCCATGCAACTTTATGTGCCGACAAAGCATACTGGAGGTGCCATTACTTTAGTATTTCAAAAGTTCTCAAAAAAACAGGGACGTAGAGGCATAGATTAATTCATTCTTAAATGAAATCTTGCATTACAACATTTTCTGAAGTGTTATTGTTGAAATATGATACCCAGATCATGCAACTATATGTGCCGACAAAGCATACTAAAGGTGTCATTACTTTATTATTTCAAAAGTTCTCAAAAAAACAGGAACGTAGAGGCATAGATTAATTCATTCTTAAATGAAATCTTGCATTACAACATTTTCTGATGTGTTATTGTTGAAATATGGTACCCAGAACATGCCTCTCCATGCAACTTTATGTGCCGACAAAGCATACTGGAGGTGCCATTACTTTAGTATTTCAAAAGTTCTCAAAAAAACAGGAACGTAGAGGCATAGATAAATTCATTCTTAAATGAAATCTTGCATTACAACATTTTCTGATGTGTTATTGTTGAAATATGGTACCCAGAACATGCAACTATATGTGCCGACAAAGCATACTGGAGGTGCCATTACTTTATTATTTCAAAAGTTCTCAAAAAAACAGGGATGTAGAGGCATAGATTAATTCATTCTTAAATGAAATCTTGCATTACAACATTTTCTCTGTTATTGTTGAAATATGGTACCCAGAATATGCCACTCAATGCAGCTTTGTGTTTCGGAGAGATTGTTTTATTTCTGTTTTTAATGAAGAAGGTATTGTTATTATTACTATTAACATAATTATTATTTCATATATAGTTAACTTTATATTCACAATGCATATATAATCTGGCACATTTAACTGAAGCTTTAGCAGAACACATTAAAGGTGCTCTGGATATGAGGATGCACATAATGTTTCGTTTGTCCTTGAAGTGCTACTACCGGAGGTAAGATACTTGACCACACATAATTACTATGCAGATTCTGATTATATTTGCGGTCAGTGAAAATAGAAAGTTTATTCTGTGTGTTTATTCTCTTTATTGTTTTAAAGCTTACCATAATAATTCTGATTAAGATTGAAGAATTTAATCGATTTCAAGCAGAAAGATGTTTAAACACTGGATTATCCCGTTATTTGTAGTAAGTAGAATATTAAGCAACATCCATTGTAGTTTAATGACAACTCATAATCGGTGCCATAGATTCATTGTCTGTGTGAAATAATTTATATATTTTTAAATTATCAGATGGCTTCTGAACATGACTGCACACAAGATGTTTGGACTAGGCCTACGCATTTATTGACTTGTTTCTTCATAAAGATTGTGACTGTTAATTGTGTTACATGTTCAATATATTTGTTTTATTTGTAATAAATTATTATGGTAGTGCAGTATTGTCTAAATTATTCTTTATTGCCTTAGAACTGGTTAGGTATATCGCTGGTTTGTGGTGATAAATATTATAAAAAAGTGTCGTCTTTCTGGCTCCTTCAGACACAGAAACCACTGATTAAAGAGTCATATGCTGTGTGCATACTCTTTAGTGAAAGTTTATCTAGACCTGTACAGGCTCATTTTTGAGAATGAAATCAATTACTCAGTCGGCCCATACAGTTGCATGGAGAGGCATATTCTGGGTACCATATTTCAATAATAACACATCAGAAAATGTTGTAATGCAGGATTTCATTTAAGAATGAATTAATCTATGCCTCTATGTTCCTGTTTTTTTGAGAACTTTTAAAATAATACAGTAATGACACCTCCAGTATGCTTTGTCGGCACATAAAGTTGCATGTTCTGGGTACCATATTTCAAAAATAACACTTCAGAAAATGTTGTAATGCAAGATTTCATTTAAGAATGAATTAATCTATGCCTCTACATTCCTGTTTTTTTGAGAACTTTTGAAATACTAAAGTAATGGCACCTCCAGTATGCTTTGTCGGCACATAAAGTTGCATGTTCTGGGTACCATATTTCAATAATAACACATCAGAAAATGTTGTAATGCAAGATTTCGTTTAAGAATGAATTAATCTATGCCTCTACATTCCTGTTTTTTTGAGAACTTTTGAAATACTAAAGTAATGGCACCTCCAGTATGCTTTGTCGGCACATAAAGTTGCATGGAGAGGCATGTTCTGGTTACCATATTTCAATAATAACACATCTGAAAATGTTGTAATGCAAGATTTCATTTAAGAATGAATTAATCTATGCCTCTACATTCCTGTTTTTTTGAGAACTTTTAAAATAATAAAGTAATGGCACCTCCAGTATGCTTTGTCGGCACATAAAGTTGCAAGTTCTGGGTACCATATTTCAACAATAACACATCAGAAAATGTTGTAATGCAAGATTTCATTTAAGAATTAATTAATCTATGTCTCTACGTTCCTGTTTTTTTGAGGACTTTTGAAATAATAAAGTAATGGCACCTCCAGTATGCTTTGTCGGCACATAAAGTTGCATGGAGAGGCATGTTCTGGGTACCATATTTCAACAATAACACATCAGAAAATGTTGTAATGCAAGATTTCATTTAAGAATGAATTAATCTATGCCTCTACATTCCTGTTTTTTTGAGAACTTTTGAAATACTAAAGTAATGGCACCTCCAGTATGCTTTGTCGGCACATAAAGTTGCATGGAGAGGCATGTTCTGGTTACCATATTTCAATAATAACACATCTGAAAATGTTGTAATGCAAGATTTCATTTAAGAATGAATTAATCTATGCCTCTACATTCCTGTTTTTTTGAGAACCTTTGAAATACTAAAGTAATGGCACCTCCAGTATGCTTTGTCGGCACATAAAGTTGCAAGTTCTGGGTACCATATTTCAACAATAACACATCAGAAAATGTTGTAATGCAAGATTTCATTTAAGAATTAATTAATCTATGTCTCTACGTTCCTGTTTTTTTGAGGACTTTTGAAATAATAAAGTAATGGCACCTCCAGTATGCTTTGTCGGCACATAAAGTTGCATGGAGAGGCATGTTCTGGGTACCATATTTCAACAATAACACATCAGAAAATGTTGTAATGCAAGATTTCATTTAAGAATGAATTAATCTATGTCTCTACGTTCCTGTTTTTTTGAGAACTTTTGAAATAATAAAGTAATGGCACCTCCAGTATGCTTTGTCGGCACATAAAGTTGCATGTTCTGGGTACCATATTTCAACAATAACACATCAGAAAATGTTGTAATGCAAGATTTCATTTAAGAATGAATTAATATATGCCTCTACGTTCCTGTTTTTTTGAGAACTTTTGAAATACTAAAGTAATGGCACCTCCAGTATGCTTTGTCGGCACATAAAGTTGCATGGAGAGGCATGTTCTGGGTACCATATTTCAATAATAACACATCAGAAAATGTTGTAATGCAAGATTTAATTTAAGAATGAATTTATCTATGCCTCTATGTTCCTGTTTTTTTGAGAACTTTTGAAATACTAAAGTAATGGCACCTCCAGTATGCTTTGTCGGCACATAAATTTGCATGGAGAGGCATGTTCTGGGTACCATATTTCAACAATAACACATCAGAAAATGTTGTAATGCAAGATTTAATTTAAGAATGAATTAATCTATGCCTCTACATTCCTGTTTTTTTGAGAACTTTTAAAATACTAAAGTAATGGCACCTCCAGTATGCTTTGTCGGCACATAAAGTTGCATGTTCTGGGTACCATATTTCAACAATAACACATCAGAAAATGTTGTAATGCAAGATTTCATTTAAGAATGAATTAATCTATGCCTCTACATTCCTGTTTTTTTGAGAACTTTTGAAATACTAAAGTAATGGCACCTCCAGTATGCTTTGTCGGCACATAAAGTTGCATGTTCTGGGTACCATATTTCAACAATAACACATCAGAAAATGTTGTAATGCAAGATTTAATTTAAGAATGAATTAATCTATGCCTCTACATTCCTGTTTTTTTGAGAACTTTTAAAATACTAAAGTAATGGCACCTCCAGTATGCTTTGTCGGCACATAAAGTTGCATGTTCTGGGTACCATATTTCAACAATAACACATCAGAAAATGTTGTAATGCAAGATTTCATTTAAGAATGAATTAATCTATGCCTCTACATTCCTGTTTTTTTGAGAACTTTTGAAATACTAAAGTAATGGCACCTCCAGTATGCTTTGTCGGCACATAAAGTTGCATGGAGAGGCATGTTCTGGGTACCATATTTCAATAATAACACATCTGAAAATGTTGTAATGCAAGATTTCATTTAAGAATGAATTAATCTATGCCTCTACATTCCTGTTTTTTTGAGAACTTTTAAAATAATACAGTAATGACACCTCCAGTATGCTTTGTCGGCACATAAAGTTGCATGTTCTGGGTACCATATTTCAACAATAACACATCAGAAAATGTTGTAATGCAAGATTTAATTTAAGAATGAATTAATCTATGCCTCTACATTCCTGTTTTTTTGAGAACTTTTAAAATACTAAAGTAATGGCACCTCCAGTATGCTTTGTCGGCACATAAAGTTGCATGTTCTGGGTACCATATTTCAACAATAACACATCAGAAAATGTTGTAATGCAAGATTTCATTTAAGAATGAATTAATCTATGCCTCTACATTCCTGTTTTTTTGAGAACTTTTGAAATACTAAAGTAATGGCACCTCCAGTATGCTTTGTCGGCACATAAAGTTGCATGGAGAGGCATGTTCTGGGTACCATATTTCAATAATAACACATCTGAAAATGTTGTAATGCAAGATTTCATTTAAGAATGAATTAATCTATGCCTCTACATTCCTGTTTTTTTGAGAACCTTTGAAATACTAAAGTAATGGCACCTCCAGTATGCTTTGTCGGCACATAAAGTTGCATGTTCTGGGTACCATATTTCAACAATAACACATCAGAAAATGTTGTAATGCAAGATTTCATTTAAGAATTAATTAATCTATGTCTCTACGTTCCTGTTTTTTTGAGGACTTTTGAAATAATAAAGTAATGGCACCTCCAGTATGCTTTGTCGGCACATAAAGTTGCATGGAGAGGCATGTTCTGGGTACCATATTTCAACAATAACACATCAGAAAATGTTGTAATGCAAGATTTCATTTAAGAATTAATTAATCTATGTCTCTACGTTCCTGTTTTTTTGAGAACTTTTGAAATAATAAAGTAATGGCACCTCCAGTATGCTTTGTCGGCACATAAAGTTGCATGTTCTGGGTACCATATTTCAACAATAACACATCAGAAAATGTTGTAATGCAAGATTTCATTTAAGAATTAATTAATCTATGCCTCTACGTTCCTGTTTTTTTGAGAACTTTTGAAATACTAAAGTAATGGCACCTCCAGTATGCTTTGTCGGCACATAAAGTTGCATGGAGAGGCATGTTCTGGGTACCATATTTCAATAATAACACATCAGAAAATGTTGTAATGCAAGATTTAATTTATGAATGAATTTATCTATGCCTCTATGTTCCTGTTTTTTTGAGAACTTTTGAAATACTAAAGTAATGGCACCTCCAGTATGCTTTGTCGGCACATAAAGTTGCATGGAGAGGCATGTTCTGGGTACCATATTTCAACAATAACACATCAGAAAATGTTGTAATGCAAGATTTAATTTAAGAATGAATTAATCTATGCCTCTATGTTCCTGTTTTTTTGAGAACTTTTAAAATACTAAAGTAATGGCACCTCCAGTATGCTTTGTCGGTACATAAAGTTGCATGGAGAGGCATGTTCTGGGTACCATATTTCAACAATAACACATCAGAAAATGTTGTAATGCAAGATTTAATTTAAGAATGAATTAATCTATGTCTCTACGTTCCTGTTTTTTGGAGAACTTTTAAAATACTAAAGTAATGGCACCTCCAGTATGCTTTGTCGGTACATAAAGTTGCATGGAGAGGCATGTTCTGGGTACCATATTTCAACAATAACACATCAGAAAATGTTGTAATGCAAGATTTAATTTAAGAATGAATTAATCTATGCCTCTATGTTCCTGTTTTTTTGAGAACTTTTGAAATAATAAAGTAATGACACCTTTAGTATGCTTTGTCGGCACATGTAGTTGCATGTTCTAGGTACCATATTTCAACAATAACACATCAGAAAATGTTTTAATGCAAGATTTCATTTAAGAATGAATTAATCTATGCCTCTATGTTCCTGTTTTTTTGAGAACTTTTGAAATAATAAAGTAATGACACCTTTAGTATGCTTTGTCGGCACATATAGTTGCATGTTCTGGGTACCATATTTCAACAATAACACACATCAGAAAATGTTGTAATGCAAGATTTCATTTAAGAATGAATTAATCTATGCCTCTACGTCCCTGTTTTTTTGAGAACTTTTGAAATACTAAAGTAATGGCACCTCCAGTATGCTTTGTCCAGTATACACACACACACACACACACACACACACACACACACACACACACACACACACACACATACATACATACATACATACATACATACATACATACATATACACACACACACACACACACACACACATGTTAGACTGGAGTAATGGATAACTTAACTATAAAGAACAGAAATTACATTACATTAAATCTCAGTTGGAAACATAATGTCACGTTTCTCCATACTTTTAAAAAAACATTTAGTAATTACAAAATAATAATTTAACACATAACTTACACCATTTATAGAGGCAGACAAGATAATCTTTTCAGGAGTAAGCTATTTATTTTCACTGTTAAATGGAAAAATGCTGCCCGATCCACAGGCTTGCAATTCACATACAACTGTTCCTTTAAGAAATACGGCCAAAAGCACTGAGGGGGAGTGGTTAACAACCATCCAACATTTTTAAGGTGGAATGAATAGTTCGACGAATAAGGAGCTGGCGAAAAAGGAGCTGGAGTCAGCCTCGTTGCATCTTGAGACAAAACAATGGCACCAACATATTTTATGATATAGTGCAAATTGCTTTCAGTTAAAACGGCTCAAACATGCACTTTAGTCTGAGACTAGGCTTAAGCCTGGTCTGTGAAACCAGGGATACATACATTTGAAACAATATATCATCTTTTCTCAGGATTAACTTTTAGCCCCAGTCTCCCTTATGTGTGAGATGCTGTAACTGTTGAGGGGCTATACATTATTTTAAATCAGATTTAGCTAAAACAATGAGAGACGTTTTAGATGTATAAATGAATGATTGTGACCTTGCACTTCTAATCATCGAGGCAGACGTTTCTTGCAAAACTATTTTTAGTTTTAACGCTGTGTTAGGATATCCAGATTTTCTAGCAATCACATAAACTGTTATAATATTAAATACGCTATTAAACCATTTTTATAATCAGATTCATCACGGAATCTGCTTGATACAAAGTTATAGTTGGCTGCATCGCGACAGTTTCTTAGCAGCTGTTAAACATTCAACCGAGTGTCTAATTCCATGATAATGTGTGAAATTTCTTTTAGCATTTCGTCCTCACCTGTTTTCTGCAAACATGCGTACCCATATCTGTGCCGCGTCAAAATACACCCGCGCTGCAACAACAGCCAGAGCTCAAAAGTTCCGGATATATCAACAGAAGACATAAACTGCAATCATTTTTATTGAAGAAATTCCCGTGACAGTAACATTTTAATAGAGGCTTTACAAAGCCTGTGAGCAATTTGAAATAATACCAGTAACAACAGACAGCCAAAGCAAACTGAAATGCCAATAATTTATTCACAAGATAAATATTGCAATGTTAAAATTAATTAATATATTAATTATTTAAAAAGTTAAAAATCAACCTAAAAATATTTTAAAAACTCTGAAGGCCTAATAACAAAAATCTTAAAGCTCAGGTAACCCTCATCCAGGTCTAGCGCATGTGCCATGTTTTAATAGGACAATCCTTGTGCTCAACACCATTACAACAAACAACAAGAACTTTCAACATCTCAGAATACCATGTTTTAAACCTCTATGAAAGGTGAAATACACAACACGTTTGATAAATACACTCCTATTCCTTCACCAAACACAGAGATAAAACTGTTTCTTAGCAACACAGATTGCTTCCATTCCCAGTCACACTTTCCTTTTGCTCTTTGGACGGACTGGTATCATCAAGAAGGACAGCAGCAGGTGGACGGAGACTTCTGCAGAGATTGTGCATTAGTGTTCATGGTGACATTAGATGTAATGTCATAATTAGTTGGCCAGAACGCATTAGTGTTTCTTTCACTCGTCGGTGAGGTATTTCAGCAGTTCGGACTGCAGCGCCGCCATAGTTCTCCTCTGCTCCTCATCCTCCTCCTCATCTTCATCTTCTAAAGGAGTGTCTTCCAGGTTGTTTTCGGGGTCCAGGCAGAGGATGTCCTCTCGGTGCACACATGACGAGTTGGAGTCCACATGCTCTGTGGATTCTGAGATAAAATTGTGTATTGTAAGAAACCTGCAGCATTGGATTTAGTCAAATATGTTTGACTGAGCTGAATATTATCTTTTTTGGTAGCATAAAAGGCCACAATATAAAAATAAACTAAAACCAATACCGTTGCTGGAGGGAAAGACCTCTCCCCACGAGTACTCTGCTAGATTTATGGGTTGCTGTATCCACTGTGACTCCAAGAGCTCCTCTAGATTCATTCTCTGATCAACCACTGGGTGCAAAAGACCAGCCAACAGTGCATACAACTCTAAAACAAGAACAAAGCAACAGGTTGTACAGGAATAAAGCCACAATTTGCAGAATTTGTCACGTGTCTCTAGTCGATCCTTATGGCTGTGATGAAGCAGATCTTCAAACCTGTAGAAATCTCGCATGGAGGGTGGAGTCGGGCCTGCAGGGTTTCTTCCACACTGCAAAATGGGTTTTCACTGAACAGTAAGGTGTATAAGAGCACTCCGAGAGACCACATCTCCAGCTCTGGACCCTCGTATCTAAATACATTAAAAAAAAAACTTGCGGTCTCATATTTCACCTTTAAATGCAAGCACAGATGAGTGGACACATACACATTTATGCAAGATTGTATTCTCATCATTTTAAAAGTTATCACTTAAAGTCACATAACATTTTTTTTAAAAATTTAATATTGCAGAATTTACGATAAATCATTGATCCGTTCACATTTAATTCATGTGTCCTCATAATCTTTAAGCAAAATAACATCCCCTCCATCTTGAGATCACAGCAATAGCAAACCACAACCATCCAATCAATTATTGATGGACAAAATCAAGTCCCGACCTACATTTACTCCTGTTCCGGAAGCCATTTCACCTGGATATACATTACAATAAGGAAAAGACTAATTGCAACTTCTGACTTTAAGGTGTCAATTTTATTTGTTAAAGCCATTATAGCACTATAATTGTGTGATTCACCTACATAGGCTTAAAATCAACTTCAAATTTAATTTCACAACCTTATTTTAATTGTGATGTTGCATATTTCCAAGTTAAGCAGAATATTCAAACCTATTTCAATATCCAAAAGATTTTTTTTTAGTAAGTTAATACATTTTTATTGAGGGAGAATTAATAAAGACTTGCTTTGATGACTCATGCACAATAACAGGATTAAAAGTAAATAGGATCAATTTTTATTTAATGTTGACTTTAGGGGGGTCGTAGTGATATCATCCTGTGAAGTTAATGTGTGGCTCTTTTTATAGACATGAATACATAACCCATATGTTACCCTTCTTAACCACCTGATCCTATCCTCTATTCTGTCCTTATCAAGCTAAGACACATATGGAACTGAGACGGGCTGTGTGATGTTTCGGTACGTACGGGTTTCCCTGAAGCACCTCTGGTGAGCAGTACTCCAGAGTGCCACAGAAGACGTAGAAAAGTTTTCCGGGTTCCAGCAGGGCAGCTGAGCCAAAGTCGATCAGCCGGATATGAAAGTTGGAGTTTATGATGATATTTTCATCCTTTATGTCCCTGTGAAGCACTCTTTGGCCCCGCAGGTAACTCACTGCGTCTACCAACTGCGTACAGACACATACAGAAATATCAGGTAAAAGTGAAAGAAATATTCAATAAAACTTTACTCCGGAGCTCACATCAGAACATAATAGGACTACTGGCTACCAACACATCTACTCTGTGCTAAAGTTCTCATAGTCTGTTTCTCACCTGTCTGAAGATGTAGCTGGCAAGAGGCTCGTCCAGTCTAGGCTGCATGTCGATAAACTCAAACAGGTCTAGTCCGTCCCCATGTTTCTGCATGACCATTTGGAAGAATCCCTCATTCTCAAACACCTCCAGCACCTGCAGCAAAAATTTAGTAAACTAAACATCAACCACAGAGAACATGCTATAATAACGATAGCATTTTCTCAGGATTCTTTGATGAATTGAATGTTCATTTATGTGAAATAGAAATCTTTTGTAACTTATAAATGTCATTATATACCATCACTTTTGATCAGTTTAATGCATCTCTGCAGAAAAAAAAAAAAAATTCTTGATGACTTTTTTTGCGCAAATGAGAGAAGTACAGTAAAAAATGATTTTCAAATAAGGCACAATGTTTCATCACAATGAAACCAAGGAAGATTTATTCATAAGATTTTATGCACTGATACATTATACACTCTACACATTATAAACGAAACGTTTTGGTTAGAATTTACATAGATAAATAAAGCATGCGTTCTGAACATAGGGTTCTGAATTGGACAGTTCGAAAGAATTGATTTGCATAAGTGAATAAAGTTGTAATGCAAAAAGTTAGCACGAAAACTAGTCTGCTGTGGCATTTAGGAAACTTAAAGGGTCAAAACTCATTTTTTGAGATGTTAACATATGTACAGGTTGCACATCAATGAAAACAACAATAGCACTCATTGTGTTTATTATTAAGGGAAATGTGTTTTTTTTTTTTTTTTTTGGCCATTTTGTTCTTCCGGTTTAAAAAGCAAAGTTGAACCAACATCACGAAAAGGTGAGGTATATTCATTATTTCGGAGTGGTGATTGGCTGCCGTGGCTGGAGAGTACGATTTTACGTCATCAGTTTCTCTGTACTACTCATGAGAATAGACTCATTTAATCCCTGTATTATGTATGAGATCACATTACAGCGGAGAATTCAAATGTGACAAGACTGGTTTGGTGCCGTTCGTCCACCTCTGCCTGTTTAGCTTTGTGTTTGGATAGAATTAGTAGTGTTGTTTGCATTTTCCCCATGATGATATCAGAACTAGAGTTTGACTACCAATTCATGGAAAATATGAATGTAACAATATTTACTTTGTAACCGCATGCAGAGCGCGGATGAGAGAAGTTTCTGTGTGGAACGCTGCAACACTGGCAATGCAGATGACAGTTCATATCCGGACCAGAACAAGATATTTCTCATGCTCTCCTGCTCCAAACCAGCACAGTTTATGCGCACATATCTCATCATGTCTTCTTCAAATGAAATCGTCTATATGTGTGCAGATAAGGACACCGATACAGTGGTACGTCTGATCATGAACCCAATGACATGATGGATTATTCTGATAATAATGTAGACCAAAAATTATTCTTTACTCCTCCAACTCTGTTGCTTGTTTTTTAATAATATTTTTATATTATTTTATATACATATTTTAATAATGAGTGTGCTGCAGGTCTGTATTTTAATGTTTGTTAAAATGCTCAATTTTTGGAGTTCTTCTCAAATCTGAGGTGTGAATGATCAGGCTAAAACAGGGGGGTTTCATGAAACTTTAATGGCCAAAGGAGCTATGTTGGATCATTTTATTTTGGCAAAAAAATACTCTAAATATTTAATATATTGTCAAACCGTTCTCTGAGTGTACCTTCACAATATTGGGATGTTGCAAACGAACCAGTATGGCCACTTCCTGACTGATCCGGCCCAGATCAGGATCATCCACCCAGCATTCACTCACCACCGCACTTTTCCTAATGAATTTCACAACCACCTGAAATTGAAGTGAGAGATAATAAATTCAACATCTCTTCAGCAGCTCATATAATTGTCCATAAAAGATTGAATGGACCCTACAGCAATGACAATGACTCAGTGTGTAAACATCCTCTTTTAAGATCCCTGTCTAAGGTTTGAACAACTGACGTCAACATTATCAGGTTATTATCTCTCAACCGGATAAATATGAGTGCATGGACAGCAGTGAGCGCAGAAAGAGTGTCACTGACTTCCTGTCCACATATCCGTCTTGAAGCGAGCCAGACAAAGCCGAAGGCTCCCTTTCCAATAGAGCGCAGTGGGCGGTAGTTTTCCTCAAAATAACCCTCGCATGCTCCGGACTGCTCCAGGTCCACAGAAGAATGCAAAGGATCTGACCGAATTGCCTAAACGAGAAAAAAGCAGTTGCTTAAGAAATGAGCTTTTTAAAGCCTGTCTTCTAGATTAAGTTCTCATGCAGATCACCTCAGCAAGGCTGCAGGCAAAGGCCTCCTGTTCTGGGGCTCCTGTCCTCACTGTGGGAGACATTGTGCTCTGTAGCGCCTCCTGGTGGTGGAGCAAGAGATGACTCCCACTCAGCCATAGACAGACCAGAGAGCTGCCGCTGGACAGGGACACCCATCGCACATCACACTGCACCTCTACACGGAGTGAGAAAGAGATGCTGAGAATGACCACTTTATCAGTTATCATAAATGTACTGTAGAAAAGATGGATGGTGCTTTTGAAACATGGCATACAGAAAGAGTACACAGTGTGAAATGGAAAAATGAAGTACAGTAAGAGATAACATACAGTCATTATCACAGAATAAGCCCAGGCAAGGTTCACCCCGAAAGGCTTTATTTTGTGATAATGACTACAATATCCTGCTTATTACACGACTACTTGCCAAATAAATAAATGGATAAGAAATGTTGATTGGAGTTTATATCATTTTATTATCTCACTTGTGGTTTACCTGTTACAGACTGCGATTTCGGCAATCCTATAAGATCATTACAAATCACACGTATGATGCGGATCTAATAAACTTCGGTATGACATGTATGTAGACTGTACAATGATGACACCTCTTGAATCGTAGGCTACGACCCAAGTTAGTATAGAGGAATAAAACGTCATCAGCATATGCTAGTGGTAAACAAATAGAGCAAGATGAATCGCACTTTGGCAATTGTGGTTTTTATGTGCAGCGCTGAAAAAAAGAGGAGGAAGCGAAAGAGGAGAATTTGGATGCGGTCATGGCTATGGAAAAGAGGCCTACTTGGCATGCCAATCTTGCAGGGGCGTAGCCAGAACTTTTTTCCAGGGGTTGCCAGTTAAGACCCAGTGATTTTATTGGGGTCCAGCTTCAAATCTAGAGAAAATCACTTAACGTGTAATAGGCTACCTTAAAATGGATGTGGAATGGAATACTTAAAACGGATTTCATGTGACTGCATCTCAAAAACAGCACTGGTTAAACACTGGATCATCGTTCTTATAATGACTGCATTTTTGCCTGACATAAATTCTCTTCCATTAGCCATAGACAAGGAGTCTCGGACACAAACGCGATCAATCACCGGTAGAGCTCCTTGAGTAGCCTATAACCGATTAAACGGCTTATAGTTGTTAGTAAACATCGCAAAATAATGTTCAAACTTTTTTTTTTTAAACATTATTAAAAATGCAAAAGCGTGTTCATTTATATGAACAAATGCAAATGGGTGTGCATTTCTTTGTGCTATCACAGGATATGTGAACAATACAGGCAGCTGTGTGTGTGTGAGAGCGGGGAATAACCATGTGTAATATTTGTTAATTTTGTTGGCTAAACCTCAAATTTTTTTCCATTCCATTGGGCTAATTTTCCATTATTTTCCTATGTAAACATGAGCTTGAAGAACATGTCTGAACGTTGCGCTCGCGTCTAACTCTGCTGTGTTTTTGTTTATGTTCGTAAAGCTGCTTCAAGCAAGCATTTGCATCGTTGCCATGTCCACTTATTATAGGCATCTGGGGGCTTGTTTTCGTTTCCATATTAATAGGTGAAGTGACAATTTAGTTAAACTGGAGTGTGAACTTTTTGCCAGTGTCATAGTTCTTTGAACGGACAAAAGTCAGCTATTTTGGGTGGCCAAGCTTCAATCGGGGGTGGCACTGGCCACCCATGGCCTACCTAGCTACGCCCCTGCAATCTTGCAAATAGAGCCTAAGGCAAGTGGTTTTGAATTTTAGCACCATGTAGCGTTGATCAATACGGCATTTCTTGTTGCATTTTTATTGTTCCGTTAAGCAATAAATTATTATTAGTCAGTAGATGTAGGTCGTAGCAGCAAACACACTGAGATGAATCATGATCATGCTAAATTTCTGACACTGTCAGAAAATGATTGCAGGCTATCTTTGGTCGCAAGAAGGTGACAACGGCCATCTTTGAACCTCTCTCCCTGTATGACGTAGGACCACCGTTTAGGAACCACAACCACAGAAATCACCACAATTGGTCATCTTTTGTCTGGGATAGCTCAAAATCATACATGTGTACCAGGCATTAAAGGGATAGTACATGAAAAAAATATATATTCTGTCATCATTAAATCACCAAACAAACAGTTAAAGGTGATAAAAGATGATATTTTGTATAGAATGGAAGTCAGTGGGCTCCAATGTTGTTTAGTTTCCAACGTTCCAAAATATTCTCCATTTCCTCTATTTTAAAGGTCTTTCATTTCATTGTGCTTGTTGACAATGTCAATGTTTTCTTGCTTTAGCTGAGAGTTTCTGCCTTTCTAGCCACCTAAAATCAAAACGTTTATGCTCACCATTAAAATAGTATTGAGGAAAAAAAAAAAAGAAAAACACTAAGCATTTCAATTTGCAAGATGGCACTAATTAGCCATTCAAAATTACAGTATGAAAAAAGACCACAGACAGAGTGATACTAACCATGAAAGTAGCACCGGTATAATGCTATGGACAGTTTAGCAGTCATTATAGAAAAAAATTGTGCCACTCAATGCAGCGTAACTGATATTATCTGCTTCTAATATTGGCCTAATCAGACTAATGGCAAGTAAAAAAACAACAACAACAAAAAAAAACACTTATATAAAGTTCTACACAGTATGGTCACTGTGTGTCCCTAGTATAATTAACACAGATGAGGTAGAGGTTGACATACCGATTGGCGTTCCATCTCTGTTGTAGCACGTCACATGAATCCTGCCCTCTGGAATGGAAGAGTTCACCTTGACTTTCTTAGGAGTGGAGGTGGCAGGATTGTCGCCTGGCAACAGCATTCCACCTCTCCCCCTCCGGAGATCCAGAGCTCGGCCAACGGCATGTTCCGAAAAGGAATTCCACTGTCCCAGAACTTTAGTTATATGATTTTTTGGCAGTTGCTCTAGAGTCTTTTGCTGAGGGCTTGCTTGCCTTTCTTGCTCTTTCGGTGATGGGGCAGTTCCTTGTGTTGCTTCTTGCTCAGAACAGACTTGAGCTTCTGCTTCAGTGTCTGACTCTACAATGAAGGGTGAAGGAGTACGCAGGAGCTCAGCAGTGTCACATGACGTAAGTGAATGGTTAAGATCTACAGGTGCATTTGGGATCTCAATGCTGTCGTTCAGGTTCATCTCTGACATGGCATGAATAATGACATCTCCGTTGGAGTTCAAATCCAGAAAGGTGCTGCCAGATTCCACTAGCTGACATCCCTGCTGAGACTCATCTATCTTTTCCGGACCAGAACCGCCCACAAGCCGCTCACAGAACCCAGATGACGACCCACTGCCTAGGGAAATCACCTCAAAACTGGAGTCCTGAAGCTGGGCCTGCTCTGAACACCGGCAGGCCTGTGTGTGAGGTTCAGGACGTGGTACAGAGTCACGGGACTTTACTGGAGCTTCTTTACGATCTGAGTTTTGGCCTGCCTGGGTAGAATCTCGTCCAGTGAAGAGCCGCCCAAATGGGCCACATTGAGCGGAAACCATAGCAGAAGGGCAGGTCCTGTGGACCTCCAGGGACTCCACCAGAGCAAAGGTCTGTAGCAGGGCGGTGGTAGAGTTGGCAGAGTCAGACTCAGACTCTTGAGTGGTCACATCCACAACCTGCTCACAAAGCTCTGTAGTGTCATCCAACCTGAGATAAACAGAGAACGATGTAAAATCATGGAAATCTGCACTAATCATCTATTGTCTTCTTTTATGATCTATAGAGCTTATTCAGAGCAGCACCATGACAGGAATGAAAGCGAGGCTGTAAGCCGGGATAGACTTGCTGTGTTTTCAATGGCATCCGCTATAAAAAGCTCCTGACCTAGATCACTTATAATTTTCCACAGCTCATGCTGTCTGGAATTTTTGGTCTACTGATATTTCTTGGAAAGATATTTTTGCAGTGTTTCAAATCAGCAGAACAATACAAAAAAATCAGATGGCGAATCGAAGATGGCGCTGCTGTGAATAAGGTCTAAAGAGTGCTTATTTTTTGACATGAACAGAAAGACGATACATATTTTTAGGTTTAAGTGGGAATCACACAAAGACACGTCCAGTTCATATTTCATCACAAAATCTAAATATAATCGATCCTTCAAAAAGAAGCTTATTTTTGAAAGCCAATTAGAAAAAAAAAAGATTTTTTCTACAAAGTGAAAATTAAGACAATAACGGTACAATACATATAATAGAAAAATAACATTTCAATTTATTTTTATTTAAATCGCAAAAAAATGACGAGCAACAAATGCTGCCATGTCAATCTGCAAAAATGTAATATAATAATAGGTTTCATTTCCTTTAGTACTTTTACTATAAGTATTTTTTTTTCCAAGTACAAAATGGCCTGGACATGTTTCTGACAGGCTTTGAGAAATTCACTATTAAACTGTGCACATTAACAAAAACTAAATGGGAGGATTTAGTGGAGTATCTAACCCATTCAGTGGTGTGGAGGTGACAGCAGGTGAGGTCATGGTTGATGGGACATTGCTCTCCTTCTCCAGTTTAGCAATGGTCCCAGTAAAGATTCTCTTTCCTTTCCCAAGACCCACTCTCCTACGCATGGCTAGATGCACCATTACACTATCACTAGCAAGCACTGTGTTTGGATCTGCACATATCATCCAGAGACAAAACACTGGTTAATACATAATGAAAACAGCAATCATGTATTCAACATTGAAGTTACATAAAAAAAAAAAAAATCTCTCATTCAAATCAGTACAGGAAAAAAAATTGTAAATAAAGTTAAATAAAAAAACAAATAATTTAAGGAACAGCAATATAATTTAAGTGTGTAATGTATTGAGCAATAACAGTAAGAACTCACTACACGTCTCCTGTTGGTCGTCCTTAGTTGAGAGCATGTCAGTAGTGAAGGTTAGAACATCACTAGGGGGACAGTTAGCACTAGCAGAACATCTACAGGGGTCTGAGATGTAGGCAGACAGGATGAGAGGGGATTTTAGAACAGCATCACAAGCTAAAGCGTGTGTCCTTACAGCACATGTCTCTTTACCTATGTGGCTGTCATAGGGGATTGATGCGTCTCGTGGATGAGATGCAGGCTGGTCGATTCTTTCCGCAGCACGAACTCGCTCATAAAATGCTGGTATCAGGTATGTGACGTTCTACACAGGTGCAAAAACTAGCTGTTAGTATGTAAACTAGCTTCAACACATCACTTACAGGTTGGATCAGCTTTGACATTTAAATTTGCATATTTGTGTTATTTCCTCCGAGGGCATTACCTTTATAAAGGACAGTTATAGTCCTTTACTTTTGTGTGCTTTTGGCCATACCCATTATCTAAATTACCCTGTTCCTACCCAAAGGGTAAAGTTCAAAAATGCTTTGATAATTATTGATCTGGAGTGTCCAGAGAATTGTACTTTTACATAATGGTGAATATTTAACGAATGTTTTGACTGACAGCAGTGGTTCTTGAGGCAAAGTTGTTCAGTGTGAGGAGATCCATCAAATGATATGCATATTGTGTGGATGTGTGAAACACCATGTGATTACAGAGCTGTAAAACTTATTAGCTGATTTCTTTAAAATTCTTATAGACCTCTAGGGCCATGAGTCGAACATGCCCACCGAGTTGGTGAAAAAAAAAATCTAGTTTTGTTCTCAAGTTATAGCCATTTTTGTAAAAGTGGCCCTGCCCACTTCGAACGTTTTGGCCCCCCTTAGCGACCATGAATCAATTGAAAAAAAATTTTTTTGGACAATTATTGATATTCAGACTCAGACTTCAGAATATTTCTGCACTGGTTTGGTTTTGATCAGGCGAAAAACCTAGGACTAGTTGGTAACCAGACAGGTCACGGTAGCCATTGCCTTCTATGAATACTATGGAAGGCAATGGCTACAGTCACATGTCTGGTTACCGACATTCTTTAAAATAACTTCTTTTGTGTTCAACAGAAGAAAGAAACTCATAGAAGTTTGGAACAACCTGAGGGTGAGTAAGTGATGACAATTTTCACTTTTGGGTGAACCATTACCATCCCTTTAAGCATATCTTTATTAAAAGGGTTCTACAGACCCTAAAAAGTAAATCCCAGCAACACAGCAAATGTTTCATAGCATCTCTACCTTTCCAAGCAGCTGACTGCTGTTGTATCCGAACAGCAGAGAGCTGAAGGGGTTGTTGAGACTGTGAATGGTGCCGTTGGGCAGGAGCGTCAGGAGACAGCTACTGGGAGCAAACACACACACTGACGCAGAGTACAGCACACCAGCGCTGGGGGACAGGACACCACCCGTACACGATTTACCACCTGCAGGACAAGAGTGCACTGTGTTGACCATACTGAAAATCAATAGCAATTTGAAATGTAATTGAAACATATTAGATCTAATTACATTTATCAGCAACATTCTTAATTAGATTGGACAAACACCAACAAGAAACAACAGTATCTTTATGTCAGACCAAATATTGGAAATGCACTAGAACTAGCAACCTTGGGTTATAAATAAATCCCCACACATAGAGAAATCTGATCCACAGTTCACAAAGTACGAGACAACACACACTTAAGATAGACTGTGTTAGTGACTTCAGTCTGTTGAAGCAGCACAATAAAACTAACAGTTCTAAAACTCTGCATGCACTGCAGTGAACGAGAGAGGACTGACCTGAAGGAGTTCGGTTGGGCCATTGAGAGCTTAGGAGTGAACCATCAGAAGGTTCTGGATGTGCTGATCCATTCATCTGGAGCGGTGATCTTCCACAGGACACAGCGGCCTGCAGGCGGACACATGCTGGAACCACCAAACCAGATCTGGCTTTCACAAACAATCTCTGCATACGCAACACCTGAGATAAAGAGCAAAGAAACAAAGGTGCACAATAGGATTGTTATTAAAAATGAAACTAAATGAAAATGATTAAAAACACTTGTATATATATATAAATTATATAAATATTAGAGGCAAAAAAAAAAACTAAACGCAAATTAGAAATTTTGCCTTGGCAACCAACTGAAATAAGTTGAAGTACTATTACTAAAAAACAAACAAACAAAAACTAAATAGATAAATAAAACATAAATAGTAATATCTAAAGATAAATAAATAAAAATGACAAAAGCACAATATTACTAAAAATTAAACAAAAAATTAAATGAGAACAAAAAAAGCCAATTCAAAATAATAAAAACTATAATAGTATATAAATAACACAAATATAACACTGTTGCACAATGCTGGTTTGACAGAACCAATCATAAAGTTCTGATTCAGACTGTTATTTTTGTTTTGTTTTTTTATGATCATGACCTTGGGAGTTGTCCTGCAGTGGAAGGGAATCTGTAAAGATGGCATAAGAGACATGATTGAAAGTCCAGTCATCTCCTCAGCAGCGTGGTAACCATAGAGATGGGCAAAAGTGGCGTCACAACTGAGGACTCCACCCTGAGGAAACAGGAGGAGGAGCTGGAACTTGTCAGCTTTACAATACAATTTTCTTTAATGGCACACTACACTACCCCACCCCAAAAGTTTTGGGTCGGTAAGAATTTTTTTATAGAAATCTCTTAAGATGACAAAAGGCTGCATTTATTTGATAAAAAAAATATTGAGAAATATTATTACAATTTAAAAAAAAAACAGTTTTCTATATTATTATGTTTTAAAATGTAATATATTTCTGTGATGGCAAAGCTGAATTTTCAGCATCATTATTTCCAGGCTTTAATGTCACATGATCCTCCAGAAATCATTCTAATATGCTAATTTGCTGCTCAACAAACATTTATTATTAACAATGTTGAAAACAGTCGTGCTACATCAGAAACAGAACGGGACATCAGTTTACTGTTTACCGCATTCAGTGTTGACAGCATTGACAGCATTACTGATTATAATGGGTTCTATTAGCTTTAGTCGCGTCGCTTGTTTCTGGTGTAGACACGGTGTAAGTCACTTTTGATCAATTTATGCATCCTTGCTGAATTAAAGTGATAATTTATTTAAATATCTTACTGACCCCAAAACTTTTGAACGGTAGTGTGTGCTTCAATTAAACTCTTTTGAAAATAACACTAATGATCAACATCATGCTTAACTTAATTAAACCTTTCAGTTCACAAGGGAATGAATCTCACATTTTGAGTGAAAGTCACGTGTGCCGTGATTCTCTCCACTCGCTCCAGCAGGAGCTCTAAGATCTGCTGCTCCTCCGTTATCTGAAGCCACACAGACACAGGGAACTCGGCTCCTGTCAAACTCACTGCAGTCACCTGTGGAGAGAATGAGCCAGAGCCGTGCGTGACGCTCACATCCAGCACATGAAAGCAGAGAACAGAGCCAAAAGACACTTTTCCACCGTCGGGGCAAAACGTTCTCTTTGCTTAATAACTCCATTCCATGCGGATACAGTCCAGTCGGTATGGATATGGTTTTATTTCCCACTGTGGGACTAATAACAGCTTTTTGGAATGAATTATCAGTCGTTGCCTTGCTAACATGAAAGTTTACAGACGATATGTGATGTAAATAGTAACTAGATGTAAAAATGCTTTTAATTTTATAATTAATTTGTGTTTACGCTGCTCAAATAGCGCACTTAGCCAGCTACAGAGAAACTGGTAGCCAGGCAGCAGGCAAGTGAACAATCCTGAATGGTGACGACACTACACGCATTCTTCCAGCACTGAGAAATCCAGGCCGAGAACGGTTTGTAAACAGGTTGTACCATACCAGGCTCAAGTGGAAATACAACTGGAACCGTTTGGCTCGACGATGGAAAAGCAGCTAAAGACAAAACGTACAGCATGGAAGAAATGATATATTCATGACTCAAATAAGTTGGGTGATTGCTAAGTGAATTGTTGTTTAATTAAATGCAGTGTTTTATACCACTTTTGCAGAAATAGCAACTAGCTTCCCATCAGAATCCAGAGTCTCCTCCTTCAGGACTTCCACTAGCGTCTGATTGGCTCTTAGTAGAGAGGTCAGCTTCCGGCCAATCAAATCACTGTATGCGCAATCAAACATCTTAGAAGCATGTTCATTTGCATCCAAAACCTTGCAAAAAAGAGAGAGAGAAAGAAATAATTGAAATCCTTCATAATTATATGAATAATAGTGCAGCTAAAAGATCAGGCGAAGTATCCCCATTACCAATATAATGTAGTGTAGGCCTTTGTTTAATCAGAAAAAGGGCTTTGAGGGGCACAACCGTCTGATACCTGTGATGTGGGGCAGTTAATGGACAGGACAGCTTTATTAGGGTTGATGGTGAGAGATGTGCCTCTCTTCTCTGGAGCGATACAGATGAGCTGTCTGAGCAGAGAGTTCTCCAACACAGGAGACCCTTGATTTGATGACGGAGGCACAGGTTGGAAGCAATGCAGATCAGAAATCTGAAGATTCCTCATTGCCACTGATGAACCAACATGAGAATCACCTTTTGGAAAAGAAACAGTCAGGTAAAAAATGAATATTCTTCCATTATTTACTCAACTTTCCAAACCAATTTAAATTTCTTCTTCAGTGGAACTGGAACACAACGAGAGATGTTCGGCAGAATGACAGCTTCAGTCACCATTCACTTTAATTACACACACAAAAGTTTGGGGTTAGTATGTTTTTTTTTTTTAAGAACTTAATACTTTTATTCAACAAGGATGCATTAATTTGTGAGAGTTAAAAAAGCATTAAAAAAGTGAGAGTAATGACATTTATAATGTCACAAAAGATTTATATTTCCAAAAATGCTATTCTTATGAACTCTCTATTCATCATTGATAATAATAAATGTTTCTTAAGCACCAAATCAGCATACTAGAATGATTTCTGAAGGATCATGTCATATTGAAGGCTCTGAGTAATGATCCTGAAAATTCAGCTTTGCCATTACAGGAATACATTACAAATATATGAAAAAGAAAATAGCCACTTTAAATTGCAATTAAAAATGTACTCTATTTTATATCAAATAAATGCAGCCTGGGTGAGTATGAAAGCTTGTTTCTGCCACAGAATAAAAAATAAAACAGGTAATTGCGATGTTTTATCTCACAATTCTGACTTTTCTCTCACAATTGTCTGTTTATATTTCACAAATCTGAGAAATAAAATCAGTCTTTTTTTTCCTTAGAATTGGACCTTTTAACTTGAAATTGCGAAAATCTCACTATTCTGACTTTTTTCCTCGCAATTGCAAGCTTACATTTCACAATTCTGAATTGCTCGATATAAAGTCGCAATTGCAAGTTATAAGGTCCAATTCTAAAGGAAAAAAAGGATTTTATTTGTCAGATTTGTGAGAAAAACGTCAGAATTGCAAGATATAAATTAGCAATTGTGAGCAAAAAAGTCCGAATTGTGAGATAAAGTCACAATTATCTTTTAAATAGCTTTTTACATGGCAGAAACAAGCTTCCATATAAGATACTTCTTTAAAAACAAAGAAAATCTTACGAATCCAAACTTTTAACCAGTAGTGTATTTTTTTAACGCAGTGAGAGTGAATGTTGACAGGCTGTCATTCTGACTAACAACTTTTTCTGTTCTACTGAAAATAGGCTTACAGTTTTGGAACAATATGAGGGTGAACAAAAGCAAGCCAATCATCAGAGCAAACTATTTTATAAGAGAATCTCTTTAGCAACCACCCTGAAACTGAATAATCATAATTTCTAAAACATTTTGCAACAACTCTTAAAAGATCTTCCTTGTGGTAACACTTTATTGACTGCTGTATACTGTATTGTTGTGATTCTGATCAAGCTTATTGTTATTATTTTATATATTCATATTATTTTATAAGTCCACACATTGTGGCACAGGTGTGGAAGCTGCGTGGCCCACCTGATGCGTCCATGCGGGTGAGAGTGCTGTTGCGTGCGGAGGGGAAGGACTGGTTCATGCAGAAGGAGTCACTCTTCATCATACTGCTGATACTGCCATCTTCATCATCATCAGCAGCAGAAGAAGAAGAAACACAAACACTGTCGCCCCTCGGGCTGCTCCTCCGGCCGTGCATCAACATCCCCGATGAGCTTCAAATGAATGTGGACAGTCAAAAATACGATTCTAACCAACGACCTTATTGTTTTCGAGACGAGCGAGAAAACTTTAATCACATATATCGCATAATAAACGAATACATCATGATTGCAAGGAGCGCGACTCACCCACGGCACTGCTGTGCTTTCAGTTTACAGCCTGCAGCCTTGGAGACAGAGAGAGGGATTTTTCCTTCTTTCCTTTTAGACGACTTAATTGAATAATAAATAACAAAACAGACACTTGCTTAGAAATAAAGTTCTCAAATGGCCATAAATAGTGTAGTTTCGAAGTGTTTGTTTGAGTGAAGTATATCGCGGCCTAGAATGTTTGGCGCGTATGAAATCGAAATAAGGTGACGGAAGACGAGGGAGAGCAAATGAAAAAAGCGCATTTTGAAACTGACAGGGAGTTTATCCAATAGAAAACATCAGTGGGAGGAGCTTGTTGCATCAATGCATTGAGGGAGGGACGTGGCTTCTATGGAGACCAAACGGTAATGTTTATGTTGTTCAGCATTTTCTGCTGCCTCTTGCGACCTAGTTTTTTTCTCCGTTCAGTTTTGTCCTAGTTTTTCTACCCTTTAAATTAGTTATGGTTCGTTTTTTTTAACTGTAGCCCACACTTATTTAGATTCCAGTCAACGTTTTGTAGCAATGTTCATCAACCAGCAAAATAACTTCAAATTTGGTTACAAAAACACTTCATTACTTTATACATTCATTATATATTAAACACAACCTGGAGATGCACATTTTTATTTTCTTGATGTTAAAAGCACTCTGCACAGTTCATTCATTAACAGCTTCCTCATTTTCATGTTTGTAAACATTTTGACTCCTTTTGTCACTCCTTGGACATTAACTAGTTGCTTACAGTTGTTGTGCAGTTTATCTTTTTCCGGCTTCAAGTATGTAACTTACTGCTTAGCAGTTCAAAACTTACCAAAAACAGCAGCAGGCATTTAAGTCTTTAACCGGTGTTTATCAACTTTATCACTGGAAAGGCATTTAAACAAACTAAGTTTCTATTATAATGTTCATTTAAAATGGAGAAATAAGAAATTATTGAACAGATATGACATGACACGAATTGTAGGGATTACAGAAGGAACATACACAAACAGTCTACTAAAGTGTTGATACACAGGGCAACTTTTTGAGCAAAGTTGCTGGGCAATGTTGCCGTCAACGGGCAACCAGATGAGACACAGGGACCACGACCGATCTAAATTATCCAGATAGAAATTTATTGCCCATTTTCAATGGGAAAGTGCCCAAACAACAATCTCTCGGCAAGATTGCCCAGCAACATTGTTGCCCTGTGTATCATCACCTTTAACGATGGATGGAGCAACTTTTTGGAGAACATTTAAACATCATAACAGCCCACTTTGCTGTTGATGGCTTTTTAATCCAACACATTTTTGCTAATGCACACATCTTACACAGTTCAACTCCACATGCTGCTCTGCCATACATCACAGTTCTTTGCCATTACATTCTCAGTGCGATATGCAGTGTGTTTTCCTTACTTTTTTTAAATAGACAGTAAGCAGGGCCTGTCATTCGCCCCTTTTCAGAATGAATATCCAGAGGTCAAGGGTCAAGACCAGGTTCACTTTGGCACATATGGGCGATGGACAGCTGTATGCAAAACCCCATGGATGAGAGAGTCCAGGAGCTTCTGTGCTTCACAGGCAGGTGTGTATATCCACAGAGATTTTAATGCAAGGTTGAGCTCAGGTTTAGGTCGAACAGAAGCATGCATAACACTTTAGCATTTCTACTGTAATGGTAACAATGGCTCTCTGCAGAAGAAGTTGACATAGACACACAATGGTGGGAATCACACACTGTGGACACCCGCCGACACAAGAGGGCTGGCACGGGATCCTGAGTCTCAAGGCTTACAGGTTCACAGAAAGGCCTAGTGATGGTAGTCCTTCTTACTGTGGGGACGGTTACCCAGGACTTTGTCGATGTCCGAGGCCACTTGAGTGGTGATCTTTGGAAGAACCTGTCAGTGAGAATGTAATCCATATGATGTAAATATTAAAAATGCAGGCAACAGAATCAAAAGCTCAACGTCATTATTTACTCAAAATGAAAATTCTTTCATCATTCATTATACTGTACTTTTTTAAACAATACTTTTTTGACAAACTTAAAATTAAAAGTTTTTTTTGTTTATCAAACTGTTTAAATTAAAATAAAATAAAAATACACTATAAAATTAATTCAAACTTAATATAAACATTCAAATGTTTTTCATACAACTGTATTATTACTATTGTTAAACAAAAATAAAACAATATAAAAATAATTATTTTATTGTTTTGTTTTTTAAATAATTAAAATAAAATAAATAAAATTAATTGAAAGCAATGAATACAAACAAGAGATTTATAATTATTATTACACAAAAATAAAACATTGACTATTAGTAATGTAATAATTTACTCAAAATTCTTTCATCATTCATACCCTCATGTGTATAAAAAATTCATATATTTCTTATTTTATGTTTTTTTGTATTTATTTATTTTAGTAAATGAGAGTAAAATATGGATTCCTTTTATTTTTGTGTTAAATTCATTAAAAGTGGTCAAGCTGGTTTTTAGAATATGGTAGCTGCTATACTAGATCTAACTAGTTTGACTAAAGGACCTTTAACACTGAGCGAAACGCGATAAAGCGAAGCGAATTGGCAATGAACGGTACTTTCACACCAAGCGCGAAACGATTGATTGCCTTCGACAAATTAATGCCTGAACGATAGGTGGCGCTGACCGAAAATGCATTTAACACTTGCACACTAGGCTTTAACACATTTGAACCTTTGGCTTTAAAGGGACAATTCACCCAAAAATTAATCATTTACTCACCCTCAAGTTGTTCTTTCTTCTGCTGAACACAAAAGAAGATATTTTGAAGAATGTCGGTAACCAAAAAGTTGATGGACCGTATTGACTTCCATAGTATTTTTTTCCCCATACTATGGAAGTCAATGGAGCCCATCAATGGTTTGGTTACCCATATTCTTCAAAATATCTTCTTTTGTGTTGTAAACTATCCCTTTAACCTCGTCCGCTGCACAACATACAACAGTAAATTAAGATAAATAAAGTTTTTGGTACTACACCAGAAACACAAACAATCTATAATGCTTACGACTTTATTAAGATATTAAACTCACCATCGATTCCTATATTCTCGGCAATTCCTTGCCACAGAACTACTTTTTTGTCTTTGTTTTTGTAGTCGCTGTGACATTTATTAAAAAGTTCTCTGTTCTCAGACATGAATGATTACGGCCCTGTCCCAAATGGAATCCTAAGCCCTTGCGATCTTCCTCCGAGTCCACACTTCCACAAGTCCAAAAGACCGCAAGTGCACATGAAGTGTGACATTTGGGACAGGGAACAAGAACTCAACATCCATTCTCTTCTCTCCTCCGGTATACTTTTCTTTGGTTTTTACACTGGTTTTCAAAACTGCTTTCTGTGCTATAGCGCCATTAATCTCGCTTTTTTGTATGGCTCCAAGCACGTGATCTAAAACTAAAATAATACTAAAATTGACACACTTAATGGAGAAAAAATTCCCCATAGATCTATTGTTTCGATTCAAGAGTGTCATTGCATCGCTTAATCACGCTCAATGTGAAAGACCCTTAAGATGGTCTCAATCAGTGGTTCTCAACCGTTTTGACTTCATTGCCCATTGTCCACAACAAAAAGTTTTCTAGTTGTTTCTGATTTACTGATTACGATCTTGATTATTAAAATATTGATTATTCACTATTTCTACCTAATTAAATTTTAAGATTAAGATAAAAAAAAAAAAAAAAAAAAAAAAAACATGACCTTTTCAGGTCTGAGGGGGTGAATTAAAATATGAAATATCTTTATTTTTAATTGTTTAATTATAAATTATTTAATACTTGTTTTGTTTTCATTTTGAATCATATTGAGGCCCCCTTGGAAGTTTGCTGAGGCCCCCTGATTGAAAACCACTGGTCTAAATAGTTGTCCAACAATTTCGCCAAGCTAGAAACCACGTAAAACCATTTTCTGTCTGAGGCTTTACCGGTAGTTGGATCTTCCATCAGTGTGTGAAAGTTTGCCATAGCACATAAAAATAGCATCAAGTATCATGTTTTAAATGTAAATGAACCATGTGAGATTCAGAAGTAAGGTGTTAAGAGATAAGAGCAGAGAGCTGTAGAAGGTGTGACAGTGTATTTGAGATGTTTTGATAAATCTCTTGCCTGTATCGCCCCCAGGTTTTCAGTGAGCTGTGCAGGGTTGGAGGTCCCCAGGAGAACCGAACTCACTCCTTCATTACGGAGGCACCAGGCTACAGAGGAACACGGAGAATAGATGGATGAGGGATCTGTGGTTTGGTCCTACAGTATATGTATGAAAGTTTCAAGCCAGTGAATCACTGGAATCTCAATTGAGCTGGTGGGATTTTGATCGGGTGCTGCAGCCAAAGGTTTGTTCTTACAGGTATTTTAAAGTACTTTTACTTAACAAACTTTTTTGTATTGTTTATCAAACTATTTAAATTAAAATATTAATCAAAATACACAATAAAATAAACTTTAAAACAATGAATACAAACAATATATTTTTAGAAAAGATTTATTATTATTACTAAACAAGAACAATTTTTTTCTAATTTTAAACCAATTAAAGAATTAGAATTAAAAATTTTACCCTCCACAGCTATAAACTTCTATTAAAAACACATACAGTATATGTGAAAAAGGCTTCCAAACGGACCAAAGCATGCCAAGTTAGTTTTTCATTAGTATGTAACTTTAGTAGTATACGGCCACGTACTGTAAAGTGTCAGGAGTGCCAACCACATTTAAATACAGGAGTGAATACCCTAAATTATCCCTAGATACCCTAGACTCACTCCCAAAATTGCGATGATTGACAGCATGGTAGCCATATCAAAGTTCTGGCATTTCGCGTGTATGGTATCTGCTATTTTTGACAAAAGTAATATTATAAAGGCCAAAGACTTATGTTCTGAAATTTTAACTAAACCACCGTATAGAAATGCATCATGTTTTGTTTCTGTTTGTAAGGCTGCTTCGCACATCGTTGCCATGTCCATTTATAAGCGTTTTTGGGTTTGTTGTTTGGTTCATAAAGCGATCAAGTTTATGAGGATTAAATAAATAGAGTTCCATTTAATTTGTTCAAAAACAGGTAAATACGTATAAGCCTCCAACAACAACAACAAAAAAGTATTCAGAAACAGCTCAAAGACTTGGTGATTTTAAAGCCCTGTGAGTTATGTACATAAAAGAAAATTCAGCCTTTTACTCATGTCTGTACTGCGTATGACAGAACAGTCTGAGTCACTCTGGCATTGATAATATGTGGCACATTGTGGCAGTTGAAGTGAAAATTAGTGAAGTTCTTTTGACCTACCGATGGCAAGTTGTGTCAGGGTGCAGCTGAGCCTCTCAGCAATGTGGGTCAATTCCTTAAGCTTCGCCTGCTGCTTTCTGCCATCCTCACTCAGAATCTTCTCCTTCAGCCACTGATACGGCTGCACGGAGAGAGAGAGAGAGAGAGAAAGTGAGACGACCACAGCAAACCTCCCCTGACAGACCTGCCACCCTCATAGCTGGATCCTAACTAAAGGTGTAATTTATTAACTATAGACCTTTTCAGCGCTGCGCTTTTTGAGTTCTGTCTTCCAGTTTGTATTTCCATTACATGAAGTTAAGATCTTACGGATTTATGAATGAACCGTTCGTTTTAAAATCTTCCCGGTCTACTGACATTTGTTATGACATCCACTTCAAACATTACAATGGTCATGATAACTTTCGTTAACTCTACAATAAGTAAATCCACTTCATCAGCTAATTCAACAGCGATGCCATAGAAATATACAGAGCTACCGCAAAAACGGAAGTTCAAAGACAAAATTCTAAAGATGGTTCCACACTGGTTTCTCTGCCGCATAAGGTCTATATGAGCTCCTAAATCACTTCATCCAGTGACAGACTGTCCTGTTTAACTCTTGTTTTGTTCTTCAGTTGTTTTGGAATATATCTGCTTTACACCGAAATCTGGCACTGTTTCAGTTGGATATGGATCAGTTTACTCAACAGATATCCATCCTTATGTCATGAGGAAATGATGTCTGCCATGACACAAGATTAAAGTACCTTCAAAGAGGCTCTGGAAGATTCTGGGATGCCATTTTCATATTTTCCTGTGATGATGCCACAGGCCAGAGGAGACCAGGACACTACTCCAACACCTGCGGTACAAGACATATTTTAATAAAATGTTAAGGCCATTTTAAGGTTAACCATGGGTGTTTATGTGTGCGTATTTATGTAGAATATGTGTTTGTTTTTACCAATCTTATGGTAAAGCTCTGGCAGTTGCATCTCCACTTTATCTCTCTGAAATAAATGATACTCGGCCTGTTCACACACAGGTGGAATCAGATTAAACTGCCTCGCTACAGAATACGCCTCCTACATGGAGAGAAAGACATGTAAAAAAATAAAAGAGAATAATATGAATACTGTTAAAAGGGACCTATTATGCCCTATTAAAGGGAACCTATAAAGTCTCAGTTTTGTTTTTGGGATCTACTAGAATAGGTTTTCATGCTTAAATGTTCAAAAACACATTATTTTTCACATATTTTACATTGTTGCAGCACCTCTCCTCCCAGTTTGTCAGTAACGCTTTGTTTAGTTCCGGTCTCTGTGAAGCCCCTCCATCCGAAAAGTGCAATGTGCTCTGATTGGCTGGACCAGTATGTTGTGATTGGTCAACCGATTTGAGCGTGTTTGGGAAATGTTACGCCCCTTACCATAACTACGAGTTTTTTCAACCGGTTTCAACACACTACAAACCAACCAACTGAACCAGGCCCCGCCTCCTTTTTTGTATATGCCTTGAGCAGGAATTATTTAAATGAGGAATATTGTGAAGTGTTCATTCCCGGAAGAAAACTGAAACAGCTGCTTAAGGTCCTTGCACACTGAGTCTGAAATTTTCCCATGCGTTTTTTCGTATTCGTCATTTGGTGGCTCTGATTTGTCAAAACACCTCTCAACGCTACGGATGTGAAAAACACTTGACAATTGAACCCAATCCAAAAACATTTATGACGAACGAAAGTTTCGGAGGCAGTGTGTAAGCGTGACTGACATAACGTGTATTCAACTTTTTTTATTTATTGTGTGACGTCAATCTTATTAAATATTCCAAATAAACTCCCCCACTAAAAATACCCAAACAGTGCCCATACTGTCAGACAAATAATAACAGAGCAACAAAACAACCAAACATGCTTGATGACAGGCTTAATATGAATAAAATATGACAATATAAAATAATTGCATCATTAGGATTGACTTAAATATCAAAAGGAAGCATTAAGGAAAGAGTCCACAGACTCCACTCACCATGATCTCCATAGCTGACCAGCGTGACGTGCCCCAGTACATGGACATACCATGGTTAATGACATGCGTCATGGCTCTCACAATCTCTGAAACACACATGTACAGACAAAAATATCAGCCAAGCTTTTGGAATTAGTTTGGTCTAGATCCAGAGTTTTTTTTTTTATTTGTCTGTTCACCATTAGATGGCGCTATCTACATCCTCTCCTTGTGCAGAGTGACTAGGCTTGTTTTTTCAGAAAGTCATTTAAAACTATGGGAATTCCCAGCATGCATATTTTGCACTTATAATTTAATAATTGATTTACATGTCCAGTTGTACATGTGTATTATTTGAATTCATTTTTTGTAAAAGGATACTTTGCATTGTTACACAAATGCCCATAACATGACAAAGGATATAAGGATATAGTACTGTATCAACTAAAAAGGACAACACAATTTTTTATGAAAATGATTCTGCAGCATTGGAGATCAAATCTACCATGTTTATATTAAGGAGACCATGAATTGCAAAATACAATTTATTCTACTCTTAATAAATAAGATCATATTAAAGGGATAGTTAGCCTAAAAATGAAAATTCTGTCATAATTTACTCTAGCTCAAGTTGTTCCAAACCTGAATGAATTTCTTTCTTCTGCTGAACACAAAAGAAGATATTTTGAAAAATATGGGTAACCAAACAGTTGATGGGCCTCACTGACTTCAATAGTATGGGGGAAAAAAATACTACGGAAAACAATGAGGCCCATCAAATGTTTGGTTACCCATATTCTTCAAAATATCTTCTTTTGTGTTCAGCAGAAGAAAGAAATTCATTCGGTTTGGAACAACTTGAGGGGGAGTAAATTATGACAGAATTTTCATTTGTGGGTGAACTATCCCTTTAAATTGGCTTATTTAGCCATGTTTTGGGAGGCTTACTTTGGGATTGTGTTGTCAGAACAGTTTGCTTGTTTTTCCTGTGAGATCTGGCGAAACTGACACAAAGGATAAACGCTAATAATGCAGAAGAGCTGAAGCTATTTCACAGACTTCTGATTTAACAGGATTAAACACGAGGAGCATTTCAGCAGTAAACTGACACAACGGCTCTATATCTCACCAAGCAAGTTGTATTGTACAATAACTTTAAATGTCTCTGTATCATATATTCAAGCATAGCAGCACAACTGTATCCATTCCAAAGGGTTCAAGACATCCTAATGAAAGAAAATATTTTTCTATCATTTACACATTCTTTGTTGTGAGATAATCAATTCTCAATACATTCATTAATTTAATGTAATTTAATTTAATTTAATTTAATTTCTCTAATCATGCATTATATCAGAAACTTTCACAGCTGATGCTGTGCAGTCCTAATAAAGTATAGCAATAGCATCCTAAACTACCTAAAATTCAGAACCGGGTGAACTGGTGAACTAAACTGGGTGCTAAAAGCACATGCAAATAGACCACCAGAGAATTACAAATGGGCATCAATGCCTTGTTAATTCAACTTCACCCTATATTATGAGTTCTAATATATATATATATATATATATATATATATATATATATATATATATATATATATATATATATATATATATATATAAAGAATTCAAATATTTTTATTCATTTTACTCGATGAGTTATAATAAGGATAATGGTCTGCATGATGGTCTTTAAGAGGAGATGGGGCATATTGAACTTAAACACACTAAGGAAGGCTCAGTGTCAGGACATTTGTGTTTTATCGTCTAGTGGAGTTTAATAAAGAGGAATTTAACTATCCGTGTGTGCAGACCATCATTCCTTTTTTATAGCTTACACTCCAGGGCAAAAAAAAAAAAAAAACCTAACTGGGCCAAGCCATAAATGGCAAAATATTTAGTGGTCTTTTAATGGTCTTTATCTATTTTAATCACAAATCACTGGTCAGGAAATTAGCAAGAATTGCACAAATACTGTAGATAAAGTAATGCATGGAATAGCCTTTCCCTTTGTCTTCTTTAAATGTTTAAGCCATGTGGGTAAACTTGCAGACAGCTTTTTACAGAAAGAAGAGTCAGTGTTGTTCCAATGTTGATGGCTTCGAACAGTTCATGAGTAGCTGAAAAATGACTCCCAGTTCGTATTATTTAACGTGAGAGCAAAAATTCACCATAAGGTTCAAATCTGGACTCTGACCAGGTCAAAACATGAGCCTGATGGACTCTCAAGCCACTTCTTGGTTGTCTTTGCAATCTGGGTAGGAGCATTGTTTTGTTTTTATGTGAGCATTGTTTTTATGGTTTTTATTACAACCACACTTTATGGGCAAATAAATAGTTGCTGCCTTAAATTTTTAAGTACAATCAACTTGGATGTTTAAGTCATTTCAACTTAAATTGCATTAAACTGACTTAAAGGGATAGTTCACTTTGAAATTAAATTTTGGTATGTTTTAGCTTACCTCAAGGACATCCAAGATGTGTCTTTTTTTCCGCAGTAGTTTCAATTTTTATATTTTTAGGTCAAACCGTTCTTGTCTGTCAGTCATATAATGCAGGTCTATGGTCACCACCTCAAAGAGCATGCACAGTGAAGTCCAAATTAAACAATTCCCCATCGTAAGTACACATTGATGGCCTAAGACACGAAACGAGCGGTTTGTGTGAGAAAACAAACAGTATTTATATCATTTTTACCTCTTGTACACTTTCCAGTGCTTGCACAGACTAAGCCAGAACACGCGCACACGTCACACACCAGGAAGCGCGCGCGCCCTCAGATCACTTGGACGTGGCTGTGTATAAGAGGTAAAAACGATATAAATACTGTTCGTTTTCTCACACAAACCGCTCGTTTCGTGTCATACTGTGCGTTCACACCGCCGGCGGCGAGAGCGTCAAAGTGGCCGGAAGCCATTCATTTTCAATGAGAGCCGGCGGCGAGCTCCGGCGAGGGCGGTGCGGCGCGTTTTGGGCGGCGAGAGCGGCGAGAAGAGTTGAAATCAAGTCAACTTTATGGTAATAAGCTATGACGCGGTTCGGCGGCAACCAGCGGCAACCAATCGGAATGTAGAAGTCCTCCGCCTGAGAGGAAAAAAATCACGCATTCTAATCTACGTCAGAGCGTCCCCGAATCTTTCTACGGCGTCGGTGGCAGGGCGGCGAGTGCGAATTTTGCCGCTCTCGCCGGCGGCGGTGTGAACGTACAGTTAGGCCATCAATGTGTACTTACGATGGGGAATTGTTTAATTTGGACGATGGAGAATTGTTTTAATTTGGACTCTGTGCATGCTCTTTGAGACAGTGACCATAGACCTGCATTATAGGACTGACAGACAAGAACGGTTTGACCTAAAAATATCAAAATTGAAACTACTGCGGAAACAAAGACACCTACATCTTGGATGCCCTTGAGGTAAGCTAAAACATACCAACATTTAATTTCAAAGTGAACTATCCCTTTAAAAAAATTAGTTGAATCTTGTTTGAAAATTGACAAATTAAATTATTTTGATGAGTTAAAACAATATAAAAATATGTTGTTATAACTTATGATCATATTTTTTTTTTTACAGTGTACAATTTCTAATGAGATCATGTATAATGATAAATAGAAAAGAAAAATCATGTATCATGCCCACAGTCTTTGTTTCGTCATATGCTTGCACACGATATCAGTGTGTACATTTGACAGAGCGCCACTCTAACACCATCTGCTCTGAAATCCTCAAGGCACTGTCCTGTTCTGCGCCATTACCAGTGGAGCCCTTTTACTGCTGTTACTCTTCAGCGGTGCTCTATAGCTTTTGGACAAGAACAGCGAGTACAAGATTTGCTCAAAAACCTCCGTCATTGAGTTAATAAAGCTGATTTATTGCTTCATCTTTCAGATATTCATGTGCAAAGAGCTGCTTTTCTCTGTCTCATCAGTGTTTTGACTCAAGGCGCTTCACTGAGGCCATTACTCTGCGTCCACTGAGTCTGCATTTCATCTTCACATGCCACCAGTGAATGATGTCTGTGGGGAGCTCTTTGTCTGACAGTGGTGTAGCAGGGCTGCCCTAGTCTCATCAAATGCCACGCATGAGGACCAACATTTTGTTCACTGACTGTCTGAACTTCTGCAGAAAAATTGGAACACACTTGCTAAATCTGGCAGGCTCTAATGTGATTGGCTGGCATTAATTAGTCCACCTAGATATAAGAGATTGGTGGCGCTAACAGCTAACGCCGTCTTTTTGCTGCTGGTAGAGAAATCTATTTTCTTTATGTTTCTGTACTTTTTAACAGTTTGTGTGTCTTGTAGTGCTATGCCCCAACATTTAAGTGATTCTTCTTCTCAGTGGTCAAATACGAAAGGCCGATCAGCTGAATAGTGGGTTGTGCCACCTAGTGTGTAGGCGTGAATTAGCCAAAGGCGAACAATCGTTTCGCGTTTGGTGTGAAAGGACTGTTAGCTTCACTTTATCGACGCTGGTCGCTCATCGCTTTTCTTGTCTAAGTGGGCAGGTCATAGTCCAATGTGGACCAATCCTGTAAGACCAGGGCTGCTAACTGCATACATGTGAGAAACAAAAGAACTTATGAGAAGGAAAATAAGGCAAGAGAAGGTGAAAAGAGATAATAAATTATATATATAAAAAAACAAACAGGAGAAGCCAAATATACCTCAGTAGCCTACATAATGAAAATGAAAGCCCACACCCACTCGCTCATTACAAACTCTGTACAAGTGAAAAGAAATGTGTGTGGGTGAGAATGGAGGAAGTGAACGTCAGCTAAGCACAACAATACATCTGCTCAAGAAAAGAGAGAGCAAGACAAAAACACAGGAGACCAGAGGCACATGCCAGTGAGAACAAAAATGAATGGTTCCTCAGCAAACCATCGTATAGCTTTTTCTAACTAGAGACTGTGAACTCTAGCTCAATTTTGCTGGATCTCTCAGAACATCCAAACATTAGAACCCTGAAGTATTAATCTAATGTAATGTGAATGTCAAGGGTTTCTGCAGTGCGTAGGCTGAAGTGTGCATGTGCAGATGCGTCACGCTCAAGTGTCCCCTCAGATTTTTGAGACAAGTGGATTTTGATTGCAATTTCCCAATAAATCATGTTGAATGCTTGTTGTAGGCAAAAGAAAATGTAGGGGAGAAAAAAACAAAAATCATCCATTTACATTCAATAAATTTAGTCATAAATTTAGTCAAATGCAACAAAAATACATGCTCATCACAGCCTTTCAAGCTCAGTCACAATTTTGCTTGGTTTATTAAGCTCACAGTGCATTAATGTTAACAAATACAACTTCTGATTTTGATAATGTATTAGTAAATGTTGAAATTATTGTAAAACTGTTATTCAAAAGACAGCTGAAAACCCATCTCTTCCGTGAGCACTTATCCTCATAAAAAAAAGAAGAAAAAAAAAGAAAACAAATTATTTCCTTTTCCTTTAATCCTCCCTTATCGGGCTTATGCTACTCTGAACAATGCCTGAACTTCGTATTTTAAGCACTTCTTGTGTTGTTTTTGCCTGTTCACATTGACTCGCTTAATTTAGTCCTAAATTGTAAGTCGCTTTGGACAAAAGCATCTGCTAAATGACTTTAATGTAGATGTAAATGTAAGACTGGAAAAACTGGAAGAGAGGGCAACTTTCTGAGAAAAAAAAAGGAAATCAACATCTGAACTCTCTTGCTATATTAACATCCCCATTCAAGACATGATCACACTTGAGTTGATCACCTCCTAATTTACAATTCTCTCCCTTCCCCATCTCGTCTCTCTCTCATGCTGAGATCCCCTGAAATTCACCCAAACATCTATATTGTTTAATGTGAACAATTATCATACAACACTATCTAATTGATGACTAGTCTATTCTTGGGCCATGATTTAGACGTCTATTACATTTTCACTGACAAAAATTTTGCCTGGTTTTAGCCTAGACATCTAGGCTGTGTTTGGACGGCTATTAGACATCTTTTAAACGCAAAATTGCTTGCCGGGTACATGTCTGGTATCATTTGAAATGTCTCAGTGCAACTGGTACAAAGGTCTCATCCCCAAAGAAGTAAACCAAAAGGTATCAAGTTTTTAAGAGTTTAGATATATCTTGTTTACAGAGGAGGGTGGATCTTTCATGCAAATAGCATCCTATGCTCAAAAGGTGTAAACTCTGGAGACCATGATTAATGCAAATTCCCATTGTTAGCATATGTTTAGGTTTCTTTCTTGGTCTGAGTATATAAAGAGATGTCTCAAGAGGCTCGGGCGATTTGTGATGAGATCCACCCGTAATGCTGAGTGCCTTTCAGACACTCAGCATTATGAATTTCCTTGAGTCAGGTACATCTTTTACTCTCTCTGAGCATTTGATGTTATTGTATTGATTATCTTTGAACTTATTATGTAATTGGCATGATACATTTATCTGACATTAGCCGAAATCTAGACGCACCCCAGCGGCAGCAAAATTTATTTTGCAGCCAGTGTAGTCTAGCAACTCTCCGTTGACTTTCGAGCTGGAAAAACCAAACTCTAGTCAGGGCAATCACATCGTGTATAGAGTAGATGGGGCGGGCTTAACATAATGACGACAGAGTTGCGACAGTTCCCTGCTACTTGAAAACAAAGAAGAGCTGCTGCTGCTGGCGGTCTTTCGAATCGGCTTTGTCTGCGACTTTGGAGGACTTGGAGTTAAGCTGTTCTTTGAGAAAAGAACAAAGAACGGCACTTAAGTCAATCTTAAAAAAGGAAGATGTGTTCGTAGTTTTGCCGACCAGATACGGCAAAAGTTTAATCTATCAACTAGCTCCGCTGGTGGGAAAACGCTCTGGTTGGTTGAAGCGCTGTCCTATTGCGTGCAGAGGGAATTTGAAAGACAACCGTTTAACCCGCCCCTCGGATTGAGCCGTGCCAATGGTGAGTTGCCAGACCTAACATCTTGATGTAGGTCTGGCTTGCCAGGCTAATCTGACATAACAAATTGTTTACATTTGTATTTTATGACTTACTCTGAAATGATTATGTGAATGCGACCGTCTAAGATATTAGCCAAATTACCTCTGTTTAGTGACCCGAAACTGATGAGTTTGTGATCGTGGGCCCACATATATGAACGGACGGTGTGAGGACCCTGTGTGACTTTGGCACCCGAATGAACGAGGATAATAAGAGTAAAGAGTTAAATAGAATAATCAAATGTGCTGCTAAACTATTATATAAATGACCAATAACTTATTGGCATTCTAACCTAAATTCGAGATGGTGATAATATGGAGTCGGAGCTTAATTGGAATTAAATTATTTTGCCATGCTGAAAAGACAGTAACACGCAAGTAAACCTTCACCCGCTTATCGGAAACTGTCATTGGACCTATAGACGGCCTTACATTATTATTATTATTCATTTGTAATAAATGCAGTAGAAGTATTGTTCATTCTTAGTTCTTAAGTAAAGTTGTTAAATCGTGAAACCTTGTTGTTAAGTGTTGCTGAAATATGATTACAATTTAAAATAACTGTTTTCTTAATTTAACTTTAATTTAACTAATTTGATGAATAGGAAGTTAAACAGAACAGCATTTATTTGACATAACGTGTGTGTGTGTGTGTGTGTATGTGTGTGTGTGTGTGTGTGTGTGTGTGTGTGTGTGTGTGTACTTTACTGATTAATTACTTTGATAACATCAACATCATTAGCACTTTGAACTTTATTTGAACAATCTCAGAAAAAGTTCGACATGACCCAGAATGCACCAGGACAAGATGTACTGTGAGTGCGCTAAACAGCAAGAGAATTATGCCTAATCATATGCCTTGATTCGATTTGTGTGTGTGTGTGTGTGTGTGTGTGTGTGACAGAGAGACAGTGGCAGTGCTGTATGAATTTGATTTGTGGCTTTAATATCTCTACAGTAGACTGATGTGGACAACTCAAGCACAAACAGGTAATTTGAGGTTTGTTGAAACAGCCAGTTGGTGCTTAGCCTACAATATCAGATGAACACTCATAAACACAGATGTGTGTTTGGTGTTTATAAAAAAGGCAACAGATATTACAGACCGTGAGTGCATTATAGATGCTGCATTGTGCATTACATGCATTGTAATGCTGTATTCGTTTAGTTTAAAGAGATCTTTAAATGCACAGAGGACTGTGTGTGTTTGCATGTGTGGTATCCAACAGTGCTTCAATACAAGTTATGCTCTATCAACAGCATCCATTACATATTTTTTTAATTATTACAGAAAATAATTGTTTCCTCTAGTTTGTAAAAAGCAAACACAAATCCCATTGACACTAATGCACTGAAAACTAAAGTCTATAGAGCACCAAAATTATATAATATTTAATAACATTAAAATTAAATCTTGATGACCTCATCTGTATGTATGTATGTGTGTGTGTTTTAACATTCCTTGAAGCCCATATACGTACAGTATACCAATATATCTGCTCTAGCATCACATTGATGATCTTTCTCACAAAGCTTTGTAACAACATGTGGCAAACACTTTAACAACTCTCCAGGGAGACCATTGGTAGTCAAATTTGTGCTCAGTTCAGTTCCAAAATGTTCTTTTATTAAAATACCCTTTTTTCTTCCCACGAGGATTCAACTGTATGTGCCAAGAACAGACTGCACATCAATTTGGATCAAAATCATTCCAGTCTTGATGGTAGAATGATGATTAAACATTTTTCTTTGATAGACCTTCTGCTTTTCCCCACAGCAAAGCGCAGCAGTGCCTCTAAAGCTCTGATATGTATGGAGAGTCCTCTTGAGATTATCCTCACACTGTAGGAAGTCTATGCAGTACTTTTCTGGCTTGAAACCCTGATGTAAAATGTGTTTACGTGTTGATAAGACTCGCTCATGCAGACAGTAAAAATCCTAAAGCAGTCCAATGGCAGAAATCAGGTGTGCGTGCGTTTACTAACAAATTTGTCTGCAGAAGTTAGCTAAATCTGACAAAATAAATAAAAATAAAATGATGTTTTTTATTTCTAAAATTGTAAAAAGCCTCACATAAAAGCAATTCAAAGTGCTATGTTCTCATTAGATTGTAAGTAAACATGATTATGTGCATGTATGTGTACAAATGTGAGAAGAAAAGTTTAGAGTTTGGAGACAGTAGGGAAATAGCAGCTTAAAAATACACTATGTACCCCATGGGCAACTCATATAATCCCTCTAGAGAGAGAGAGAGAGAGAGTCAAAGAAAGAAAGACATATTTGATGATGGAGAGAGTGTGTCAGAAGCAGACTTCCTAAGCACTGCAGTGCCACAGAAATTGAAAGAGAGTGAGAGATTGGTTAGGCTGTGATTATGATAACAGCATGGAAAAAACGGCCCCATGAGATGTATGGAAATAGCATCCTATATCCTGTTTTACACACACACACACGGTGCACCTATCATTATGAGGACATTCCATAGGCGTAATGGTTTTTATACTGTACAAACTCTATTGCCTTCATTTTCTAACCCTTCTGCTAAGCCTACCCATCACAGAAAACTTTCTGTATTTTTACATTTTTAGTAAAATGTTTTTTAGTATGTAATTTTTAAGCTATTTTAATTACGAGGACTCAGGAAATGTCCTCATAAACCACATTTACGCTGTAATACCAGTGTAATATGTTATTATATTATTATACAAATTTGTGTCCTCATAAATCATATAAACAAGCATACACACACACACACACATACACACAACCAACTCACAAAGTAAAGGCCGGTTCACACCAAGAACGATAGATAATGTAATGATGCTGAAAATTCAGCTTTGCAATCATAGGAATAAAATACATAGAAAACAATTGTTTTAATATTTCACAATATTGGCCTACTGTTTTTACTGTATTTTTGATTAAATAAATGTAGCCTTGGTGAGAATAAGAGACTTCTTTTCTGACTCCAAACTATTGAACGGTAGTGTGCACTTTAAGGTGCAGTAAGCAATTTCTGAGAAACGCTTTGGATCAGACTGAGCAGCACAACACACTTGTAGCCAATCAGCAGTAAGGGGCGTGTCCACTCGTGATGGAGGAGGAGAGAGAGTGAGGATGAAAGAGAGAAGGATGAGAGACATCACAAAAGAGGAATATCACTGGAAAAAGAAGGGTTATGATCAGGCAAGAGCTTTATGACCCGCATTAATATTAGAAAAGCTTGCCAGCACTGGAGAGACCGAAGCGGGAAGGCCTGAAATCAGATGGCAAGGTTTCTGTTTCTGCTCCATACGTGAGTAACATTGGTACTGTTTTTTCACAGAACCAAGATATGATGTTGTTGTAATGTTAACTATAGTAACTGGACAGTTTTGAGTGTCATTGTTTGTTTGGAAATGCTGTGCTGTTGCCGACTAACAACCGACACTTGCTTGTATACTCTAGTGTACTGTAAGTAAATTTTTTTGTTTTTCCTTGTCGTTTGTTCTTCATCATCGCTTTATTTTTCACAAAGCATTATTTTGCTTCGCTTCATCTATGGTAAAGAGACATCCACTTGTGTATTGCATGTTCATGCATTTTGAGGGCAGATCAATGAAGCAAGGGGTGTGTTTGTTTGGGTTGATTTCAAATATCAATTTGTTTCTCAGAAATTTGTTTACTGCACCTTAAAGGTGCCCTAGAATTTGAAATTGAATTTATCTTGGCATAGTTAAATAACAAGAGTTCAGTACATGGACATGACATACAGTGAGTCTCAAACACCATAGTTTTCTCCTTCTTATTTAAATCTCGTTTTTGAAAAACACCCCTGAAAAATAGGCGAATCTCCACATAACACCGACTGCAAGAGTCGGGATCATTAATATGTACGCCTCCAAAAATTTGCATATGCCAGCCCATGTTCAAGGCCAGGCGGAACTGCGCAGCCGAATCATCGTCCGAATCATTTTTCTTCGAGAGACATCATGGCTTGCAAACGAGCGAAGCATGGCAGTTGCTCAGTGTTTGGATGTACAAATTAACACAAAGGTATTTTTTTAGTTCCTTCATCCGAGCCTCTGAAGAACCAGTGAGTTATGTGAATGTCTGATGTGTAATTGTTCAAGTTCAGACAGATAATCTTTCTCTCAAAGTCGTTCAATACTGTTTATGCATCAGTAAATCAAGCCAGTGACTAAACGATCAACTTCACGTCGTTTCTCTTAGTAGGATGAAAATAATCTTACTTAAACTGTGATTAATATACAGATAGCTATCAAAGAACAATCCCTTTCCAGTCGCCCAAGCTGTCAATCACACAGCGCGAGTTTATCTGAAGTTCTGAACACTTGCCAAAACTCGTTATGAAATCAATGACGCTGTTACACTGCACAACGAAGCTCTTACTGTACGTACATCATGTTTGCATTGGTGAAATCATTAGTGAGAGTGCAGAAACTGCGTTGCAATGATAAGATCTTCATTCACGTGATCAACAGGCTTACACTGAAGTCTCACAGCAGCCAATCACAGCAGTGGGCGTTTACACTGAAGTCTCACAGCAGCCAATCACAGCAGAGGGAGTTTACACTGAAGTCTCACACAGACACGCCCCTTCAAACAGAGCGTTCAAATCAGAGGCTAAAATCAGGCTTGGAAAAATGCCTTTTATTTCTAAATTATAATAATCTAAAAAACATACTAACATTATAAGGGCACCCCAGGAAACATTCTAAAATAATAAAATAATCCATGCAATGGCACCTTTAAAACAGTGTTCTAGCAAAACCTCAAGGTGGCGCTAGAGTTATCTTCAAAAGTCTATGCCATGTTTTTATTTAGGTAACTATATATTTAAATATATATATATTTATTTAAATCAACTTTATCTAACTTGCTCAGCAAGACTTTTTAAACTGTTACTCCACCATGACTAAAGAGAAAACCTGCCGACAGTTTATGCTAATGCCCTCAATAGCTGCTCTTGCGACAACGCCAAATACATTGCTTTCTGAATTGCCTCTAACATATTTAAGAATGCAATGATGCACAAAAGTGAGCTAGCAAAACTAGAAGCATCTGTGTAGTGACTTTGAGGCCCAAGCCTCACTTACCCTCCATAGGTGAGTTGCTGTCAGGGCGATTGGCAAAAACCACATCCACATATTCCAGCTGTAACCGCTGCAAAGAACCCTTCAGACCTAGAGAGAGAAAGAGAGAGAGAATGCGTAAGAGAATTTGAATGCTTTGTTGAAGTGAGAGTTTGATTTGTGAAATCAAACTGCACCCAAAACCGATATAAGGTGGTCTGAGGAACATTCAGTGTTCGTCAGGAAAGACATTCATCAAAAAATTACTTCAATTTTGGTCTCTCCCTCACACAAAACTATTGCTTCAGAACACTTGGGATAATGCCTGAGTTTTGTGGACCACATTCATAAAACTTTTATGAGGCGTTTTGTCATTTTTGAAGCTCAAAAAGCATAAACATTCCGCTTAATATATTCTTTTGTGTTTTGTGAAGGAAAAAAAAAGATTCGGAGCAACATTAGGGTAAGTACAGTGAAAACTATTCTATAAAATAGGAAAGATAAAAAATGAAGACAAAAACTTATGTAGTTGTCAAAGGACTTTGAAAGGATGAATGATTCAGTCCGACTGTCACTTTCCTTGTCTTATTCAGAAACAGAGAGAGACAGAGAACAAAGACTGAGGAACAGCATATAACATACATTATGCACTGTCAGTAATATGTTTGTTTGTGTATATTTATAGACTAGGGTTATATCAGTGACCATTTTGGTATCGTCCAATATTAGGTTTAAAATGATCGAGATTATTCTGACAAGGGTGATATCTGAAGTAAATAATACCAGGGCTTATTTCAAACTTGGAAGCTTGTCAAGATGAAAGGAGCTACTGTAACTTTGAACAGTGTTTTGAACTAACAGATGTATAATATTGGGCATTATCTTAGTTATCAGTCATAAAAATATTGCATATTTATTGGTATAAAATTCGGGAACACAAAAATAATGATCATAATTCAATCATATCGACCAAAATATATCGTTTCATTCCTATTTATAGACCAGTGGCCCCCAAAAATACACATTGGGCACACTTAATATTAATGTCATATAACACTATAGACAATTAAGTACATTGCCATTACCAAAAGTTTGGGGTCAGTAAGATTTCTTTATGTTTTTGACACAAGTCTCTAATGCTTACTTAGGCTGCATTTATTTGATAAACTCAGAAAAAACAGCAAAATTGTGAAATAGTATTACAATTTAAAATAACTGTTTTCTTTTCTAATGTATATTTTATATTTAAATGCAATTTATTTATTTCTTATTTTTCAGCATCATTACATCATTACTATACATAATAACATTTTTTGCTAAACATTTTTTACTTTTAAAAATATTCAAATTTTTTCTTCTTCTTCGGATTCTTTAATGAATAAAGAGTCAAAAAGAACAGTATTTATTTGATATAGAAATCTTTTGTAACATTATAAATGTCCTTACTGTTCCTTTTGATAATTTTATTATTAATTTCTTTACAAAAAAACATCTTATATCTCTTGTTTTTCCATTTAGAACCTCACAAACATCCGCTCTGTGAAATGTTTTGCATGAAAAGTGTTCTTGAACTGTTTTTCTTTAAATAAATGCAGCTTGGTTTGACATTTAATGCTATGGCATTCAAGCTTTTTTGAGCGCTGTTTAAGTGTCCAAATACTTTTTGGAGTCACTCCACCTCCGAACACATTTATGCTTAGTTCCATTTGAGCTTTTCTTTTAAATAAGATTTTCTTATTTTATACACCTATGTGTAAGTACTGTTTGCATTGGCAAAACTGTGATGCTTTACAGTCATGCCAATAAATCTTGGCTGAGAGAGAAAGAGAGAGAGCAAACACCAGGTGTGTTGAAACAAAGTCAGAGAGCTTTCAGGTGATCAGACGCTGACGTGATTACTCTGCCATACTGAAATTAATCTGACGGATAAACCGCACACTCATTCATCATAAAAACACTGTAATCCAGCCAATCTCAGACTCATTAATCTGCCCCTTGCTCACCGAGTGCGCCCTCGCATCCGCCACGGCTATAATCAGTCACAATTCTCTGGGTTTGTGGAGGAGATATTCTTAGCGGGGAGCTTTTTAAAGGATAAACAGACGTTCCTTTCTAGCCCACAAACAATGTCAAACAAACACGAGCTAACGAGGACGAGAGAGAGAGAGAAGCGAGCCAGGAAAACTACACACAAGCTAGAGTGATAAAAATAACTGGGGATGAGCGAAGTATGCGTACGATTCAAATAGTTTCATGAAATACAAACAGTGAGTTTTCTCAATCTGAAAGTGATACAGAAATGACATTATAGATATTAAAGTCTCATAAAATCAGTGGTCCGCCTCCGTCTCATAGGAATACAGTAATAGAGCAGAGATAAATCAGAATATTATTCCATGTAGATTTCCACTCTTAATCAGGCACTCAAATAAAGCTTACGATCTCAAACACTTCACATAATTACATGCTGTCGATTATGAGAATACCACATAAATAGGCCTATGGTAAAATTAAATTACAAAATAAATGAAAAGCCTTAAAAGGTTTTAAAAAAGTAACAAATTGCAGCTATATCTGTATGTGATCAATAAAAATAAAATTCAATTATAATTTTTCGTTTTATTCAGCCTTTTGGTATTGTTTCCTGAAGAAATATCTAAATATATTTAAACCAAGATAAATGTACTTGAGATGCACAATTTGGCGGTGGGGGGAGGGTATGAAAAACATAAACAAACATAAAACTTGTTTTAAAGATTACAGTTTAGACATTTTACTAGAAAACAGGACAATCATATGATTATGAAAATTATATTTGGAAGTGTAATAAAAGTAGAAGGCGAATGGTTTCTCTGTATACATAATGTATTTGAATCATTACCTTGGTTTGCATGTGCTCTCTGTATAGGCATTTATCAAGAAAGATTCAGCGAGAGAGAATTAGAGAGAGAGAGAGAGAGAGAGAGAGAGAGAGAGAGAGAGAGAGAGAGAGAATCTCGCACTGTTTAAGAATGAATGTTGGTGTGGGTGATGAGCTTTTATTAGGAACAAGGCCACACACTGCAGCGAAGGAGAAAAAAAAATCAATAAAGGAGGAGGCAATGAGAAAGAAAAGAAGAAAAAAGGTTCAAGGTCAATTACAAACAACAGGGGGATTAGAAGAAAAAAGAATATCTACCTTCAATAATGTGCTTCCTCGAGAGCCCACGCTCTGTCTCTGCCCTAGAGAAAGAAAGAAAGATAGAAAGAAAGAAAGAAAGAAAGAAAGAAAGAAAGAAAGAAAGAAAGAAAGAAAGACAAATGCCTAAATTTTAAGGAGAAAATAAGAGTATAGTTATTACTAATAAAATAGAGTAGACAGACAGACAGACAGACAGACAGATAGACAGATAGACAGATAGATAGATAGATAGATAGATAGATAGATAGATAGATAGATAGATAGATAGATAGATAGATAGATAGATAGATGTATTCACTCCACTAATACTTACTTTCCTCCCCAGTACAGTTTAGTAGTGATGACCAGACTGGATCTCCTGTACACACACAGACAGATTATGGATTATGTGTGAAGTGATTATGTTTTATACATTTCTCAATGAAATTGATCAGTGGGATCTCCCTTAAATAAATAAAATGAGAAAACTAAGATAAATACCTCCAACACTTCTTCTTGATAATGTTTCCTAGGATTATTTCAGCCCTGTGAAGAAAGACACATTTTGAGTACTTTGAAATAATATTTAAATAGAAGAAGAAAAAAAAAAAAGATTTTATTGATGGATTTGTAAAGCTTTTTTTTTTTATGAAAAAAAGGCCATTTTTGTTTAGTGAATTCACTTTACTGTCATTCTTTTCAGGGCAAACACACCTCCTTTGTATGCAGTTTCATTATAGAATTTGCATCTTTCACAAACGTCAGCGCTATTTGCCTGACACACAGTTAACGTTGAGCTATGGTTACTGTCCGCGGAAATCTGGAGGAAATTTAAAGCTTATTCAAAATTAATGTAAGTGTACTTTTATGTAAGTGTACTTTTACAGTGATTATGGCAACAGTAATTTATCAAATGATGCTCTAAAGCATTACAACCAGGCACATATCCAGACTTTTGCCATTTTAAATATAGCCAATGTAGTTGCCTGATCACAGTGGTGGAGTGACACTGTACAGATATGGTTCCTAGTTTGTTGTATCCTGCACTACTTAGCACTCAGAAGTGCCCCATGTAAATTGCATTCAATACTAAATTTGTGGCTGTTTGCGTCACAGCCTGAATGCTTAATTCCTTTAGTGAATTTGATGCAAAAGCATCAAAGCATCGATGCAGGCAATATGTACAGAAATGATGCTATCAGTGGGTGAATTTCAATCATAGTGAATTCCCTTCTGCATCTTCTAACAGGTTTAGATAAAACTGCTGGCAAGATGGAAGTTTGGATATGAAGTTTACAGGCTGGACTATTATATCTGCTGAATCCCAATTCCCATACTATCCATTAAATAGGCTTTATAGTATGCAATATTTAGAATAGTTAGATGGTTGAAAAGGTAATAAAGGTGTCCAGATGAATTCAGCCACTCATTTTGCTGTAAGTCAAAGGCCAAACTCACTTCCCAGCTGAGTAGACCTCTGCAGTGTCAAAGAGGTTGACCCCGTTTTCATAGGCTATAGTCATCAGCTGCTCTGCCACCTGCAAAACACACACACACACACACACACACGGTATATCACTCAGAAAGCACTCAGCTGTCAATCATCAATGCAGAGAGCTTAGAAGTGTGTGAAACAGATAATTGAACGCTCACCTTTCTGAAAACTGCATTGCTTAATCCTCTTCACATGACTCACTGCTATGTGAAGCACTTTTATAACATTCATGTCCCCCATACTTAACCGAATTCAAGGCTGAGCTGATTTTTTTTTTTTTTTTTTACATATTGTGTTAAACCTATGTAGAATATCTTTGCCACTTTTATTCATATGGACAGTGCAGTTAGGATAGGCAATGATGGAGAGAGAGGGGCAGAACAGGATCACAAAATGCATGTTATTCAAAAGAAAACCATTTATCTTTGTAATCTTTCATCAAAATGCAATAGCTTGCTCTGTCCGTGAAAGATGTTCCTATTTGTCTGATTTCATCGAGCACTGTTATTTTTCAACCCCTCCCTTCCAAGCACTTGCCTCCATCCTGGCATTTAATGCCTGCTTGTCACTATGTATATAGGAATATGTGATATTGCACTAGAATTAACAGCATCTGACAGTGTTTTCATTCACAGATGTTTGTCACATAATGCTGAAAAAATAATGCATGTCTTTACGGACAGATTTTCAGGCAGATGAACAAAGTGGCATTCATGTGCATATTAACACAAGATTATTATTATGCATGGATGCTTGGTACTGTAAATGCATCCTTTAAAAAATTGTGCTCATTTTATAAATAGTAAGACAACAGCTAGTCGTGACGTAGGGTGTGATAAACTGCCATGTCACAACTATCTTCAAGATTTCAAAGCACAAGCTATTAGACACAAGTCATCATTACTAATTTGAAACGACTGCGATTGCATTGCATTGCATCCATTGCACTGTTTTTTCATTGTTGTTCTATGTAAACAGGTGCTAGATGGACGCGTTTGACAAAAGAGCTTGCATCTTTTGCAGCGTCTTGTACATGGCACAGCATTCTACACAATACTCAAGTTAATATAAGATAAAATTTAAAAAAAGTCTCAGCTCTAACGTTGTGCATTAGACATGGTGTTCTAAAAATACAGTGCTCAAGTTAAGATAAGTTTTAAAATCAACTTTTTTTTAAAAAGTGGGTTTTTTTTCCATTCCACTTCCCTGCGTTGTGTTTTTGCACTTCACTGCGCTACTTTTTCATGTTTTTTTTAATGTAAACATGCACTAGATGGATGTCTTTGACCATTGTGCTAGTGTCATTTGCAGCATCTTAGACAAGACATTGAGCCCTATTTTAACTATCTAAGCTCATGGTCTAAAGTGCACGGCGCAAGTGCACATAGTGCATGTCCGAATCCACTTTTGCTAGTTTAACGATGGGAAAAATGGTCGGAGCACCGGATGCATGGTCTAAAATGGTCGCTTTGGGCGTAACGTGCAAAAAAACAATCAGAGTCTCATCTTCCATTCCCTTTAAAAGCCAGTTGCACTCGCGCCATGGCGGATTGCTATTTGCATGGCGGAATTTGCAAGCGGAAAGACTGAACGCTTCCCCAGAGAGGAAACGGATCTGCTCTTGCGCGAGGTTAAAGTGCGCTAGCAGACCATCAACAGGACAAGACGGATTCCATCATATCTTTATGTACACAATAATAATCTTTTACATTGTAATCCTTTTATTTGTAATATTTGGCATGTTTGTGTGCTGCTGCGCTAAGCAGTGTACGTGTGTTGTGCACCCGCCTATAGGCTCATATTATGTGAGGCACAATGTGCCCTTTAAATAACAAAAAAAATATTGCGCCTTTAGTCCAGGTTTCAGTTGGCGTAGTCTATTTCAGTTGCCTCAAAATAGCAATGTGCCAACAATGCGCATGAACACACCTCGTTTTCAGGCCAGCACGCCATTGAAAAACAGATGGCCGCAAATGCATTTGCTAACAACATGGCGCAGGACGTGAAAATGATAACTGCGTCGGGCTGAAACTGGCAAAAAACACTTGTGTCGCGCCTGGTGCTGCATTGCGCCGGGTGTAGTGTTCATATTAAAATAAGTCAGATTAAAAAAATGTGTCTTGAGGCCTTTTGTTTTTTGTTTTGTTTTTAAAGTGAGATGCGGGCAGTGGAATGTGAAAAACGCAAAGTCTTGAGATGCATTTTTTAAAAGTTAAACTTCTTTTAACTTGAGAACCGAGTTTTTAGAACACTGCGTCATCGGTGAGACGCTGAACAACACGCAAGATGCGAACGCAACGGTCAAAGACATCCGTCTAGCACAAGTTTTTTGCGTGAACAGCCAGTTAAGTCGCGGTCACACTAGACATTGAGCACAAGGAATTTCAATGGACACTGTCGTGATACGACGTCACACTCTGCAGCATCTTTTTTTATAAACATGAATTCAACATAACAAATAGTAATACAATCAAAATGAAAAAAATATACAATCTACTCGACTTTACTGCAAAAATACGGGTTCTTTTTATTCAGCCAAGTGGTCATGCAATGACATATCGATCTTCTACTGGTCATTCGCAGTTCAGTGTTCACCAAACTTGAACTTCGGAACAAAGTGAAATGCAAAACTTTTTGCATGAGCTTGCGTTTCCGATCTGATGCATTTGCATGTGTATGAATGGAAGTCAATGGAACAAAATGTGAAGTGTGACCGCCCATTTAATAGGTTTTGGACCAGAGCATCTGTTTTTCTTGTGTAACTGCTGCAATGATACAATGATCTTCATGTCAGAGTTTGATCTTCTGATGAAAGAACAGTTGAAATGGTGGTTAAAACCTCTACAATCCATCAGTCTCTCTCTCTCTCTCTCTCGCTGTCTTCGATGGAGAGCTGTCAGCCAGGATGAGTGACAGTGATCCGTTCTGTCAGCGTAGTTGTATATTAGCAGGCCGATAAGGGAAAACCGTCTGTTCAACTGCTGATGAGATGACTTATGACATGTGGAGAAGGGGACCGAACTGGGACATCCGCATCTAGCATAATTTGATTGGACAAGAGGGATGACTGGACAAAAGAGGAGACTCCGCCTCTGGGGAGAGACAGGCTTGTCGTGGAAGTTGTTGCCAAAGGGACTTTTATTATGAACCGCTAGTATTTATGTGCATTTGCCTTGGGTGAGTGTCAGAAAGGAACACTGGCAGAATGATGTTATTGTTTGAATAATGAGGAAGACCACAGCATGATGTGTCTACGAGCCTTCCTCTCTGCCAAGACTGTCAACACAAAACATGCTTATCTCGGCTAACTCTACCCAATTTGTGCTTATGGCTAAAGTGGATTTAGAAGTGGGAATTATGGGTGAAAACAGATGATTCAGCCCCCTATTATATTAGGTTACAAAATTATTTATTAAGAGTAAATATAGTGTTTAATCTATAGATTAATTGCTGTTGAAAATGTATTGGAAAAAAAATTAAGTTTACTTTCTGGTTATGAATATAAAAATATAAAAATTGAAATGCTCACCTCATCTGAAATCTGCCCCCCGAATGTCACCCATGTGCCTGAGAAAGAGAGAAAGAAATTGAAAGAAAGAGAGGGAGGGAGTGTGAGTCAGAGTTATCCAGTGAGTTAGTTTATTATTATTAGTGATTTTGTGCCTCTCTGTGATGCCGTCGTTCATCCACATCCCTACCAGAGGCCTACGATCGGTAAATGAGCGATGGCTCGTGGTACCATCACAGAGAGGCACAAAATCACTCTCCAGAACATTTTCGTTCACTGTTCCTTGCTGGAATGATCTCTCCGACTTCATCCAGAATGCAGAATCCCTGACAACATTCAAAAGACAGCTGAAAACTCATTATCTTTTCAGTGAGCACTTAACCTCATCATTAAAAAAAAAATCTATCTTTCACTTTCCTTTAATCCTTCTCTTTTCTAGTTTATGCTACTCTAAGCAATGTCTGAAACTTTGTATTTTGAGCACTTCTTCTCTACTCTTCTTCTTGTTTGCCTTTTCACGATGAATCGCTTGCTGTATTCCTCATTTGTAAGTCGCTTTGTATAAAAGCATCTGCAAAAGGAATAAATGTAAATGTATTTAACACAGAGTTTAATTTATTTGGTCTGGTGCCTGTCACTGAAACCTTCAAACATATTAGAAGGAAACACAGACCTGAATCTGAATGTTTTACAGTAATAATACAAGTTAAAGATGAATTTAAGAAAACAAGGCCAGTGACATTTCCTTAAACTTCATTGTTGTTCAGTGGACTTGATGTAGGCTATACATTTCACTTCCATATTGATGTAAACAAATCAACATTTCCCTATTGATTTCATTCAATATGACATAATAATGGTGTTCTTTTTTGGAAAGCTTTTATAAAAACTATTTATTTATTTGTCTTTTAAGTCTCTCTGGATGAAGAGCATCAGATAAATGTACGTATTTTAACCATCTTATTAAATAGCAAGAATTTTGACTACTTTCCAGTTCTTTATAAGGTTATTAGCTTTTGCAGTTGTGAAAATATAAAAATATCATAAATAATCCTAAGAAATCAGGGAAGTCGAAACATTAAACCTCACTGCCAAAAAATTTAATGCAGTTTTTTTACATCAATAAATATTATTACAATTTAAAGGTACTATTTTCTAATATTTTTTAAATGTAATTTATTCCTGTGATGGCAAAGCTAAATATTCAGCAGTCATTATTTCAGTCTTCAATGTCACATGATCCTCCAGAAATCATATGCTGATTTGGTGCTCATTAAACTTATTATCAATGTTAAAAACAGCAGTGTTACTATATATTTTGTGGAAACATGATACAATTTTTCTTTTAATGAATTTCTGTCATGACAACTCTCAGAGAGATTGGCATAGTAATGGATCTGGCAGTGGTAATGTATTTGGTCTTGGCGGAATAGATCTGCTACGCTGCTGCAGCTGATGCTGATGATGGTCATTGCTGTAGAGCAAGTAGAGACTTGCTACTGCCAATACATTCACAGACATGCTGCTGTAAGCAAGTAAGACAAGCTGCTGCACATATATAACATACATGAAATAACCCTCATATAGTGGATCTACACAGGTGGAGCTGGGGAAGGTGGAGGGTTTCTGAAAGTGTGCTGCAGACTGCTAACAGCAAACCCTGCAAGGATTTGAATGTTGAGCTGCAGCTCATTGGCCACTGATGCCACAGCAACCTATCAGCTGCGCTATGTAGATAATGATGCCATCGCTACCAAATTGAGTTAAGGACCTATCAGCCTGCGCCATCTAGAGTTTCATGACGGAACTTTGTATTTATTTAAAAAGCAAATCTTGTGCTACATTTTAAATGTATTTTCTGTCACTTCTGATCAATCTAATGCGTCCTGTCACTTCTGATCAATCTAATGCGTCCTGTCACTTCTGATCAATCTAATGCGTCCTTTCTAAATCAAAGTATTAATTTATATATATATATATATATATATATATATATATATATATATATATATATATATATATATATTGAATATTTGATAGGGAAATTGAAATCATCAAAAATAAACAAATAAAAGCTTCAATACTTTAGTTCAGCATGTAGCTAAAGAGATAAAAATGAGGTTGATTCTTGGGAAAATCTGTCCCAGGATATCCTGAGGGCTCTGTTATTCTTGGCCTGACTCACACTGCTGGCAGTCTAAAGCACCCATGATTCATTGCTGTCAGGGTAAGACTCTGCAGTCACTGCCCCACATCCCTGTCAGAATCACCTACTATCACCCTAAAACTCACCCCGCTGCGGGATGAGCATCTCTCCAGCAAGCACTGGTGTCCTGGGCTTCAATATTTGGGATCAGTTGACATTCGAAGAAACACCCGACTGTGTTTCAGGGTGAGGGAACCCGTCGGGGCTGATCAGCTGTTCCCATGGCGATCAAGCGCCCATGGGTTGTAGGATAAATGAGGAAATAGTGTGGGCGTTTGCGAGTGTTACGTTCCCTTGGTGACACCTGTGCAGCTATAGGAAGCATTTGGCGTCTTTCTTGTGTTTCGTTCATGACTAACAGCCCTCATCCTGCCAGATAACTTTATGCGTAGTGCGTACAGCTACTGTGAGCAACGGTGTGCACCAGGGTCTTCGGCAGCTCATCAACTGAGACAAACAAGGGAATACAGGATCTTTCCGCCTAATCCTGGATCTCCTCACACATTACTGCATTAGATCTGACTGACTAGATTTTTTATATTCATTTACATTAGTAAATGAAAAAACGTAATATACGCTGTTATATTTTACACTTTTATTCACTAAAATATTGAAGTGTACCAAGAGTGATATTTACTATATATATATTTTATTTGTACAAAAATTTTTACAAAAATTGTTGTGCTTCCATCAGTCTTTAAGCAAACACTACTGACTCACATGAATGAACATACATTTATACATGCACATATGCACACACAAGCCTACACAAGAAATTACTGCTGCTTTAGTGGTTTCCACTGAAAGCTGTCCTCATGTATTCAGTAAAGTGCATGTCTGAAGCACTGAAATCTTATCGGCCTGCAGTGCTCTTGCAGCGTTTGACCAAGTGGCTAATGTTTGCAATGTCCGACCTGAAGCAATGACCTCGGACGTCTCAGGAAAATAACAGCTACAAGCAATGAAGGGTGAGTTGCAGCACTTTTGCAAAGTATTTCAGCACCAAAACCTGCATTTCAATCACTAACCATCAGTGAATAAGCAGGCGTGAAATTAAGCTCTTAGAAGTTTAAAGCCTTATTCACAAAACAAGTTGCAAGTTTCATTCAGCACAGCTTTTGTGAGCATGTTTGCTCTGTTTGCTGATTTGTATACTCAGTTAATCAGGTATTAAAATAATACAGAAAGTGCATGTAAATAACACCAAAAGCCACTCAAATCCATTTTATTCACTTTCATTAAAAGTTGTTGATTTCTGCTGACAGCAACTTCAATGCAACAAATTTAAGCAGAGTTCAACATTTTGATTAAAGGGATAGTTCGGCCAAAAATGATATTTAACCCATGATTTACTCACCCTCAAGGCGTTCGAGATGTATATGTCAATCTTTTTTCAGACGAACACATTTTCAGTTATTTTAGAAAATGTCTTAGATCTTTCAGTGGTTATAATGTGAAGTTATGGGGTCCACCTCCTTCAAGTCCCAAAATGTGCATGCATCCTTCACAAAAGTAATCCATCCGGGTCCAGGGGGATAAACGAAGGCCTTCTGCTACGTCCTACGCCGGCATCCATCTGCCGTGAACGCGCGTCGACCGTTGCCGGAAGCAAGATATTTTCATTTATAAAGTTTTAAATATGTATATTTTTACGACAAAACCGCACGGATTACCCTCAGAAGGCCTTCGTTTATCCCCCTGGAGCCGGATGGATTACTTTTGTGAAGGATGCATGCACATTTTGGGACTTGAAGGAGGAGGACCCCATAACTTCACATTATAACCACTGAAAGATCTAAGACATTTTCTAAAATAACTGAAAATGTGTTTGTCTGAAAAATGATTGACATATGCATCTCTAACGGCTTGAGGGTGAGTAAATCATGGGTTAAATATCATTTTTGGCCGAACTATCCCTTTAAGTTCATCAATGTTAACTTGGTCTGTTAGCGAATAATAGTGAAAGTCAACAATTAATATTTAACAATACACCTGGATGTTGTTAAATAAGTACAATTTTACAAGAAGGAACAACTTTATTCGTTTTTTTTTTTTTTTTTTATGTAATTTTTTCTGCACATTACCATTCAAAAGTTTGGGGTCAGTGCAATTTAAAAAAAAAAGAGAAAATAATACTTTTATCACCAAGGATGCATTAAATTTAGCAACAGTGACAGTTAAGTTTACATTACTTTTTTTTAACTTTCATCAAAGATGAATTTAACAATGATAATAATCAGAAATATTTCTTGAGCAACACATCAGAATATTAGAACGATTTCTGAAGGATCATGTGACACTGAAGACTGGAGTAATGATGCTGAAAATCCAGCTTTGCCATCACAGAAATACATTATACATTGTAAAATATGTTAAAATGGAAAATACTTATTTTAAATTGTAATAATATTTCACAATATTACTGTTTTTACTGTGTCATTGATTAAATAGTTGCAGCTTTGTTGAGCACAAGAAACTTTTTTCAAAATCTTAGTAACCTCAAACTTTTGAACGGCAGTGTATATTTAGATGCAGGATGGAGGAAAGACTCGTACCGAGGAAGATTCTTATCTAAGATAAGAGAGACACCATTTGGAAATGGATTGTGAAGATAAGCCCAGGGCTTTTTTTTTTTAATGGTGGAATAGCAGCTGTTTGTTCCTCAGTGCTCTTTCTGAAAGCCTTTAGTATGACAACAATAAAATCCAGCTCACTTATCCTAGTTCAGTCCACACCAAACCAATTCAGTTTTCAATGCCCTGTGGTTTTCATGCGAGAGAAATATGTTTGCTCTTGAAGATGAAACATAACATTTTCAATACACCATTCAAATTTTTGCATTTTATAAATGAGAGCAGAACATCAGACCAGAACTGACACTGCTGTAATTTTCTTGCATTAGTTTGTAGTGATAAATATAGAACGGCCAGATTGGAATAAACTGCATGATCTCTTGCATGGTTTCCTGGAGCCCCGCAGCATTAGAAACGCCTGCTATATAAGCCACTGCGTGTTTTTATCTCAAAACTGATTTATACAGTCATTATGTTTCCATTCACAAGTCTTGTGAATGAAAACATCTAATCGTAAACTAAAAGAAAAAAGAGAATAAATTAAGCGTCAACTCATCACTCTCCCGCTGTGTGTGGAGTGTGTGAGGCAATTAGTGAGCTTGTGTTTTAATTCATGATAAATTAAATATGAATGGATGGAGGATAACATTATCAAGATCATGTGACTTCAAACACACAATGTTGCCTGCACTTGTGCATCACAGATCTATGATACTTATTGTCAGTGTGACCTTTTGGTGTTTATGGTTTATGGCTGCGGGTTTATAAATCAAAAAATGCTCACCAAGTCCAAGGCATGACACCCGCAGTCCTGACTTCCCAAGATTCCTGTGGAGAAAGTGAGAAATCTGTTACCAAGGACATAGCATTTCAGGGTCTTCACTTCAGACATGCCTGTTTTATTTCATTTTATTTTATTTTGGGTGTGTCTCCTTAAAATAAATGTGCTAAATTAATGTGAAATCTTCTTAGAAACACCAACAACTTCTGGATAAGGCTTGGGAAAGCTCATTGCGCTCCTTCAGTTTAGAGTTTACTGATTTGGATGGTGATTGGTGAATAGTATAAATCCACTGAACATCTGCTTTCCTTTCTGAGCAGAATACTAAATATTACATAATCATAAATATAAAATATGAATAGAATTTGTGCAAATATTATTACTATTGCAATACAGGGATGGGCAAAATTCTGAAATTAAAAATCCGGCTCCATTCATGAGTGGGAATTTGAATTGGCCACACCCACAATAAGTTAAAAAAGTTATTGTGAATTGGAATAACAGTAAAAAATAAATTAACAGAGTTATAATTCAAAATAGCTATTTAATTGAAATATTATAATTTATATTTTTAAAACTTTAAAACTTTCAGAAGAGCTTTGGAGTGCAGACACATCCTTCAATAGCATTGAACTGTGACGGTTATATAAATAAATGCACGTTGAAATGTTCTGCACAGATATTTTCATAGTACACTGAACACTTTTATTTCAAAAGGAAAATAAAACGTTTAAAAAGCCACCAAGGTCCTAATTGTTTTAAAAAAAATCTGCTATTTGGTTTTCAAAAAACAACAAAAAAAACCATTCATGACCTCCCACACTGGGACGGCAGTGCATGTGAATAATGAACCTCCTTTTTAGACCCAGAGGAAACCATTTTAATTTTCTCTCAGTGTAGATGACAACTGAATGTTTGATTCACAGAGACAGCTGTGACTCTTACAGCACTTTGGTGATTTAAGATAGCTATTACCAGAGAACAAAAACTCTTTAATACCTTTAAAAAAGTACACGTGAATGTACACGCACAAAATGGCTGGCTGGTATTTTGTGCCTCAAAGTCTTGGATCTACACTTTTTATGGCTTGAGCCTCCCATTTAGATCATCTTATTAGCTATAATATAAAATACATTAGCTACAGCTCTATTCATCAGGGTGTGAATGTGACTTTAACAGCGGCCTTGGTTTCAATCTACAGTAATACCTCAGCAATCCATTTCCACTCCCCTATCATTAAAATTTCCTCAACTCTGAAATGTGGCGTCCTCTTAATGCCCGACTGAGTCACAGATGAAATAACATCAATTTGATATGGTTCACTGTTACTGTCCTCAGATTGCTTAACCATTTGTTTTTATCCTGTGATTATGATAAATACATGCAGTTTCTTTTACTGTTTGAAGGAAAAGATTCTATCCATCCATCCATCCCATTATCCATATATCTATCCATCTATCCATCCATCCATCCATCTATAATCAAACGCTGAAGTAATAAACTTTGATGTAATTTGTTTGTGCTACAGAACTAAATGACACTTCAAATAATGTGGATTGCTGAGGAGAGGTGTGATATTGCTTTTCTATGTGATTGAACTTACAATTTTCAACCGGTAGATGAAAAATCCCATAAACTTGCATTGAAGTAGAGACCTGAGTCATTGTTATTGACCACAAGACACCCAGAGAATCCAAGCAACCACATAACAAAGCACTAAAAAACCACTCAGAACGCCTTAGCAAACATCCTGACAACCACCCACAACACCTTATCGTGGTGGTGGGTTTTGAATGAGCAACAAACTCATAACCACTCACATTTTCTTTTTTTAGTTAAAAATACCAGAGCAACAGCTCCTGATGTCTGGATCTAACCCTGCCAGCCTCAAAACCGGATTTTGCATCGCAATAAGACCATCAAGATGGATTTTCTTCATTTTGGGGTATTATTTTAGGAGGAACAACCAGACATGGTACTTGAATATTTCTGTGTATTTGTGAAGCTGTGCATTGCCTCACAGAAAGCAAGTTAGCATGCATTTGGAGGGAAACCAAGAACATTGATTTTGGCTTCCAGACACCCAGCCCGTTTTTCAGTTTACGATGAGAATACCAATGCATTACATTTACATTTACATTTATTCATTTAGCTGACGCTTTTATCCAAAGCGACTTACAATTGCTATATATGTCAGAGGTCGCACGCCTCTGGAGCAACTAGGGGTTAAGTGTCTTGCTCAGGGACACATTGGTGTCTCACAGTGGATTCGAACCTGGGTCTCTCACACCAAAGGCATTTGTCTTATCCATTGCGCCACACCACCCCATGCAGCACGAACAGTTCACATTTCCCTTCCAAACGGACCTGTCTCCAAATTTTTGCATATCAACATCCTTAAGTAATCTAATTAAGAATGAAACCAAATTATAAGATAATGATCTAGTTTATCTCTCTGTCTTATTCCTGCAGGTCAAGTCAGCTTTTCAGATTACCGGTATTGCCTTTTCAAATAAGACAAATCTGTTGTCTTTATAAAAGGTGGCTTCATCCTTCACACTGATGCAGCTGGTGCATGTCGCCCAAACATCATCTCCCACTCTATATTTTTTCCGAGCCATTATTAGTTTGTGTGACATTACAACCACAGCACATTCTCAGCTGCAGACATATATAATTTAAAACTCCCTTTTCTCCGTGTGATGGGGGAGTGCGTCTTTTTTCCGGGTATAGCAGACACACATGCTGTTGGGTGTCAACAGATCCTTCCTCATCACAGCGAGCGGAGTCAGAGAGCTGAAGAACTGAGAGACTGTATGACAGAAGAGCTCAGAAATGCCTCAGCAAGCCAATGGAAACGGTATGTGTCGTCTCACTGACAATGTTCAGAGGAAGGTGTGTGAAGAACAGATGTGTCATGACAGGAAAGCAGGTCTCATTTGTTTGTATATGTACATGACTGCGTGTAGGAACACAACAGGTTTTTTCCTTTTTTGACTGGATGCTCAAAACACACAACACAAAAATACAGAATCACTTGTGTTACAATCACCATGTGTTACAATCGGTTGCAGAGATGGAGGAAGCAGGATCTACGTGCAGCAGTTTTATTAACAAACGAACTCAAACTTGACAAAATAATCTCAGCGCAAGAACAGAACAACCTAAACATGCAACGTTAAGAGCTGACAAAGAACCAGACAGAACACAGGGTTAACATAGACAGAACTGAAGAGCAAATTAACAAGACACACCTGAACTGAACTAACAATCAATCAAACACCATAGACCAGGGGTGCCCAACCCTGCTCCTGCCGATTGACTGTCCTGCACAGTTTATCTCCAATCAAACACACCTGAAGCAACCAATTAACGTCTTCAGGATCGCTTGAAAATTAAAGGCAGGTGTGTTTGAGATGAGGGTTGGAGGTTGGAGATGAACTGTGCAGGACAGTCGATCGGCAGGAGCAGGGTTGGGCACCCCTGCTATAGACACAAACAGGCAGGGGGCGGAGAAAGACAGAACACAGACAGAAATCAAAACAGACTGACAATGTGACAATATGTCTAGACATGGTACCATAAAAATGACGTTTTCCTGGGCATTCTACCATTGTAACTGTTGGTACCACAGTTTAGACACTATCATAGTACCATGGTGTACCATATGCCATGGTAATACCATATTTGACGTCATACACTTAAAAATGACCATGGCAGTGGAAGTTTTTCAGACATTTACCATAGTAGTAGCATGGTATTTTTGGAAGCACCATATAAATTCCATGGAGCATGAATTTCAGTACCATGGTATGTTCCAAACTACCATAGTACCACCACAGCAAAAAGAAATTGTACTGAAATTCATGTACCATGATGTTTTAAATGGAAATCCAAAGTACTTATAAGAATACCATTATACTACCATAGTAAACATCCAAAATACACTATACATTCAAGTTTTTAAATTGGTTTATAAAAAAAAATCTAAAAAACTAATTCATCATTTTGAAAGTAAAAATAATTCAGTAAAAACTTTTACTATATTTTAAAATGTATTTGAAAACTACTTTATTGCTATGATGGTAAAGCTGAATTTTCAGCACCCATATAGTCTTTGTCACATGATCCTTCAGAAATCATTCTAATATGTTGATTTTCTGTTCAAGAAACATTTCTTATAAATTTTGAAAAAAAGTTGCATTGCTTTACAGAATTTACAGGATTCTCTGATGATCAGAAAATTCAAAAGAACAGCATTTATTTGAAATAGAATTTTTTGTAATATTATACATTTTTTTACTGTCACTGTCAGCATGGTACCATGTCCTAAAAAATCATGTACCATGTATAAAAATACAGTACCATAGTATATAATAAAGTACTATGACACCGTCACAATACTTTTTTGTAAGGGTGTAAGACTGGAAAAACTGGAAGAACTGGAAGAGAGGGCAACTCTCTGAGAAAACAAAGGAAATTAACATTTGAACTCTATCTTGTGAAGTTAGCATCACCATTTGAGACGCAAGTCTCACCTCAGAATACATCTCTTTCCCTCTTCCCCCACTCCTTCTCTCTCATGCTGAGATTACCGAAATTCACCCAAAAATCTATATGGTTTAATGTGAACAATTATCATACAGTATTAAACATGTTTGGTATCATTTGAAACGTCTCAGTGCGACTGGTACACATGTCTCATTCCCAAAGAAGTAAACCAAAAGGTAATAAAGTTTTTAAGAGTTTAGAGATAACTTGCACACAGAGGAGGGTGTGTCTTCCAGGCAAATGGCATCCTGCTCTCAAAAGGTGTAAACTCTGAATGTGAATTCCCATTGTTAGCAAATGTTTCCATGTGAAAGAAGTTTCTGTCTGCAGAAATGCAACAAGAAGCTCAGGGCGATTTGTAACTCAAATTAGTCTGTGATGTGGAGTGTATGCAAAACACTCTGCATCATGTATTTTATAATGTCAGGTTTGCATCTCTCTTTATTCCAGAGCGTTTGATGTTTTGCATTTATTATTTGAACTGATTATGAAATTTGCATGGTGCATTTACCTGACATAATAAATAGTTACATTTGATTTTATTCTGACTGACTCTGAAATTGTTTTCCCAAGTAGCTAGATTAAACAGATTCGTATGTTACCGCAAGTTTTGCGTCAGATTAGTGACGAGTGACGACTAATATTTGGCTCTAATTCAAGTGTACTTGGTTTTGCAAAGACAAGAAGTGAATTTCCGTTTAGGGCAGCAAAAGTGCTGTTTGACCAACCTAAATCTGGGTGTGTCTTACCTCTGTTTTAATTTAATGTTACTTTAGATAAGTGTATGTGGGAAACCACGGCATGGCCAATCCAAAGCTATTATAAGAGAAGTAAAGTTGGTCAACTTATATCTGTAATAGTGGCCATACCTCTACTGAAGTAAACGTTATGTTAAATTCAAGTGTATGCAATTCCATGGGGGCTATACCAAAGTACCTTTGAATGCAACCAATCGAGGTATATAGCAATTACCTCGGTTTGGTGACCAAAACTGACAAGCTTGTGATCGTGAGACCCGCGTTAAACACAAGACGTGAGGACCTCTGAGCGACATAGCTTCCTAATCTGAAAGGGTAAAATATAAGTAAAGAGTTAAATACAGGGTGGGCCATTTATATGGATACACCGTAATAACATGGGAATGGTTGGTGATATTAAAGTCCTATTTGTGGCACATTAGTATATGTGAGGGGGCAAACTCCCCAAGATGGGTGGTGACCATGGTGGCCATTTAGATGTCCACAAACAGGACTTTAATATCACCAACCATTCCCATGTTATTACGGTGTATCCATATAAATGGTCCACCCTGTAGAACAATCAAATGTATTGCTAAACTATTATATAATTGACCAATAACCAATTGGCAATCTAACCTAGTCAGATATAAAATGAAGTCAGATAAAGGCTTAAATGGAATTAAATTACTTTGCCACGCGGAAAGACAGTAACGCGCAGAGACCCGTTCTATCGGAAGCCGACATAAACTAACAACATGCAGCATTTGGACGACCAGACAGATAAAAGACAAGCATTCAAATATTTTTCAGTATGACCGTTAAAAGTGTTTCAGTAAGACTGTTGTAAGAGTATGAGCTTGTGAGAGTGTGCGTGAGTGTGAGGCCTAATTACTGTCTCTTGTTATACTGTATAGTCGTCGTAAAACAGAATTGATAACGAGTTCAGAGCAGTCAGGGGACTGCTGCAGAGTGTGATAACTACTACTTTCTGTGTGTGTGTGTGCTGAACGATATTACCACTGTGAGTGCATGTGCATCTTTTAATAAAAACAAAGCAGTTATAAAATAAAACTATTAAACCTCATCAGCAATGAATAACACAATATGATGATTAAAAGATAGGTAACTGTGTAGAGGAAGGGATTTATAGGCACCCCAGTTCCTCAGTTCCCTCTCCAGCAGAATCAGGTTTAATCCCTCAGCAGTGTCTGAGCAGCCCAGAGCTCACAATCTGACAATTAAAAACATAGTTCACCAGAAATTGAAATGCTGTCATCATCTACTTGCCCTAATGTTGCTCAAACCATATGTTTTACTTGCCTACAAGGAATAAACTAACTGGGTATAAACTAACTAACTAACTAACAGTAGATAGGGAGGGAGGGCAGACAGTCAGATTAAAATAAATAGTGATAATGTTGATTAATAATAGAAAATGTTGCTCAAACCATATATTTGACTTGGTTACCACTAACTAACTTACCAATATAGATAGACAGATATATAGATTTTAGATTTTGCCTTTAAAGTCAACCTGGCTAATAATATATGAAAACAAATATCTCTCCCAACAAATCCAGAAAATTAAAAATGAAATATTCCTGTGCCCTTTAGGCTGTTTGTTAGGTTTCCTTATCCTGCATCTGAAGATTCTGGAACAAAGTGGCTGCTGTGTTACACTCACACACAAAAACACACATTATAGCACAACGGACCATTATGGTGTGAAGAAAAATGGCTTACAAGACAAATAAAACTAACACATACACTGATTGATTTCTAACAGGCCAATGGCCAAGAAAACAGAAGCCCACACAAATACAATGACAAGGAAGAATGCACGTACACACGCGCGCACACACACACATATAGCACGACTGCCCATCTGGACTGTGCAGCACCGCCAGTGAACCATCAACACTGCAACTGTTTGCTTTACTGCTATGAATTCAGAAATACCAGGCAAAATTATACTTCTGTGATTTGAACAAATAAAAGAGAGAGCAATACAAATACAGACACACAATGCTATAATGCTTAATCCCTTGGACACACTAAGATATGGCCTTTTACAAATCTGTAGACACAGGCCCGGCACCACGAGGGGGCAAAAGGGGGCATTGCCCCCTCAGATCTGATTTGTGCCCACTCAGTTTCATTTTTGCCTTCATGGTTACAAATGAAATGTTTAACCTTTTGAGCGGTACAGTCCCATATATGGGATTTTTATTTCTGTGCCCCTGAGAGTACAGTCCCACATATGGGATTTTGAATGTTCAGTGGCGTCACATACTGTAACTGCAAGATTCAAACTGTGCTTTTGCGCGTTGGTTGGCGCTGACGGACGAGCTCAGCGCTGTCATATATCACAACTATGCAACCTCATAATGTTTATTTTAGGTTTCAGACATTTAGATACACATAAGCACTAGTAAAACAATACATTTGGAGTTTGTAAAATAAAATACACAGTAGACATCAAAGGTTTTTAAACTATATCTTAAGCCTTGTCATTTATAAATTCAGAGGGGGGGGGGGGAGATAGAGAGAGAGAGAGAGAGAGAGAAAGAGAGAGAGAGAGAGCGAGAACACAGAAAAAAGCCTTACTGCTCAGAATTGTTAGGAGGCATGGCCCAAATGTTATTATTAATGTATATTAATGGCCTGTACATTTTCTCTTGCCATTAGCATGTTCATTCTGAACCATGAGCAGGACAAACAAAGAGATGGAACAGCAGTTTACTTTCTTGTCACACATTTATTCAACTACATTCATTATATACATTCTGACCACTCACTACCAACACACACTCTTAATCACAGATACATGGTGCAACAGAAAGATGTTAAAATGTAAGCAGGACTTTCTAGAAAAATGTAATGTTACAAAAAGACCCGAGGTTCTACGCTGTCAGAGCAATTGCTATTTCTAAAGATTAAATCACAGTGAGTGACAGATGATTAAACCACAGAGACGGATATTTATTCTCCAGGACATCCGACATATACGGATAAACAGAGGGTCATTACTCATGGTTAACTTTGCCTTGTGAAAACAACCTAAAAATTCTCCGCAAGAGGCAGGTTGTGCCCTGCAAGCAGTGTTTTCCTATGGCAGTTTTGTTTTGTTATGTGACTTGATTATGACCTTAATAAGTCAAATAAGGTAATTAATTTAATATCTCCTCAGCTTTTTCTAAATACAATTGCAGGGTATTTATATTAAGTACATAAATATGTAAATGTATTTGTAGCATACTTAGCATAAAATAAATGTATTTCAAATACGTTTTAGTATATTTATTTTTCACAATACTATACTGTATATATATATATATATATATATATATATATATATATATATATTATACAGTATAGTATTGTGATAAATAAATATACTAAAATGTATTTGAAATACATTTATTTTATGCTAAGTATGCTACAAATACCTATATATATTTATATATATATATATATTTTTTTTTTTTTTTTTTACACAGACACAAACAAACACACACACACACACACACACACACACACACACACACACACACTGCGTGTGTGTGTATACGCAGTATGAAGAAGGGGATATTTGTTTTTAATGACCCTACAAGTTTATTAAGGAAGAACAAAACACTAAACTTGGTAACGGTCCTTATCGGGCAAAATTATTATGCAAAAAAAGCTCACAGGATAAGCATACATTGACTACAACATAATCAGTTATTAATATTTAGTTCGTTCTGTACTTTAATTACCTGGCCAAAAATTATGCCTGCACAGTTTTGCATGTTTTATTGCATTGACAATTGACTCCAAGCTCAACTATGCAGTATGCTTACAAAATAAAGTTAATAAATTGTGGAGATTTGATCAAATGTGAAGATGTCAATTTTGCTAGGCCGAACATCATTTTTGCCACTGATATATATATTAGATATAATGTTTCACCCTTTCTCAAAATCACAAATCATTTAACCTTTTTCCACCCTCTTTTTTTGCTGCTGCCGTTCCTTTAAGACTATATGTAAATAGCCTCTTTGCATGTAAAATAAACAGCTCTTTACTGTGCTTACACAAGGAGCACAGGATGAGTTTGCTGTCAAGTAAAATATAGCTTGCGCTGCTCCATCCTTCAATAACAACCTCTCTGCAATGCCTGTGTTACCTTGTGACAAGTTCACAAAACAATCTATGCTGAAATGTGCCACACAAACTCTTTAAGTTCAGACTAAAATGTCCCTGATCTTGTTAAAAATAAACTTCAGCCACACTTTCCTAACACCGGGATCCTTTGGAAAAGATATACAGGTAGTATTATAGTAGCTATCTACTGTACCTGTTCTTAAAGTTACAGGATGTTTTCATCGTACATCAAACTCTTATTTCAAAAGATCAAGACAAATTAATTTCCTCATGAAATTGCCCTTTCATTCATGCAATGAATTCATTGAAAGTGTAGAAAAGTAATAAATGTCAAACATGAGTGCGTGAAGCTGGACATCAGCCGATGGTGTTCAGGTTTACCCTGCTGCCCAATTATGACCCCTGCCCAATGGCTAATGTGTCCAATTAGAGTAAAGCTCAGGCAAACTGCCAGTTCTCTGTCGTTATGGAAACTAGCAGATATGCCATAACTGTTGCATGCTTGAGGTATACTTGTGTCTCAGATGCATTTAATTATTTCCAGCACAAAAACCATTAGTTCACACCTCCCCCTCATATTCACACACACTGAATGTTTTCAACTCTCCAGCCTTTACTCTAATTCACAATTTCACACACAAGACAAGAATCCGCTGTTTGTTGTCAGTGAATAAAAAAAAAATAAAAAAAAAGTTGTTAAAAAATGTAGCCAATCACAATTTACTTTCAACTTCATCAATCACTCCACCAAATCTCATTATTAACCAGACAGAATTTACTAGAATGAGTTTGTTCATTCACAGAATAAACTGCTATTTTTATAGAAACCTTTTCCATGTCTTTTTGAGACTAAAAAAACATCAAAATAAAGATCAGTGTTATCAAAACTAGAACTCGCTGTCAGCGTAAAAAGATCTGATATCTCACAACAATATCATCAGAGTTTTCTGTGGTTGCCGGAAGTTTTCCGTACCTGTACTTCATGCCGGTGAGTTTTCCAGTGGACTCCTTCAGGGAAATGTGGTGCCTGTGCGTGAAGGAGCCCAGGCTGCGAGCAATCAGAGCCACTGTTCGAAACCGTGCCCTTGCCGCACTGGCCGTGTTCGGACTCGACGTGTTCTGCTTGTTCGGCTCGCTGGTGCGCGGGGCCTTCAACCCGTGATCCGTACATGCGAAGGACACCTGCATGACTGTTAGCTGCAAAGGATCTTGAGCAGGGAAAACTGACACAGCTTGTCCTGGAAGTCCAAGAGAATCAGAATGCAGTTCTGGTTTGGATCTCAAAAGCTGAAGAGTTACTAGTTCATAAATTCAAAGTGCTCCAGCCTCTCTCTTTCTTAAACTAGCACTCTCTTTCCCAACAGGAGCTGATCCCGTCTGTGCCGCCGCTTGATGCTCTTCTTAACCTGTGCGGTGCTGCTTTGCCCTTCACTCTTCTCTCGATTTGCCTCTTTCCTCTCCACTGTTCTTAGCTGACCCTCAACGGTGTTTCTCCTCAGGCTGATGACGGGCAGAGGGGGGTTTCCTTCAGCCCACGCTCTTCGCCGAGACTATAAGAGCAGTCCGAGTGCACCGCAGGAGATGCACAGCTATGCAACAGACTCCGGGACTCTGGGAAAACACTCGGCGGGCAGCAAACCGGAAGATCGATGTATTCCTGAAAGTCTGAACAGGACCCCTTTCCGAAAGCCGTCCAGATGAGTGAGCTGCAAGGTGAAAAACACGCTGCGTCCCACATCTAAATGTCCTCTCACCAAAAAACAGGCGAATGCAGTTCAACTGGCACACACACACACACCAAAAAAACAGTCAGTTTGATGAAGATATATGTAAACAAAAGCAGACAGGCGGAGGAGAGGACAGAGAGAGAGAGGGATGCGGCATGATCACTGGGGCTGTAAGTGGAAGAGAAGCTAACAGAGATGGAGAGAGAGAGAGTGAGTGTGAAAGAGGAGGCATGAAAGCCTAGCATGTGAGAATGATGCTTAATCAGAGACGATATAAGAAGAGAGGAAAGAGAGAGTGGGAGAGGAAGAGAGAGAGAGAGAGACTGCAATGAGACTGAAATAACTGCAGTCTCTCACCAGCGGCTAGTGCTGAGAGTGAAGACAATCCATCTGGATGGGACTACGCGTGAATGTGATGCGTTCGGATACGTTTATAATGCAGATGTCATGCTCATTTCGCAGTGTGTCACATGTAGTCCGCTGCAAAAGCTTGAAAAAAGGGTGTGATGGAACAGCTAATCATTGATTTGACATCTTTTAGCATGTATTATACCCCTGAAAGATGTTACTGAGTAATGTTACTGACATCTGGTCGTCAAATGAAACAACGTTAATGTGAAAGCTGAGCTTGACTATCCTAAAAAGCAGTAAACGAGGCTCTTATCAGGTCACACAATGTCCCACAATGCATTTGGCACGTGTGTGCGCCACTGCTTTCCCCGAAACTTCCTTGTGCTGCAGTGGGATTATGACAATGATTGCACAAAACGTGCCATTCAGTGAAGGAGCTCAAAACTAGACGTCAAGTTAAAGCCCAACCCCGGCCCGTAAATATGACCATGTTATCCGACCTGACTGGTGCACTCAGATTTTAAAGACTGAGCCTGACCGAACCTGAAAATGTTTTTATTTCTTCTCTAAGCGAGTAGACCCGAATGCAAAGACTCTCACACAAAATAAGTTTGGATTTTTAGGAATTACAAACTACCTGAAAGAAACCCAATGTCATATATGGAAAAAAGAGTATGAATGGCAGTGAAGTGACGTAGCTGATGCTGGAAGGTCACATGATAATGACAACATGGCGAATGTAGTACATCCAGATTACATTCATTCTACACACATACTATATAGAACATACTTTTTTTAGAGGTCGTGAAGTAAATACTTATTCAAAATGAGTATACCTCAAGAGAGTATGTGATTTCGGACACAGCCACAGGGCATATAAACCTGAGGAAACCTAATCAGGATGAAATAGAATAGGTGTGTGGGACTAATTAACTAATGAGGAAACTAACTATAATCAGGCAAACAGGAACAGATCAAACAGATTGAAAATGGAACTATAACAGGACATAATAGAACATAACCGTTACACTCAGAAAATTCCAGATTAATTTGGTCATAAGAGGAAACAATCTATAAAATTTATAAAACTGCAATTCAAATAATACAAACTATACACTTTGTGCCTTTTTGCTTATGAATTACAGTACATTTTTAACCGTGGGATAAAGGTGAACCCTAACCCTATGTTAAAAACAATGAAATCACTTGATGAGCAGCTTTCTTTCCATTGCTAAATATTTGTCAGAATAGGTGATATAAAAAATAAAATATAAATTATTAGATGACAAGCTTAAATAAGGTATGACATACAAAATGTTCAAAAAGTTCTAAAATTACTAAAACTAAAATTTAGATAAAAAAAATAAAGCTAAATGGAAAATATATATAAAAAAACATTAATAAAAATGACAAAAGCACAAAACAAAATTACTAAATCAAACTGAACTATAACTGAAACAATATAAAAACAAATGCTTACTCAAAATATTAATAAATACAACAATGGTATATAATTTTAAATTTGTCCTTATGAGTGAGTCGTTAAATCATTCACTCAAACGATTCATTCAAGAAGACAGATTCATTTGGCAATGAAACAAGTGACTGTCTTTATGAGCGAGTCGTTAAATCATTCACGCAAACAACTTGTTCAGAAACGCCAGTACTGCATGTTGCTATGAGATGCGGGACGGTTTATTTAGCTGTGGCTTCATTGGCGGAGCAAAAATAGACTAGTAGTAACTGACACTATTGTGTCTAAAATGACTCAATATTTACTTCTTGTTTATTGTTGTGTAAAATCATATTAAGATTATATTATGTATATAATGTTATTGGCCCAATTTCCAAAAAGAGAGTTTTGCATTTAAAATGTTCTACTTTAGGAGTACACATAGATGACCTCAAAGCAAACAGACATGAACTAAAGCCCCATAAAGGTTTTTGAGCTATAAACTCTGCAGTGCAGTGGCCCTCCAGGACTGTAGCTGAATAGCCCTTCTCTGCCTGACAGTCTTAACTGAGTGTAAGTGTGTCATTAAAGTGAGCTTAATCTGAGACTGTCACACTTTGGCGTCCCCTGATGGAAAAACTATTCTGGCACCCTGAGACAAAGATCTCTCTAAACGTCCCCCTGATAATAAGACTCAGTCAGAGATCACCCACTTTATTACGCTCTCGTCCAAATAAAGATTTCTAACAGGAAATTAGTTTAGTCAAACATGCTTTAGCAAGAGCCCTCTGAGGACACAGCTCATTTTTAACGTCTTAGTTTATCCAGATACATTATCATAAGTTAAGAAGTTTTTCCCGTCTAAGAACAGCTGCGAAAGTCACTGATTTAGAAACTCAATTAAATGTGTTCATCGGCGCTGGAGCTGGGGGGACCATTTAGCCCTTCTGAACTGAATTTAGTTGGCTGATTTTAAAATGTGTAAATCTATTAGCTGTTTTTAAAAGTTATTTTCTTGTATAGACTATAATTTGCATACATTTGAATGGGTAAAGGCACATTTTTTAACATACGCTGTACAGAACCCCTATAATTGATAATATATGTTTTGTGACTCTACATCAAATATGACAGGATTATGTAAGAACAGATTTACATTTTGTCAGCATAACCTTTTCCTTCAGCGCAACTATGTATGTACCTAACCCTCATCTCTCTCTCTCTCCCTCTAACCCCTCAGAATAATCCCAGCTGTCATATGGGATTAGTTGTATTGCAAGTCATTAGCATAAAGAACCAGTGTGAGTCAAAGCAGATCAAGCTGGCTGCTAATCAGAGCTAATAGCTTTATTTTACCCAGCGGTAGCCCTCCTTCCACGGCTAGAATAACACCTCTGACTCATACTGGTGTTTCACCTCATAAACAAAACCTTTGATCTTTGACACATGCTTTCATGCACTGATTATACAGTATGGGTACTTGTCTTTTCATTCCAAAACCTTCTAAAGACATGCTCTAAAAATGTAAAGCGTCTAATAAACATGTCAAGAATGTAACTGAAATGCAGCAAACCTGCTTTACATTTTTGAATCGTGGTTAAACACTTTGGCCTGATTTTTTCCTGCTTTGTGAACTGCTTAATTCAGTCAAACACTGAGTCCACGGCTCATTTAATTTGCTAATTTTCTTGTGTAAGCCGTTACAAGTTCTGCAATTTATTTTGTCTAATGAATAAGGGTGCAAGTAAATTAATATTACAATACACAGCTGATAACATGACTGCAAAATAAACCATGCTGAACGCGGCCTTCATAAAATCAGGGATGTACCGGAGTAATTGAATTATAGGTCTGTACCAAAGTATTCTTTTGGGAAATTTGTACTTAAATAGTGTTGAAACTGAATATTTGACTTTTCTCACTCTCTCTCTCTTTTTTTTTTTTTTAAAGGGACAGTTCACCCAAAAAAGAAAATTCATACATAATTTACTCACTGTCATGTTATTCCAATTATCACTTCCTTTCTTCTGTGGAAAACAAAAGAAGATATTTTGAAAAATATAAAAAGTCAATGAGGTCGAAAGTTGTTTGGATCCCAAAGCTCTTAAAAACATCTTTGTGTTCAGCAGAAGTAAAAAAAGTCATAGGAATCTGGAACATGAAGGTGAGTAAATGATGACAGAATCTGTCCTCTTATTAAAATTTTTTTACCTTGCTGAGCTAACAAACCAAAAGAAATAAATTGACTGTCCTTTAGTTTGAAATCCAAGTCAGAAGGTATTGGAAATTTATAAACGACTGCTGAGTTTAATAAATTCAGAACAGGTTTCAGGACAAAAACTTTGGGCTTGGTAAGATTTAGTATTTTTTTACATAAATAATTAATACTTTTATTTAGCAAGGATGCATTAAACATTCTATTTATCAAATAATCCTGAAAAAAAGTATCCCGGTTTCCGCAAAAATATCAATCAGCACAACTGTTTTTAACACTGATGATAATAATAATAATAAGAAAGGTTTCTTAAACACCAAATCAGCATATCAGAATGATTTCTGAAGGATCATGTGACACTGAAGACTGGAGTAATGATGCTGGAAATTCAGCTTTGCATAACAGGAATAAATTACATTTAAAAATAGAACAAAATAGAAAACAGTTATTTTAAATTGTAATAATATTTAACAATATTAATGTTTTTACCATATTTTTTTATCAAATAAATGCGGCCTTGGTGAGCATAAGAGACTTATTTCAATAACATCAGTTTATTACATTTGAACAGTGTAAGTTTAGGATATAAGTATTCCAAGTTATAATGTATAAGCAGAAGTACATACAATTCTGCCTAGGTCAAAGAGCCCCTTGAATAATAAAAAAGCATTAAAGAGTGACATTTTGCAAAAAACATGCTACGAATATATGTTGCTGATATGATCAGATCACCAAGTTTGCACGTGTTCATTTGTGTGCAGTAAACTTTGGCACATTCCCATGAGCCAGTTATGACACAGTAATGTTGGCTTAATGTTATTATGTCGTATAAAAAACTTTTAAGCACCGTGTAAAAACGAGTGATATGTACCTGTAGATCATTTTGGTGTTGGTGCTCACTGAGTCCTTTAAAGAGTACCCATGGATCTGCATAAAACGGCCCAGCTGCTGAAGCTCAAGGGCAGAGCTGGATCTACCTGTCCAGTGAGGACAACCTGCGGTGTGGTGTGAGCTCAATCCTGCCCGCTGTCTCTGGAGGAAGTGGCCTGTGGTTCTCTCAGAGCGCTGAGCGCTTCTCTGCCTGGGGAAGGGAATGTCACTGCAAGCTGCCTTGTACAGGTACATTTTGCTGAAAATGCTGTGCTGTCATAAAGATGTGAGAACTTGTGATGTGAGGGCAGTTTTTATATTAGCACTCAGAGCTATCAGTCTGGATAAACAACTGCGGCCAACTGAGGCCAATCCAAATAGAGGACATCACGCATGGAATTGTAATCCTTTAGTACCATCCATAGTATCTCAAGGCATTCCAGTGAACAATGGGAGATAGATTTGTAAGTCATCTAAAATCCATGTTCATGTGACTGTAGTCAGAAAAAAATCCTCAAATCTCTGAGCAACCAACCACATATACGCTCATACTAAAAGAAACACTGAGACACACAGGTGACAGCAACAGCTGGATCTACAACTCAATTACTTCCTTAATTCCAGAAATTAAATAATCTAAACACGTCGGTTTATGACATTGCATTATTCTTGGTAATTTGTTAATTAGATAACAAAATCAGCTCTTGCATGGGGTCTGGCTCTGTCCGGCATCAGTGCCGACTGCCAGCTCCTTTGGTGGGATAAGCTGGGAAAAGCTTGGCCATATTTATGACATCAGGTCAGATCAGTGGAATGGTATGCATAGAATTTCAGCCAGAACACATATGAGATGGTGTAGCACGGCTCTTGTAACCTCTGTTTCTATTTACTGAAAACAGAATTTTCCATTGAATGATCCTGTGTCCTATTTTACAGAGTTCAGCTCCTCCACATCCTTCTATGATGCTCAAAAATGCTGACTTGTTATACTGACTAATTTAACAAGATTTGTTCTCAATTCAGACTTGCCTACATTAATTTGTTCTCAATTCAGATTCACCAACATAGATTTGTTCTCAGTTCAGACTCGCCTACATAGATTTATTCTCAATTTACACTCGCCTACATAAATTTGCTCTTAGTTCAGACTCGCCTACATAGATTTATTCTCAATTCAGACTCGCATACATTAATTTGTTCTCAATTCAGACTCGCCTTCATACATTTGTTCTCAGTTCAGACTCGCCTACATACATTTGTTCTCAATTCAGACTCGCCTACATACATTTGTTCTCTATTCAGACTCCCCTACGTAGATTTGTTCCCAATACTGACTCGACAAAAATAGATTTGTTCTAAATTCAGACTCGCTGACATAGATTTGTTCTCAGTTCAGTTGATCTGTTCTCAGTGTAAACTCACATAAACAGATTTGTTCTGAATTTATGCTTATTCAGATTTGCCTTAAAGTTCCGACCCAGTTTAACAGATTTGAACTCAAAATCAGACTAAAAAAAAAATGTAAACAACCTCAAAATCAGAAACACAAGAGCTTCAACAGATCGAAATGTAGACATTTTCCAATATGGCTGCACTCAAAGTAATTCGTTTGTATATTCAGAGCACAAAGCACAAATTTGTTGTCAAATTCAGACTCAAACTGATTTAGTTCAAATTCAGACAGATCCGTTCTCAATTAAGACTCACAATGATATAACAGTACTTCAATTCAGGAATGCTGAGAATGGCAGAATAAGAGAGTGAAGGGTTCAGTGAGGGACAGTGAAGGAAAGACTGAGGGACTATGGAAAGACGAGAGTCTCTGAACATTCTTTTTGTGAAACATATGGGGAAAAAAAGAGATCTATGACCATAAAAAAAGAATGCTGCAGAGAGAGAAAGATACGGAAGCGGAGAGAGAAAATACATGAATGGAATAATGATAGCTTGACAGATTCGCCCTATAGCTGCTGCAGGCAACAATCAGCTGTGGCAATGACTTAGTAAACCATAGGCTACTTCCAGTCACATACACACACAGTCAGTTTTCCTGACTGAAGCAGGCTAATAGACATGGATACAAAGAGAAATTATGAGAGAAAATTCATTTAATAAAAATTAAACTTTAATAATCTTTAAATTAGGTTAGTCATGTTTTGATAGTCTGTTTCCGTATCCTGGGGGATATAGTGATTTGAGAGGCAGTGAGCAAATGAACCTAATTTATCAGAAAAATATTGAAAAGTGGGTCCCTGAAAATACTCAGGTCAAGTGACTTGATAAAGATTCTGACATTAACCTGCATGGCCGCATAAAGTGAGAAGACAAATGACGTTATCGTTAAATAAAAGCAATATTTTTAAGAGACAGAATTCTGAATTACTGAACCGTCTGTTTCTCCTTGACATTCATAAAAGGGATTAATCCAACACAACTCTACTGATCACAAACCACCACTAGGCTTCAGGCCTGCAATCATTTTGACAAAGTAAACCAAAAACGCCCTCTAGTGGTTCTACTTACAGTTGTAAACATTCATTCACTGGCCTCTTGAGGATATGTATAATTTCTTTTTGTTTAGTAGAGATTAATGCATCACAGGTTAATCCATATTTATATACAGACTTATCTAACACTAGAAAACACAGCCAGTTTCTTAATTACACTATCTTAATTATGTTTAATTAAAACCATAAATACTTCGGAACAATACAGAGGAAAGCTCTATTTGAAAGTTTAAAGGGGTGGTTGATTATGATTTCACTTTTTTAACTTTAGTTAGTGTGTAATGTTTCTGTTTGAGAATAAACAACATCTGCAAAGTTACAATGCTCAAAGTTCAAAGCAAAGGGAGATATTTGCTTTTAAAGAAATTGCTTTTTAAGGACTACAACAAACAGCTGGTAGGGACTACACAACATTCCTCCCGGGTTAGTGACATCACGAATCCTTATTTACATAAACCCCGCCCCCGGAACACGATTTACAGGTTATCAAGACAGAATATGCTAATCAATGACTAGAAGATAACTACACATAAGCTACATAAATTCATCAACTAACCATTTAGAAATGTCCTGTTGCATGTTGTCACCTCTTCTTGAGTCTCTCCATCATTGTCTGAATCCGGTTTGAACATAAAAGGCTAAAAGTTTTAGAAATTTTCAGTGCATGTGTGTGTGAGGTAAAAGGACACGAGCTGTTGAAGCTCCGCCCCCTGTATTGGGAGCAGCAGTTCATTTGCATTTAAAGGAACAGACACAAAACGGTGCGTTTTTGCTCACCCTCAAAAATTGACAATTTTAACATGCTATAAAAATATCTGTGGGGTATTTTGAGCTAAAACTTCACATACACACTCAAAAACTTATTTTAGATCTTGTGAAAAGGGCATTATACCACCCCTTTAAAGGTTAAAGTTTGTTTATCAAACTCGCTACAAAATTATATTGCATAGTTATTGAATACACTTGTTGTTTTTTTTCGCTATATTGTTTTAAGTTCCTTTTATAAAACGGTTAGTTCCAATCCTTGATTCTGATTGGTCAATAGCTGTGTTTTATTCAACACGGCTATGACCGCTTCACCTAACGGTTCTTCTATGTATCACTACACAACACCCCTAGCAACCACTCTTAGCAAATGAAACACGTTTGATTGATCTCACTGATATTATTCATTGAAGCTATAGTAGTATTGTGAGAGATCGAGTAAGCGAGTGTAACTTAACTTACCTGCATTTACAGTAGACACATTTTCCTTCAGGTTAGTTCTATATTCATAATAAACAAATCCGTTTGAATGTCCGCTGCGATATCTTGTCCTATTAACAGTTCAGGGGTTTTCCCGTGCCCTAGTTATTTGACAGTTGCGTCTTCCTTCTCCGTGATCACATGCTTGAGTCCTTTCAATGTAACCTAAAAGTCTTGACTACTGACTGACTCACTCATTAAAACAGTCTTTGGCGCCATCTATTGGCGAAATAATGTATGTAACTTCTGTTGCTGTTTACGGCCAGGGACTATTTTTTTAGCGGAAGGAATGCTTTTAGTGATTTTACTTAATGAAAATTGCATAGATACATATTTTTCGGCTTTAATATTTGTATTGTGTGGTAACCGTTTTATAAAAGCAATAAGATACTCGAGGCTAGTGCTGTATCGTGAATAAGTCACGGCTAAAGGGGTTGCAGGCACTCCGCTTTGCGTCGATATTCACGATACAGCACAGCCTCGTACTTCTGTGAGAGTTTGTTTTAATATTTAACATAATGTAATTGGACTTTCTTATCATTTAATTTGGCAATTAAGTAAATTATGTAATTAAAATTATAGCATGCACATGAAAACATAATCTGACATTAACTTTGATTCTTTTAATGAATCACATTTGAATAAATCAAAAAGTCACTCACTTGTATTTTATAATGTAAGTTAAGTTACAAAAAAAGTTTTCAAATAGACAAGTACCTTATTGCTTACAAATAGTTATTTAGATAATACTTTAAAATGTGTTCTAAAACACAACGATCTCAGTTAAGACTTAACAATTGCCAACTGTAAATTTACTATTGATAATAAATGATTTACATCGATGATGGTTTTGTGAGTTTTATGCAGGTTTTATCATAGAAAAAAACAAAGAAGCCTAGCAACAGTTGCTACAACAATCCGCGTGCAGTCTCCATGGAAATGCTCAACTCCAGACACCCGGAAGAGCAGCACAGTGACGCCTTACAAATAAATATATAGAAAACACTAAAAAAAAAATACTTCACCTTCTCGTCAGAACTTTGCGAATAATAAAGATGGAGGGTCTTGCGTCCGTGCATAATCTTCAGGCTCTGTCCGACCTGCTCTCTCCAAACAATGAAGATGAGGAAGAAGATCTACAGGTCTGAGCTTCTTACAAATCCAGTTTTACATTGTAGGCTTGCGTTAAGGATAAGTCGCTGAACAATTATCCTGTTTTTTCAGAAAGTGAAACCCATAGCAAACCTGGGCCCGGGACATATCGGTTCTCCTGCTGCACCTTCGGGGGATAAACACAAAGAGGGTATATAATATTAGGTTATTATTCTTATTATTTTAAAATTGTGTGTGTGTGTGTGTGTGTGTGTGTGTGTATATATATACACACACACACACACACACAAAATAAAAGTTTGATAGAAGTCTCTAATGCTTATCAAGCTTGCAGTTATTTGATTAAAAATACATAAAAAACAGTAATATTGTGAAATATTATTACAATTTAAAATAATATTCTATTTTAATATGCTTTAAAAGAGAATTTATTTCTGTGATGCAAAGCTGCTTTTTCCTCAGCATCATTACTCCAGTCTTCACTGTGACATGATCCTTCAGAAATCATTCTAATATACTGATTTATTATCAGTGTTGGAAACAGTTTTGCTGCTTAATATTTTAATATAACCTGTGATACGTTTTTCAGGATTCTTTGATTAATAAAAAGTTGTACAATATGCACTACCATTCAAAAGTTTGTGGTCAGACTCAGTAGCCTAATTTTTTTTCTTCTTTTTTTTGATAGAAATACTTTTATTCAGCAAGAATGTGTTCAATTGATAAAAAAGTGATAATAACAATTTATATTGTTTGAAAATATTTCTATTTCGAATAAATGCTGTTCTTTTTTACTTTTTATTCATCAATGAATCCTGAAAAAAGTATCACAGGTGCCAAAATAACAGTACGCACCACAACTGTTTTCAACATTGATAATAACTGAGTATCAAAACAGCATATTCGTTTTCTAAAGGATCATGTGACAATGACACTGACAATGGCTGATGTATATTCAGCTTTGCATCACAGATATATTAATATATTATATTTTAAAGTTAAAAGTTTTTCTGTATTTTTGATCAAACAAATGCAGGCTTGATGAGCAAAAGAGACTTCTTTCAAAAACATTAAAAAATATTAATAGTAATTTCCAACCTTTTGAACAGTAGCCTACTGTATATACACACACACAAACATATATATATATATATATATATATTCATTCTCGTGTGTGTGTGTGTTTTATTATTTTAAAATAATATAATTTTATAATAATAAATATAATTGACTAACTAATTTGAAATTGTTAAACATTATGTCACGTTTTGCTATTTTCATGCTGCTTATGGGTTCACTTGTGAGAACACAAAAGCATCCTTCTATACGGTTCTGTCTCTCTTCCCTCTAGGTAGCACTGCCTATGTGAAGAAGAACAGCAAAGGCATCTGGGATGAGGATGAAGTGACCGAGGGGGCGCATTTTGATGACCTCACCGATCCACGGCCACAGCCAGAGTAAGAGAAAATACATGCATGTCAAAATCACTTGAGCTGTAAGTGAGCTGGTCTCTCACTGTGCGTGTGTGTTTGTATGTTTAGGTACGAGATTGTGCTGAAACAGTCTGTTGGGACAGAAGATTTGTTTCTTGGCTTGAGCAGAAAGGACCCCTCATCCATGTGTTGTGACAGCATGCTGGTACTGCTCAATCCTCACTCATTAAGTCTTAAACATTAATACAACATTCACAAAACTTAACAGCATCTTTACTGGGGTCATTAAATACATTATAAAGGGGTTAGTTCACCCCAAAAAATTAATTCTGTCATTAATTACTCACACTCATGCCGTTCCAAATCTGTAAGACTTTCGTTCATCTTCTGAACTCAGATGAAGATCTTTTTGATGAAATCGGAGAGCTTTCAGTTCCTCCATAGACAGTTACGCAACTACCACTTTTAACTTTAACTTTATTTTAACTTTAAAAAGTTCATAAAGAGATCCATTATCCAAAATAATTAATCTAAATTGAGCGGTTTAGACCACATTTTCTGAAGAGACAATCGCTTTTTATGAAGAACAGACTGAATCTACGTAGGCTTTTATTCACATGTAAACATTCATCAACTCACACACATCAGTTGAGATAAACAGAAGCTCTTGCATGTTCTCTTGACATCTTGCGTTACGCTGCACATTTGAGCTGATGAGCAGAGCAGATAACAAAGGCGGATCGGAGTAAAAACATTTGTCTGTCCTCAAATGACTGAGCTGTTTCTCTTTATTTTAAAAATTGTATTATCAATGTAATCTCACAAAAGTTTCTCTCTCTCTCTCTCTCTCTCTCTCTCTCTCTCTCTCTCTCTCTCTCTCTCTCTATCTATCTCTCTCTATCATGCAAGGTGAGAGTTAAACTGCCTGATACAAAAGCATCTGATTTGGTGCTGGATGTGAGGGAGACGTTTCTTGACCTCAGAACTCCAAAGTAGTGAGTAAACTATAAACTAAAATATTTTACTTTTTCCATCAGCAGTAGTATTCACTAGATATGTGTGCATATTCTTTGTTTCAGTAAGTTGGGCCTTCACTTGCCTCACCCAGTCCACAAACATGAGGGGAATGCCAGATTCATCATGGAGAGGGAAGAACTGGAGATCACACTGCCCATGAACAGACCAATGGACTGCATCAACCTGACCTGAGAGAGACAGAGAGAGTGACTGAACCATGAGTGTCGACAACGTCTATACAGATACAGTTCTACAGCCTTTCATTGACAGTCTTGGATCCAACCCGGAAACATAACCTATGAATATGTCCCAATAATCCAATTCACTTCGGTCAATGCCTTCCCATAAACCAATTCACTTATCAGCAGGTTTATTAGCTTTAGAACAAGGAAATGAACATTCTGTTAAATGTTTCCAAATCAGCAGCTTAGATAAAGTGGAAAGGAACAGGTGCCTGTGTAAGAATTCCCTTTTTATGATCATAAATATCAAATTGCTTACTTATTAAAAATATTTTGTATAAAGATTTTTGTTCAAATAAATTGCTCCATATAAAAAAAGGAACATTATTTCATGTCAGACTTTTAACCCTGAAAGCAGCCCTGACTAAATAATAAGAGGTGCTTGCTAAAAATCTCAACAAATGTCCTCGATCATATTCTTGTAATACTCAGCCTAATAAACATATAATTGCCATTCCTATTTATTTATTTATTTATTATTATTTTTTCCTTAAATTTGGCATGCATGCATTTTTGAAAAGACACGTCTCTTGTGTAATGTAGTGATCTTTGAAATGGTTGTAAGTGACAGGAGGAACAGCATGTCGCGCGCGGTTGCTCAGGGGTATCATGCAATACACCCCCCGAGCGCACGGATGCGCACAAGCGTTGCCACAGCAGCGGACGTACCCGTGTGACGTAGGCGGGCTCCGTCCACACACACACACACACACACACACACACACACACTCTCTCTCTGGTAGCACAACAATACAAGCTTTCGCCGCTCCCCCTCTTTACGCCTCGCTCTCGGTATGGCGGACGGCGAGCGGTCCCCGTTGCTCTCGGATCTCGGTGATGGAGCTCTCGGCAGTGGGAACGGCGGGGTGTCTCCCGGAGCAGCTCCACATGGTGCTCCGAACAAACCGCAGAGTGAGTAGCGAGCACGGCGCGTTTCTGCGCTGTCACGGGCCCGCGCGCACACACACACACACACACCTGTCCATTTACTACGATTTAGGTTAGGTACAGGCTATGCGCTGTTTTTCTTTTCTTTGTACGTTGGTGGCATGGAGGCAGTACCCGAACGGATGATTTTCTGGCGGATCGCAGTTGGGAGGCAGAAATTGTGAGCGCGTATGTGCACGCGCGCGGATACTGTAGCTGATACATAACGTTACTGCTGCTAAGCATATAATGCAGTTGCAAACGATACACCTGCGTTGGGTGGATGGTATTATTTTGTCAAATAAATCTACGTTGAATTGATCCTTGCATACTTTTGTCATCCATCTCGGAGGCTGATAAGCCTCTCTAATGAATGAACATCACTGTTGGCTTGTTCGGGTCTGTTTACTGTTCTGGTATTGGCCTTTCCGAGACTAAATATAATAAGGTAATATTGTATAAAACTAGACATATGGCTGGGGACGGCTGTACAAAGGTTTTCATTATCCACATTTACCGGCGAGTCGGCGTCTCTGCATTACACATTTACAGTAATCTGTTGTATCCGCGAACTCCAGCTACACCCGAACACACATGATTGGCACATCTTTGGGCCATTCAGAAAGCCTGAAAATATTGGCTGAGGAGACCTAAACCAATCATTGCACAGAGTGGGCGGTACCAATAGAAAGTTACTAAAGGGCGTGCTGAGGATGGTGGTGTGTTGATATGGTGATACTGGAAACATTTTATGAAAACAATACATGTTTTATCACAAACGGTTGTTTCACTATATTACTTTAACCATAGAGGCAGTGGTTGATGACTTTTGATTTTGGGACTATTTCAAAGAGTAAGAACTCCTAAATATCCTCACAAACGGGTTTTCACCATGTTTCACTGTATTTGTGAGAATTATTATTATTGTTTTTTTTTTTTTTTAAGATTTGGCCCTCACAATGATAGGCAAATATGTAGGCTACATGCTTCTCTAGTAATGAGGCACATTCCAGCAGTCTCTTTACAAAGCTCCTTTCAGCAGATCTCGAGACCAAATCTGATTTTCTTGTTAATCCTTATGGCCTGGGCGACAAATAACTGTTTCACTTTCCCAAAGCAGAAGTTTCAGTGTTTAGTTTAAGCTTTATGAGGTAAATGAAACTTTAGTCTTTTACTCAATTTCATGAGCCAATATTTTCAGTATCTATGTTGAACTGATGACACTGTTATCCAGACATTACAGGTATACTGTATGAATGAAACATTTCAAGCATTAAGTCTCAATGAAACTGAAGTAATGACACATTTTCTTCTGTATTGTGACACATCCAAGTCTAATGAATGTGCAGACTGGAATGACAATCTCTCCCTTTTTAGGTTTTCCTCCGTTTCCGAGCTCGACTCAGCCACCCATGTTGCTGGGCGAGAACCCTCCACCGTATTCCCCCCTGACGTCTCCAGAAAGTGGCAGTGCCCCAGTCATCAGCTGTAGGGTGTGCCAGTCGCTCATCAGCGTTGAGGGCAAAATCCACCAACATGTGGTCAAGTGTGGAGTCTGCAATGAAGCTACTGTGAGTTGGGATAGAGCACATGCACACTTTAAAACATGCTTTAAAAATTGATTTATTTGGCATAATAGCATATCAACTTTTGCACAATTGTAAAATTCTGAAGTTTTGCCTCAAAATATGTGTTTATTGGTTTAGTTAGTTTGCATCCTACAGTTATTGATTCAATTCAAAATGCCGTTATTGTCATGACTGTAAACAATACAGTTTTATTAGAACCAATGCTATGTACAGATTGAGTAGTTGGTTAATAGATTAATGTAATAGGTCTGATGGTTTTGGGGCTTCTGTCAGTAAATATTGATACACTACCATTCAAAAGTTAATGTTTTTAAATCTCTTCTGCTCACCAAGGCTATATTTATTTGATCAAAATACAGTAAAAACAATAATGTGAAATATTATTACAATTCAAAATAACTGTTTTCTATTTTAGGATTATTTGATGAATATAAAGAACAGCATTTATTTGAAATTGATTTTATTTAATTTTTTGTAAAAAAAAAAAAGTCTTTGCCACTCTTGATCAATTTGATGCATAATTTCTTAAAATCTTACTGACCCCAAACTTACGTACGGTAGTGCATATGCAATGAATTATTCTGCATTACATGTAATGAATTTGATTAAAAAAAATTAATCTATTGACAGCCCCAAAACTTAAAGGTGCGCTATCTAATTTTTTTTGTTTAAAATGTACAAAATTTATATGAGTGAGTACATCATTAATCCACCTTCCGAACTGTGTTTTTGTCTTATCCTGATTCACTACGCTACACCTATAATAAGTGTTTAAATTTGGACTATTTTAGACCGAGCGGGATGATGACCGTTGCGAAATAACCCAGTATATGCTTGACTCGTCATATACATAAACCGAGAGAAGTAGCTCCGGCTTCAAAATTTGTCTGCAAGACGCATAAAGTTTTGTTTATTAAAGGCAGGGTAGGCGGTTTGTTCCAGAAACAATATTTGTTATGCTGGTTGAAAGTCTCTTCACATCTTGATAGCAATCACTAAGTTAAGTGGTCTAAATGAATTTCTGTACATCTGTGAAAGTCGTCCAATCATTGAATTCGGTCTAAATGCAATGATACGATGTCCTACCTGCCTATCATTGTATGTATTTTCATACCTGTACACCCTGCTCACACAGACATCACGCGTCTTCAGCGCGTTTCATGTTATGCAGAGTTAGACAGAAGTGAACTGAGCACCGAAACCGAAACAGCAGCCACCTTTTTCAGTTCCTCCTGTCCTGAACCAAAACAACAAGCATATGCTGCGTTCACGCCGTAACTACTGTCATTTGGAAGAGATGGAAACCTGTGACGTTATTCTCGGAGTGGTTTGTGACTCTAATTTATGCGTTTCAATGGCAACACTATCAATGCCTAAGAATCTGCAGCAGTCAGGTGGTACACGTAAGAGCTCTGTAAGTTGTTTACGTTCATTATTATTGTAATGTTATGTGCTTTGAGACATGAGGTAGTTTAATGCCGTCTCTCTTGAAGCTTTTGTTTTTGTTTTGCTCATTTGTTTCGGAGGAGGTGGGGTTTTGGAGACGCTCTGAAGGGAGGGTGGGATCTCATGCTTTCACCGCTATTGGTAGCCGCTCCGAAAATTGCTTAAAGGGGGGGTGAAATGCTAATTTTCACTCAATCTCCTGTTAATCTTGAGTACCTATAGAGTAATATTGCATCCTTCATATCTCCAAAAAGTATTTTGTTTTATTAAATTTTTAACATAAAGATAGGCTGTACCGAGTCTTTCCGGAAAAAACCGAGCAGCTGGGGGCGGGCCCTGTGGGCGAAGTTTAGCTGTGCTAACGTGCCAAGCTAGTGACAACACACAGAGACATTTGTTCAACAAACAGTTTTACTCACCGTCCGGTTCCAACGCACGACCGCGAATTTTTATCATTGTGACTGCTCGATCCTTAAGCATTAGACGATCTGCAAATCCGTAGATCTGGGCTTTGTTTATAAAACAATCATCGTCGAAATGCAGGGAACAAAAGTCTTACACAACTCCGTTTATGCTCAGGAAAACAAACTCCATCCACGGGTTCCTTAACGCTGGGTTCTTTGGGAATCTGTGCAGGGTTGTCTTGCCCTGGCAACCAAAAACACACTTCTTTGGTGACATTGACTTCCCAAAAGCCGGGCAGGGCGCTTTGATGGCGAACTGCTTTCACTCTCTTGCTCTGGTCTACGAGTGCGCGCGCGGCCGCGATCTTACCGGAGAAGTGCCCTTAGGACCCATATAAGGAAATTCCGCCCTATCTTACGTAAGACAGAGCCATACTCGAAAAAAACTTTCCGAAACTTGTGACAAACCGGAAGGAGTATTTTTGGAACAAAAATACTCCTTCAAACGTACAACTTAGTTTTTGAAACTTTGTCCATGTTTAGCATGGGAATCCAACTCTTTACCAGAGTAAAAAACTCAGTATGCATGAAATAGCATTTCACCCCCCCTTTAAAGTGTACCTTTTAAAAGCATGTGAACATCTTTGGGTAACCAAAATTAACTCTCTTTTCTCTCGCTCTCTTCCTTTCTATTCTTTTCATTAACCTTCATTCTCTCCAGCCCATAAAGAATGCCCCTGCAGGGAAGAAATATGTGCGGTGTCCTTGTAACTGTCTTCTCATCTGCAAGGTCACATCCCAAAGGATCGCCTGCCCTCGGCCTTATTGGTAAGGAGGAGACAAAGTTAAATTTAAAGCAAGTGAAATGTTTGACACTAATAAACTTCTTGTCTCAATCTGGATTGTGTATGTGGAGAAAAATGAAATGTTTTTGTCTCCTTGTCTGTGGACTAGTAAGAGGATCATAAATTTGGGGCCAGTCCATCCAGGCCCAGCCAGTCCAGAACCACAGCCTGCTGGAGCTAGAGTTTCCTGCGGACACTGCAGCAACACTTTCCTGGTACATACACACAATACAGCAACATCATACGGACACACAGTGTATCATTATCATTGACATCATGACCGATTCACTCGGCTCAGGTTCAGCGTCAAGTTAAAGTGGAAGATCAGATGGCTGTTTATTCGTGTTTTATTTATGCAACTGCCTCACAGTAGCTTCTCAACAACTTTCTCAACATTTCAGTGGACCGAGTTTACTGACAGGACACTGGCTCGATGCCCCCATTGCAGAAAAGTGTGAGTGTTTCCCAGCCGACATTCACGAAACAATTTGCACATGCCAAATAAATTTCATTAGATCATAAATAAGTCAACATTTAAAGTCTGTCTCTCTCTGTCAGCTCCCAGTACACAGCTTTAGCTTCTGAAAAGCATTACTGCCTTTAACTGGCTGTCATTTTTTCAATGTTGATAAATGGCCCATAACATTTTAACATCCTGTCTGATCTTAGACAACTATAAGTAAGCTATTCATTGTCTGTAGACTTATTAAAACAAGTGCTCTGTTTGTGTGAGCACACAGACACAACAACATTTGCTTAGCCAATGGCATGAGTTTGGGGCGGGACTAACTGTTTTTCTGATCAATGACAGATGGGGGAGTGTTTAGGAAAGCTGTTCTATTACAATCATTATTTTGGGAATTCTGTGAACTGATGCTAGTGGCGCAGAAATTACACTCTTTGCCTTTTAATAGTTTTGCATGTTCCATTCCATTACCCCCCTGCTGTTCTTCTCATTGGTCTCTTCCTCATCTTCACCAGATCTTCGATTGGCCAGCGATATCCGAGGAGGCGGAGTCTGTGGTGTTACCTGCTGTGCTTGCTATTTAGCATCTCAGCTGCTGGTCTGATTGTGAGTGTGCATCATGGTGTTATTAATTATAGACTATATTTTGTATTTTCTTTTTCAGAGTGTCTATTTAAACTGCCGACTGTATAATTAGCATACTGTGAACCATCTCTTTAATACGTTTTGTGATGGTGCATTACTATTTCCAAGCTGAGTCACAAATTTATGAATTAGCATCCGTTTTCATATTAAATATTTATAGATTTTTCCAATAAAGTTAAAATCGCTAACATTAAAAATACAAAAACTAATTTGTTAACATTTATGTATTATCTAATATGAACTAACTGAGCAATATATATGTTCTTTGTAAATGTTAGTTACTAAATATACGCTTGTTTGTTTCTTCATGTTAGTTCACGTTGCATTAATGTTAACAAACACAGCTTTTAATCTTCAAAAATATATTAGTAAATGTTGACATTTAGTCTAATAAATGCTGAAAACTATTGTTCAGTGTTAGTTCATGATCTTATAAAGTTTTTTTATGCTCACCAAGGCTGCATTTATTTGATAAAAATTACAGTAATATTGTGAAATATTTTAAAAATGTAAAATAACTGTTTTCTATTTTAATTAAACTTAGTTTCCTATGATGGCAAAGCTGAATTTTCAGCATTACTCCAGTCTTCAGTGTCACATGATCCTTCAGAAATCATTCAAATATGCTGATTTGCAAGAAACACTACTTGCTGTCATCAATGTTGAAAACAGTTTGACTGCTTGATCATTTTGTGGAAACGGTGATAATTTTGCAAAGTTCAAAATAAGAGGATTTATTTGAAATAGAAATCATAGTGAATAAACTTTTGAAGGACATGTACAGTGCTATGCATAAGTTTAGACACCCATGCTAAAGTTGACTAAAAAGAGGAATAAAAAATCATCTTTTGGAAATTGAACTTAATGCCTTAATTAAAAAAAATTGGAAAAATCCAACCTTTAAGGACACCAATTTTCTTTGTGAATGAATAATGTATCGTAAATAAATAAATGTTCTTCCTTAAAATACAGGGTGCATAAGTCTGGACGCCCCTATGTTAAATTCCCATAGAGGCAGGCAGATTTTTATTTTTAAAGGCCAGTTACTTCATGGATCCAGGATACTATGCATCCTGATAAAGTTCCCTTGGCCTTTGGAATTAAAATAGCCCCACATCATCACATAGCCTTCACCATACCTAGAGATTGGCATGGAGTACTTTCCATAAGATCATCTCTCAATGCAAATCAAACCAGCTATTAGGCTAACTGAAATAAAACCATGCCAATCTCTAGGTATGGTGAAGGCTATGCGATGATGTGCGGCTATTTTAATTCCAAAGGCCAAGGGAACTTTATCAGGATGCATAGTATCCTGGATCCATGAATAAGTAACTGGCCTTTAAAAATAAAAATCTGCCTAGCTCTATGGGAATTTAACATAGGGGTGTCCAAACTTATGCACCCTGTATTTTAAGGAAGAACATTTATTTATTTACGATACATTATTCATTCACAAAGAAAATTGGTGTCCTTAAAGGTTGGATTTTTCCTAATTTTTTTAATTAAGGCATTAAGTTCAATTTCCAAAAAATGATTTTTTATTCCTCTTTTTAATCAACTTTAGCATGGGTGTCTAAACTTATGCATAGCACTGTAAATCAACATGATAAAGTTTGAATCTTATTGTAAAGTGTTACCAATTGTGAGACCTGTCAAAATAACATCAAACTGTGTTCTGTAATTGTCTGTGTTTGTCTCCAGGCAGGGACGTGGTCCCAGGCGCGTGTGTATGGGGGCATTTATGCGTCCTGGGCAGCGGCGTTGTTGCTGGTGGTGTTGACGCTGGCCAGAGCACTTTACTGGAGCTGCATGAGGGTCAGCCAACCTCTCCACAACCTCACATAGAGAGAGAGAAAGACAGCAAGAGAGGGGGCTGCGATTAAGGGTGGTGGGAAAAAATAAAGTCCACAGGAAAAGAGCTAGAGAGAATCATGGTTAACTCTTAAAGCTTGATTGTGATGGCTGTAATGAAGGGTCAAAGTAAAATCCAGGCTTGAGAAACACATGAAAAAATGCTACTATGGCAAAGAAGATTAGTGTTTTAAAGTCATTTTTATTCGGAAGCTTTCTCTGGATGTGTTTTCATCCCTGAATATGAACGGACTTGTTACTCATGGTTACATGCAAACATGCAGTTATGATTCCAAATGCTCCTTCAGTTTTAACCCATTACACTCATGTAAAGAATATGTAAACACACACACAACTCTCTATGTACATCTTAAATTAACTACGCTACAATACACAAACGACTCCAATTCAAACATTGACCACAACATTATCTGCCTCTCTAGTGTCCAAATAAGCTCTGAAGCCTTATAAAGAGAGGAAGTACAGGTTCATCGCCACTAGATGGTGTTCCAAAACCACATAAACACTGGTGTTTTGTCACATTTCCTGAATCTCTGTACAAACACTGCTAATCCAAATCATTTGGGCGACACGATTAACAAATGCGCAGAACGTTTCTGTAACTGATTTTTCATAGACACTTAAAGTGTAAATGCGCTCAAACACATCTCTTTATCTTTAGTTGTGAATGTTAAAAACAGTATTTTTTTATAATTGTGAATTTTGTTTGTACATATTTGTTGTTTATTTCATGAATGACTGAGCAGTTGCAATGTAGCTCTAACACGCTGTGATTCCTTTGTTTATGTTTTTATTTCATTTGCAAAATCACTACTGAAAAAAAAAAAAAAAATTCACTACTGATGTTTTGACTGGAACAAATAATGAGATAACCAATGTACAGCCACACACACACCTTCGGGGAGCAGAAAAAAAGTCATATCTTCTGTTGAAGGTCTGCTGTGCTTCATGGACTTCGTTATCAAAAGGGTCATTTACCTTTCTTCTCATGTTCATGTGAAGTTAATCGTCATGTTCAGGTACTGTAAGTTTGATTATGTTTGAACCATGATTAAATGATACTAATGAGATTAATCAGCCGCTAGATTTGGATTCTAGACTCCGAGATCTTTTTTTTTTTCCCTCTGTCATAATTCAGAGTCTGGGTAAGAACACAATTGAGATGTTCAGAGCATTGAATTCTTGTTGCTGGTCACCAATGTTCTTGCATTATATTCCTCATAAATATGCTAAGTACATAAAAATATGGTCCTAACTGCAGATCTGGAATTCAGAATCTGTATTCTGTCCATGAGAGAAAAATGTGAGGTCTGGACATCTGGAATCCCAAACATGAAGTCAGGATGTTATTTATAAAGAGCAGAAGGCCAATGATGGAGGTCTCCTCTGAATTTGTTTACACGTGAGATTAAGATTACACATGATTAAAAAGATGATGCAGTTATAAAACGGTGAATGCACTTGGGTCCCGTCTCATTTTTATAAAGGTCTGTGTGTGTGATTCACTTGCAGCAGTTGTTTTGGCACTTTTCCTCTCAATGTCCCTGGCTATTTGTCTCTTGTTTCGGGCGGATATATTATTTTCCTCGACATAGACTGATAGAGGCATGGGAAACATACAGAAACCTTTTAGAAACCACAACTCCCCTGAGCTGGGCAGAGAGAGAGATTTGTCAGCATTAATGGAAGAGAAAGAGCAGAGATCTGGGGACACGCACAGATAGAGAGAGGTTTCAGTCTTCTGGATGCGAGTCAGAGAGTGACCACAAAAAAGTCTGCAAGCAGAGACCAGAGAATTCATAACACACACACACACAGTCTGTCCCCTTCTCTCGCTCTCAAATCTAATTCACTCCAACTTTATTGTCATGACAAAGAGAGGGGAAAAAACTACACCTTTCACATTGCCAAATGTGACCCTGGACCACAAAACCAGTCACATGGGTCAGTTTTTTGAAATTGAGATTTATACATCATCCGAAAGCTGAATAAATAAAATGCAAAGAAATCGAAACATTGAGAAAATCGCCGTTAAAGTTGTCCATTTATGTTCACGATTGTGCTGCATTCATACACAAAAATAAATATTTTATATATTTACAAAATATCTTCATGGAACATGATCTTTACTTAATATCCTAATGATTTTTGGCATAAAAGAAAAATTAGTAATTTTGACCCAAACAATGTATTTTTGGCTATTGCCACAAATATACCCGTGCTACTTGTGACTGGTTTTGTGATCCAGGGTCACAAATAGTAAATTTTATTTAATTTGCTGTTTTTATATCATTATTTATTTGTTACTTTATTTACATCATTTGGGCTACTCTCAATTTCGCTTTATAATAGGACCATTTTTCATTATAAAAATGGTCCAAACAGTAAAGTTCTGTGTAGGCTAAATAATATTTACTAATATTTGAACAAGTGAATAAGGATATAAAATGATTCTGATGGGCTATCCGAGAAAATAACAATTGATATTCTCAGAAAATATTAAGGAATTAACATTAATAAAATAAAAATAAGAGTAGTTAGGATGTGCTTGTGTCTCTTAGTATTTTTACCACAAGGCAGATCTCTTTCCTCTGCTTTATAACAAAAACACATTTAGGCAACACTTTATTTTACAGTGTCTTTGTTACACGTTACATGTAGTTACTATAGCAGTTACTATAAATTTTGCCTGATTACATAAAACTAAACCTAACACCTTAAAATAAAATGCAACCCACTTTTGTATTGCCAAAGTGTTTTCCAGCTTCTGAAATCTGAATACAGTGAGAAATGATGCAAAATAAGTATTGTAAAGTAAAAATATCAATTATGTAATTGGAGGAAACAAGTATAACAAATTAAATATAACTGGACAAAATCAGACATCTCTAAACAACTAATTGTAAATGTAAACTAAAGGGAAATATAACATTAATTTAAAAGAATAATTAAGGCTAAATAAAACAAAATGTCAATAATCAATGAGACAATGGCAAGGCAGATCAATCAATATCAATTATATTGTGCTTTTAGAAAATAAGTGAATTATTTTTATTTAATAAAAGCCTAATTAATTATTTGCATTGTTAAATCTTTATATTGCTAAAGCATTTGCTGCAAAAACAACTAGTATATTAATTAAACTGGCAATAATACAGTAATGATAAAGATGAAAATTACATTCCAATTAGAAATCAACTTTTTTTTAAATAAAATAAAGTAACAGGCAATAAACTAAGAAAATCGCAAAGTAGTAAAATATTTTTTTTATAAAAGTGTCTGCTATATGAATAAATGTAAATAAAGCTGAATAAGCAAATATTTTGTTCAGTGAGAAGAAACTCTCTCTCTTTCTCTGTAGTGTCTCAGGGGAGAGAGTGAGTTCCCAATGGAATCAATCCGATCTGAGATTACTGAGTTTGCACAAACACACAAGAGTCTTTTATCCTCCTAACGTATAACAGGATTCATCCTTAAAGATGAGCCCTGTGACCTTACACACACACACACACACACACACACACACACACACACACACACACACACAGTCTCTCTATGTCACGCCTGTTAAGCACATACACTCACTATCAGAGCTGCAAATCTCCTCCTCTCTGCTCTCAGCGTGAACAGGAATAAGCAGCCGTAAGAAGGATAGAGAGGGAGATCTGGGAAGAAAGGATGAGAAGGCAGAGGAGATGAGAATGAAAGGATAAGTTGAACTGATGAGGAAGGGGTATAAAGAGCTTAGGCACTGTCCACTTTAAAACAAACATTTCATTTAGACCATCTAATCCACACACACACATGGGTTTCCATGTTTTATAGGGATATTCCATAGATGTAATGGTTTTTATACTGTGCAAACTGTATAAGTCCCCTTATACTAACCCTACCCCTAAACCTATCCATCACAGAAAACTTCCTACTATTTTAGATTTTCAAAAAAAGATCATTCTGCATGATTTATAAGCTTGTTTCCTCATGGGTATCAAAAAAATGTCCCCACAAGGTCAAAATTTACATGGAATTACTATACTTGTGGGGTCCCCATAATGTAGGGACCACACACACACAGTTCAGATGTGAGAAAACTTCAGATGTTAGCTAAATTAATATGATGTATTGAAATAGTGCATTCACTTTGTGAATTTGTGTCTCTAAATTTATTGTGTGTACCCGAGGTCTGACTGTCTGACCTACAGTCCTACAGCTAAAAGCATAACGTTCAACTCAATTAACAGCCTGAATTATTGATGTCTGTCTGGACCAGAATTTGTGTGTACACTGGAATTAAAAGCCTCCGGTGTCACCTGTCACACTGCAGTGTGAGTGTGTGTGTGTGTGTGTGTGTGTGTGTGTGTGTGTGTGTGCAGACAGACAGAGTCTTTCATCTGTTAATTTACAGTTTATTTCACCTTTAGTCAAGATGCTCCTTTAATTTAAGTTTCATGATTTGACAGATATTCAGAGACACAAGAAGACAATTTGCATAGGTCATTATTTTATCGTTAATTACCGTATGTGTTCGTTTAGATTAAATATTATTAAGATATAAAAAATATAATTTTGCTTTGGTTAAAGAAACATTTAGGGACTTTCTAAAGATTATATATTTTATATTTTTTATTAATTTTCTTTTATATTTTATATTACATTTTTTGTGTGAATGTTTAATGTAACAATAAAAAGAGTGATATATTTATTTTATTTTAATAATATTTTTACATATGTATTTTTATATTGGTTATAATGTAGGCCTACTGTATGGTATCCCAGCTAAGAAAAATATATTCTAAAAACATTTTGCTAAAGTCCCCATTCAGTTATGAAAATTGTATTTCTGAATGTTCTCTGAATGTTCAAAGCGTCCAGTTTTTAAATGTTTTACTAAAAAAAAAAATCTTGATTATACGAACGTTAAGTTTTATCATTTTGCAAACATCATGGAAACGTTACTTTTGAATGTCTCTAAACATTCTGAAACAAGTCATTTAGTCCGAACATGTAAAAAATGTTAGATGAACATCCAACAAATACGTTTTTGTTCATAACTTTCAGAGAACCTTCTTAGAGTTCTGAAAACGTTCCCTTTAAGCTGAGATATTTATTTTGTTTTTCCATTGAATAATTTAAGCTAATTTATCTGAATTATTAAATTCAGAAATAAATTCTAAATTCTCTCTCTCTGTCTCTCTCTCTCTCTCTCCATGTGTGTTAAACCAGGCAAATCCACATCCAATACAAAACATCCTCCTAAAAACGGAAAGCTTGGGTATCACCTATGTCAGTTTGGATTGGTGGAGAGAGAGAGAGAGGGAGAGAGATAGAGAGAGAGAGAGAGAGAGAGAGAGAGAGAGAGAGAGAGAGAGAGAGAGAGAGAGAGAGAGAGAGAGAGAGAGAGAGAGAGAGAGAGAGAGAGAGATTGATCAGGGATGAAGGTAATAGTTGTACAGTAAATAAGAGAGAGGGACAAGGATAAAGATAAATAGTGAGGGAATGGTTACAGGTGTCTTTTCTTCATTCCTCCAGCAAAGAGCATCTCCACTGAACAGGTAACAGCATCTCTTTTAAAGAGAGTCTTACGGAAATGATACTTGTATTGTTTTATAAATTCAAAAGAGGAAAATTCTTCATTAGGCCTGTAGTAGTTCATTTAACACTTAGTTCATTTTACGCTTTACTGTTTGAGTTTTAGTGCATTATTTGTTTATTGCGATTATGAATTAAGATAGGCCTATGTTGATGATTTAATCAAATTTAAAGTGTTGATCATTTTAACAGATTTTCCTCTTTTTATTCATATATTTTTATTTAGTGTTTTTCTAACATGATTTTGTATTATAAAGTATAGTAGTATAATGTTTTAAAGAAAGAACTTTCAATGTTTAAATAAAAAAATATAAATCATTTGATTTAATTTTTTTTTAAAAAGACGGTCATAAAAATGAATGTTATGGACGTTTAGATGCGTCTGACACATGGAAAAACAGAAACTCATTCTGATTTTGATATCTTTAAAAGTCTGACATCATCGGCAGCTTAAAGTAGGCTAGCCTTTACTTAGCTAAAATAACATTAGATCGAATGACACTGAAAACGACCCCATCTGGTCTATAGCCTAATCTATTTTCTGCATTTATCCAAACACGCGAAAACAGTCCAGCAGTGACATAAAGATCTGAAAGTCTACGTTAAGTAATTGGGATTCCAAACAATCGAATCGCTTCTTATTTTTACTCACTGATTTAATTGAGCTCAGGGAATAAAGATGATGCTGATTATGAAGACGATGATGAAGATATTAATATTTTACAGATGGAGTGTAATTGTAATTCCTCTCTGGGTCCTTTTTCCTCGACTTACTGGAGCAGAAGTAAGTGAATGTGTGTGTGTGTGTGTGTGTGTGTGTCAAGCCTATAGCCAGCCTAGTGAAAAGGGGGTTCTTTTTTTCAAAAAGTAGACCTTTTTGCAGTTTCCCCCTCATTTTGTATTTAATTATGAGGTTCAAATACTTCATTTCAGTCACTTTTTATGCACTATTGTGCTAGATTAGCTTGTCTGCTGGTATTTTAAGGAGCACACTTTTTGATGCACCGAAAATATTTATTATTTTATTACATTGTATTATTGTAAGTAGCCTACATTGTATTACAGTATTGTCAAATTGCTTACCAAGATCATGTACCACCTTTTTCAGTCTAAACCATGGTGCTAAAACACACTGTGTGGAGTGCACCGTTCCATTATCTAAAATACGCTTGTATATTATTTGGCATGGATAACCAAAACTTCCCCACAGAAAGTTCACATGACAGACCTATTTAGCTAACATGTTTTTTAAGTGTTTTTGTTTCATGTTGTGAAACCTGAAGATTTGAAGAAGTCACTCAATTTTCATTAACATTTGTAGGATCACTATGTGCATTTCAAGACGTTTGAGGGCCAAAAAAATGGATAAGAAATAGTTTTAAAACCATGTCAGTGGGCAGTAGATTTTGTCAATACTACCTGCTCTCTCCTCATCTCCATCACTTTTTCTCAGTCTCCATCTTGCCCTGTTTCTTCCCCTCCTAAAGCAGAGTTTTGACTGATAGTCTTTTCACTTTCATCTGTGTCAGTGAAGAAAGTAAACATAGGGTCAACTGATATTTAGGCCAATTATTATTAATCATTTTCTTTGACAGGTAACAGGTTAATTTACTGAAGGCTATACGAACGCTAGGTAAAACATTTCTTAAAAATTCATTCACAATATGAACACATTCATTATTAATTGTATGCTTAATATACGGCTTAATTAATGTTTCTTATCCCCTCACATTGACAATTGCTAATTGTTACATTACATGAATCAGAATCACATAAATTGGCCTATTTTCAATTCGAAATGGCGAAATTAGACAAAAGTGTATTAGTTTGCCAGATTATTTTTGACTGTCGTTTAACATTTTTATTCAAAAACAGCTCTCAAATATGAAATGTTAAAGCTACTTACATCTCGCACGCACTTTATGACCGTTTACTGTGAACATAAAGCCGCCTACTTTAATTTGATTGGTCATCTCAAATATTTTGACATTGACGAGTGGTGACAGACCAATAAGGCTCAGATGAGACTATATTGGTGCTGTGCAATATCTTTACAGCACTAAAGTGGTGTTAATACTATATAAGGCAATTATTTCACAAAATATATTATATACACCTCGAATACCATAGCGGGCTACGGGCGTATGTGTGTGCAGAGCACAGTTGGAGCTGGTGCAGACTTATTATTGGTTGGCTACAGTTAATAGTTTAATATTTAATCATACATTTTATTTATGATATGATTCCATATAATTCCATGACTGCATCGTTCCTAGGCCTGTATATATTACCTACACACATAAAATGTCCTGCTCTATCATTTGACCAAACACATTATTTTAAGTTTGGAGCATAAAACCAATTTATTCAATTCATCTACAGAATTAATCCGTTACAATCATGATAGAAAATGCATAACATAATGTCTCTTCTTCTGCTCTTCTCATTTCAAAGGATTTGTGCCAAATTAGATAGACTTTGAAACTAAAGGAGATCCCACTTACGTTATTTGTGAATAGTATTATGGGATACGATTCATCTGAATTGTTTATTTTCGCTAGCTGTGCAGGGGGAAATATAAGCCTATTAGTGATGCAATCATAATTTGATTGAAAACGTTGGTGTTTAATGCAGTAAATTGTACAGACTGAATTGTTTTGAATTACTCTTTCTATCTTTCAAACATAACTTTGCATTCTTGTTTCCCCCAGCAGTGCTTTTCCCTGATTGGGCGTATAAACCAGCGTGCTCTCCAGGCTCGCGGCAGGTGCAGTTGTGGCACTTCCTGTTAGAGCTGTTGGGGCGTGGCGAAGGCGGAGCTATCACGTGGGGCAGCGAATGGGGAGAGTTTGTAATCAGAGACCCAGAGAGATTGGCTAAACTGTGGGGGGAGAGGAAGGGCAAGCCACACATGAATTATGACAAACTCAGCAGAGCTTTAAGGTACATGCACTGCACTACAATCCATATTATACACATTCATACATACAAAGATGAAATTATATATATATATATATAGTAGAAAAATATAAAGAAATGGCTGCTAGAAAATTATGAACAATATTGATATATCAACCTCAAATTCTCCTACAGTTTATGTTAATACAATAGCTATATTTACAACTATATTCTATTTTCAGCATAAAAATATATTACAGTATGAATTTCATTTGACTATCATATTTACTATATGCGCAGGTCCTGTAATGTCATGTGCCTATATTCCAATTATATGTGCAAACATTCATGCATACAAAAATAACAAATGATAGAAATACATAATTTTCTTGATACGACATAATTTTATGAAGAGACAAATCCATTATTTGACTAATCTGTTTTTCCCCCTTCAAATCAGGTATTATTATAACAAGCGAATTTTGCACAAGACCAAAGGGAAACGTTTCACCTACAAGTTTAATTTCAGCAAACTAATCTTAGTAAATTACCCAAGTTTTCCAACCTACCCACAGGTACGTGAGTGTTTTTAAGTCTTTTGTTGCATAGTGGCAAATTTGACTTATGCATATTATAATTGTTATTTTCCCCCCTCATTCTTTTCCAGAATACAGCATCTGTACCTTTCTCTGCCTTTCCTTCTCATCTTTCCTTCTACAACCCTTCTAATGACAGGGGTAAGAGTGTCACTACTGACCTTGGAACAATCAAATATTGCTAATTTGAGATGTCATCACTAATTTAAGCAAATAGCATTGCAAATTTGATTTTTAACAGTGACTTTTTTTCCTCTGTGTGCATGTTTGTTTGTGGACAGCTGTGCAGTCAATCTCTCATCCCCTTCTCCTGCCATACAGCTTCCCCAAACTCCTCCCCTTTCCTCAGGCACATCCAATCCAAAGGCAATTTCCCCTCTTTTCTGGGCCGCCTTCTTCAGTGACAAACCTATCAGAGCTCTCCTGTCAGTCACCGATCAACTCCAGCCTGCAGTTCACCCAGACTTTAAACTGGCCAGTCAAAAGCAGCACGGAGTGGCCTTTCAACCGAGTCATGGGATTACAAGAGAGGATTAAAAGTGGAGCACAAGATAAAAACCATGACAATGAAGAAGACAACAAAAAAAAATCCTGATACCATGCATTAGAAGTTTTATTGTAATTATTATTGGTTTTATCATAATTATCTATTTTTTGTTTAAGTTTATACATTCCCACTGGATGGTTGAGATGCTTTATATATTTTACACTATACCTTCACCCTCTCCTCGGGTCATTTTGACCCGAAATTCATTTTCTTTTCATTTTTAAAATTTGAGTGTTCTTCGGAGTGGTACAAGACCTTGTCAGTTTTGTCACACTTGAAATTGGAATACACATACAAAAAATGGATTAGATTCAAGGAGTTTTTGTGGTTGTAATAAATAAAAAGTAACAAGTCCTTCCCTTGCAGGTCAATTTGACCCCTATAGGAATTAATGGGAAATGGGGAACATGTTTTTGTGTCAGAAAAAAAACAAAAAACAAAAAAAAAACCTTGCACAACCCAGAACACACAACTGCATCCTCAATAAACAAGCTACAGTTAGTTCAAAATGCAGCTGCTAGAGTTCTTACTAGATCAAGAAAATATGATCATATAACACAGATTTTATCATCACTACATTGGCTACCTAAGGTCCGTATTAATTACAAGGTATTGCTACTGACTTATAAAGCCCTAAACGGCTTAGCTCCAGTCTCTTTAAAGGGATAGTTCACTTTGAAATTAAATGTTGGTATGTTTTAGCTTACCTCGAGGGCATCCAAGATGTAGGTGTCTTTTTTCCGCAGTAGTTTCAATTTTGATATTTTTAGGTCAAACCGTTCTTGTCTGTCAGTCCTATAATGCAGGTCTGTGGTCACTGTCTCAAAGAGCATGCACAGAGTTCAAATTAAAACAATTCCCCATGGTCCAAATTAAACAATTCCCCATCGTAAGTACACATTGATGGCCTAAGACACGAAACGAGCGGTTTGTGTGAGAAAACGAACAGTATTTATATCGTTTTTTAACTCTTGTACACAGCCACGTCCAAGTGATCTGAGGGCGCGCGCGCATCCTGCTGTGACGTGTGCGCAGACTGGTGCATAGATATATATACACTAGATGTCGCCTTGGCTACGGCAGTTCATTGGAACGAATGCCGTAGGCAAGGCGGCATCTATTCTAGTGTATATATATCTATGCACCAGTCTGCGCATGTAACCCCTCTCACCCGGGTCCTTCACACCCCGCTCCGTGCGGGTCTCGAACCCGGGTCTCCGGCATGAGAGTCAGGCGCTCTAACAAGGAGGCTAAAGACTGCAGCCTCTAGCGTCTGTCGCTAGAGCGCCTGTTGAGATCAGAGGAGTGAGGTTTACTCGCACAGCAACTACTAGCTGGCCTCCGTTACACGCACACGTCACACAGCAGGATGCGCGAGCGCCCTCAGATCACTTGGACGTGGCTGTGTACAAGAGTTAAAAAACGATATAAATACTGTTCGTTTTCTCACACAAACCGCTCGTTTCGTGTCTTAGGCCATCAATGTGTACTTACGATGGGGAATTGTTTAATTTGGACCATGGGGAATTGTTTTAATTTGGACTCTGTGCATGCTCTTTGAGACAGTGACCACAGACCTGCATTAAATGACTGACAGACAAGAACGGTTTGACCTAAAAATATCAAAATTGAAACTACGGCGGAAAAAAAGACACCTACATCTTGGATGCCCTTGAGGTAAGCTAAAACATACCAAAATTTAATTTCAAAGTGAACTATCCCTTTAACGGATCTTCTATCGCCCTATAATCCATCGCGCTCTTTAAGATCACTAAATTCGAGGCTTTTGGTCATACCTAGGATATCCAAATCAACCAAAGGAGGGAGAGCATTTTCACATTTAGCTCCAAAACTCTGGAATAGCCTTCCTGATACTGTTCGTTGCTCAGACTCACTCTCCCAGTTTAAAACTAGATTAAAGACGCATCTCTTCAGCCAGGCAATCATATAATATTCTTAATCTTACAGTTCAAACTACAATCTGACCTCTAGTTCATAGACGCCAGAGGAGAACTGGCCCCCGACTGAGTCTGGGTTCTCCCAAGTTTTTTTTTTCCTCCATTAGGTCACCTGATGGAGTTTTTTTCGGTTCCTTGCCACTGTTGCCTTTGGCTTGCTCAGTTGGGGATATTTTGGGAATTTTTAATTTTATCAATCAATAAATTTCACTAGAAACAAACCTTGTTGTATTATTTTAATTTAATACTGTGAAGCTGCTTTGATACAATCTGTATTGTGAAAAGCGCTATACAAATATACTTGACTTGACTTGACACACACACACACACACACACACCTAGAAATGCCCATTAAAATAATGCTGCCAGTTCATTTACTCCCTATTGAGTTTTAAGGCCATCTAGTAGCAATATTCATTAAATGCCATGTTATATTTTTCCCACATGAGGTCAGCAGAGACACCCAATGCATGACTTTCTAAACTGAATTTTGCATGTACTGCAGTTATTTTGTATTTAAAGAATGTGAAAAACGTGCTTAACTGTTAATTTCAGTATTGTTAAAATATACTAATTTAGAAATCAATAATAATAATAAAAAATATATATTAAAAATAGAATGAAATAATATAAGCTTTCTGCACAAAAACAATGAAGTGTAATTCTAATACTTCGGGTCATTTTGACTCATGAGGGAAGGATGTGTCATTCCGACACAAGGAGAGTATAAAGGTTAAACAAAGTATGAAGTTGATTAAACAATTTGTCAGCTTCACCTTTGTTACTTCAATATTAATTCTAGGTTTAAGGAACTCCAATATATGTGCAAACAACAGAAGGTTCTTAGTATACCTAACACATTTTAAAGCAGCCAGGTTACAAATTATTTTGTATTGAATCAGCTAGTTGAGGCCACTAAAAGGGAAAAAAGGAAAATGTTATAATTAAAATTAGAGGCTTATAACTGATCTGATGTCAGAGCCCAACCCTCATGTGTCACACACAAGAGTTACAGATGAAATAACTGAGCAACCCAATTTTGTATTCTTAAGTTTATTCATTTGTATGAAAGATTTGACCAAGACAGACTCTAAATATTCATAGTAACACATTGCAAAACAAATCCGAACCCTATACCCGTACTGAGCTTTGACAGACACAATAGCACAGTGCCTTTCTGCAATGCATGTTAGAGCTAAAGGGCTCAGCAGGTCGAGAGATCACATGGGACGAGATTCAGAGATATTGGCTCAGGGCAAGCTATGAAAAACTCAGCTGTGATCCGAGGCAGTAAAAGTGACAGTGAAATATACTGTTACAAACAACAGCAAAAGTTGATATGACAAATCTATGTTCCAGATCCTGCCTTCATTACTGATACATAATAAATATAACATGTACAGATAGAGTACAACTTTCTCTGTAGGCATGTTAATATATACAAATACAATACAAAATATATATACACACACACACACACACACACACACACACACACACACACACACACACACACACACACAGATACAAATATCTTATGATTTCAAGCCTTGTAGAGTCTTTCATTCCCAGTATGACAAAGAACAGGGGCTCCTGAATTCCTGTCCAAACTCATGGATCCATTTGTTAGCAACTGAAAAAACAAACAAAAATATAAACTAAATTATATCTTCAGCTTTTTTTTTCAAATGATTCATGGCTGAATTGTTTTTCACCACACACACACACACACGCACGCACCTTACAAAGAACATTCACAAATAAGACACTTAGATTAAAATAATTAGTATTTTGATAAAGCTACATACAGTATATAATGTCTTATGACTATGAAATGAAATTTAAATATTAATATACATTTATTTATACTTTAAGGATACAAAACAAAGTTCCAAAATAATGTCATCAAATCAGCCAATTATATTTTAGATTTATCTACCTATTTATTTAACAACTTACCCCATTTGTTACCCACAAACACAGGGCATCCAGCGTGCTCCGTATTCCAATTCACTTCACCATTTCTGTGGAGATTGTACCAAAACACAGCTGAACCCTGCAAGAGCAGAGAGAGGATGCTGAAATTATTCTTTTATTTGTAATTAGTACTTAAATTATCCTTACATAAAAACAAAGATTTTTTTTTTTTTAAAGGGTTTACCTTTTTCGGATGCACTGCAACTCCAACTATAGGGAACACAGTGGCGCCCCCTATCTCCACATCACTCATCTTCAGCAAAAAAAAAACAAAACATTTATATGGATATTTACACAGGTAAAATGAATAGCTATAATAGAAATACGATTTAATGCCATTAAGGCAAATTGTTTTTCTGACAGCTGCACTTACACTGTCAACTTACATAAATTAGGAATGTAGCAATCCTGTCATTCTCCAGCTCCTGTGAGGTCAAACATTCTTCAGTTAGTTTGTAATTATTTGACTGATCAACATGTAATCCAGCTCTCAGTGACACAGAATACAGTTGCATTTGTACTCTTAAATTAATTCTGCAAGAGAATTTGCTTTTTCGAGCCATTGGTTCCCCTATGTGTATGTATTACTTCAAGAGACTTTTAAGTTTTGTTATACATCATAAAAAATAAAAAAAAAATAAAATAAAAAAAAAACACAAATAAAACCTCAAATGCAAATTATTAAACAAATGTGTGATTTAAACATGTATGTGGCAAACAAAGTGGTAGTGGTTAGACTAAAGTGGTTGTTCAATAATATATATGGCCTACGCATTTTTCCAAGGAGACTGGTTGCACACAGGAAGTCAACATTAGTATTGGTGTTATTTTTAATATGTAAACTAAAGATTTAAATAAACATGCCTGCTCTATCCTCCAGTGTCTAGATTCTAGCATTTCAGCCTGTTGACTCAAGAAAGTGGAGTAGTAGTAGTAGTTTTTCAAACTGGACACAGGAGGTTTGTGCTGGCATTTTAATTTATTTTCAAATTGAATCATTACTTTATTTATTTAATTACTCATAAATCCAAAACTGCCAAAGCCCATTAGAGATTCCTGAGGGAACCAATGGCAGATTCTGTGTTGGTTTACAAAATGGATGTAATGTCTATACAGTGAACTTACCAATGCATCAATATGCTGTTCAAATGCACCACCAACCCCATAATTCTGAACCTGGAAATCATTTATGAATCACTATTGAAATAGAAGCGGTTAACACTTCAATGGTTCACGGGTAAAAATGCATGTTTAACTCCATTTAAGAATTCAAGATTGATGAATCAGGTGAATATAAATTAATTGTATACTGTAATGATCATATGCCTTCTATCTTACTGTAACGTACAAGCAGTGATTCAGCGGTTTCCATGGAGAGTCCCGTAACATCTCCAATCCTCTGACTGACACCAGCTTCCACAGGGTTATTGTGTAGAAAAACACTGAAAATATAGTGAGGATTACTTGCATTGTAAGTGTGTGACTAAAACAGTTTATTATTATGTCAAATACTGCTAACTCTTATGTTAAAGTAATAGTCTTTGTATTAAAAAGCAAACAAGACTATGAGAGAATAACATTTTTTGGGTGAACTATGCCATTTTAATGAGGTGATTTTAATACACATTAACCTTTGAGAAACACGTAGATTTAAGGGTTTTGTGATTCCAGAGCGATAAACTTCCGATCTAGAAAGCTGTAGGCAACAAATCGGAATGAACTGTCAAGCATACATTTATGGCTAAAGGTATGTGAACACCCAAACACCACACTTATGTTTGCTTTGAGCATTTGGTTTTAAAATCATTGGCTCTGATTTTGGATGATGAGGCCTGCATGCCGGCACTTAGAGCTCCAATTTATCTCAAATGTGGTCAGTGGGATTCAAATCTGGGCTTTCTATAGATCAGCCAAGTTCTTCCACACAGACCTCAATGAATCATTTCTATATGGACCTCACATGAAGCACACAGTTCTCTACAACTGAGGTTTAAATTTAAATTAGTACATTTTAGGTCTAAATGTACATAGTTTGACATTTGACTATGATTCAAGACTGGTCAGAAATGATAAGATTGAGTTTTCTTCTATTAAATTCCATAGTTTTAGATTTCTCTTAAGGTGTACACTACATCAGCTGGGGAGTAGAAAGTAGATATTGTCAACTTAAGTGTGTGTAAAGCAAAGAAAATAAATAGCTGGCTCTATATTTTAGGAGAATGGTCCATGGCAAAGGGTTTAACATATTTTTGAAAAGTTTGAAACCCACCAATCTAGAATGTAATTATGTCATAGTATTAAGACTTGTCTTCACTGGAATTAAGGGGCCGAGGCCGAGCAAACATGTTCATTTGAAATGGATGTCCACATACATTTGCCCATTGAACAGTACAAAAATACACCACAACAAGAAATTACATTTTAAATATACTGACAATAACAACAAAAATATTTATGTTGTTGTTGGTGTGTGTGTGTGGGGGGGTGGGGGGTGTTCGATAGTCACTTGAGGTCTGGAGATATTCTTCAGGATCTCTATCTCTCTGTCTGATATAATGTCATGATATCTGATGATGCGAGGCTCGTCCCACTCCACTTCCTCTTTCACTGGTGCATACATCAGTCTGGGGTTTCCTCCACCTGTGCTGTACCTACAGGACAGCGCCCTCTGCCTCTTGGATATCTGATTTGATCAAATATAATAACCTTCCCATCAACACACAAAGCTTCACAATGACTGTTTGTAATTTCATGTCAAATAAAGATTTAAATTTTAGCACTTGCCCTCTCGTCAACCTCTCCTCTGCACAGTGCCTCATAGTTACTTGACTCTGTGTTCAGTGTAAATATGTCTGGGTTGCTCTGTAAGTGAAGGAGTCTGTTCAGCTGAACTCTGGCTTCATCATTACTTGGATCTGAGGCAAAGATGTTTATGACTTGAATCACAACAATTTAGCAAAATTGTCTGCCAAACTCAGATATAAAAATATTAAATTAAATGCTATAAAAGGAAGGACAGCATGACCTCACCCAGATTTAGAAACTGTTGGCTGAAGTAGATTGCCACAGACAGGCTGCCGAAATGATAGACTGAGTAACTAAGGAAACGCAGCAACTCTTCCTCAGTAGTGGTTGAGTTTTCTGTTAATCTGTCCAGACTGTACAGAAACCAGAGAAAGGCATGCTGGAATTTGTCCTCTTCATAAGCGACCAACCCTACATTAAAAGCCTCATCTGCATTTAGAGATGTTTCTACGAAATGTGAAATAAAATCATAAATCAGATTGGAAAGTGAAACTCTCAGTGAAACTGCATTGGTGCAAAACTGCAGGACAGTTTACCCTTTGTGATGTCTTCTGGGTGGAGTTTGTAGATCTCTTGCAGTTTGATCAGTCCTGAAGCTGCACCATCCAAGTCCTCCAGCTGTGGGATCTTTGAGTCCAACTCATTCTGATACTCTTCACACTGAGTAAGATTCGGCTGAATGCGTTTTTCAATATAGATCAAATCATTTCTCATTTGTCTGAGGAGTCTGTAAGCTGCCACAGGGTCTCTCACAGCTTCCTCTGGGTTCTCAGAGTCGGAGTATGAAAGCAGAAGATTCGGAAGAACACTGGATGAAGACAGGGGTTCATCAAAAGTTGGTAAAATCTTGTATAAGATTTATTTATTAACATAATACTTAATCTAAAATTATATATAATTGTTAAACATCCATTCCAAAATTTAATGCTTTTTAATAATGATAATAAAAACACATTAATATAGTAGTTTAATGGTATATTGGGAATAATGAAAGTGTTTTCACCTCTTCATTGTCTCTACATTCTCAGCATCAACGCACTGACTGAAGACCTTCAGAAGGTCTTTCGTATCTCCATATAGTTGTGCAATTTGATCTACAAAACAATCTGCATTTTGTCAAAAAGGATTTGATTCGTGTATTAATTATTTTTTTTACATCATTACAGCTATAACCTAATGAAAAGGGTTTATTAGGTAAGAAGCAAAAGAGAGATTTAATGTTAAATCAATAATAATGTTAAAAAGTGAAAGGGAGTAACTATAATGTTATGGCATGAGTGCATCAGTGTTGAAATTATGAAAAAAACGGTTACTATTGGTCACTTTTGGTCAAAATTATTATCTAATCAACTGTTTAAAAAACAGTTGGAGAAATATGGACAAAACGTAAAACTTTAAACGAACATTACGAATAAAAAACAATATAATATAACATAATGAATTGATATTGAACTGAAACAATAACCTGTTGATGAGAAGAATTCATGTCCAGCATCAGCACAGAAAATCCAAAAACACAACAACACCGTCAGCTCCTTTACTGACATTATAAGGCCTTCAATATCTCAAAACGCAACTTATCTGTATCTTGCTGTGAAATTGATCTAAAAAAAAACAAGTTCCGTCATGAAACTCTAGATGGCGCGTGCTGATAGGTCCTTCCCTTAATTTGGTATTTATCACATCGTTATCTGATTGGTTGCTGTTGCATCAGCAGCCAAAGGAGGGCTGCGGCTCAACATAAAAAAATAGTTTGCTTAGAAGTAGTGCACCAGTTGTACTACTAGTCACTGTCGCATGCTTTTAGAAATCATTCGAAATCAACACAAGTTAACGCCTTTTACTCCACATCTCTGTGCATATTGCGTGGTTTGCAATTAATTCATAAATGAGCAATCATACGTTTAAATTAAGTGTCACGTTTAACCGATAACCGTCTTGTGGAGTGATTGGAGCTGCAGCGTTTACCTAATTGTGTTTATGCAGCAGCACACGATAATTGCTGTGAAATACGGCGTCTAAGTTACCGAAATTAGGAAAGTTTGAAGTGAAATAAGCATTGGAACTTTCAACGGGATTATGTTTAGCTGCATATTTCTGATGTGTTTATTTATTTCCATGGAAATTATTTTCATTATGCTTAATGTGTGTGGTTGATTTCAAGCAGAGTCAGACCCCCTGTCTTTCTTTATCGCTCTCAACAGCTTTCTATCAAGTATAAGGTTCATGTCAATGTTACACCAAATGTATGAAAAGCAAAACTTTACATGAGTGAGTGTCAGCGGGCTGGTTGCAGGAACAAGGATCTTTTCGGAGCCGTGATTTTTTTTTTTTTAATCATCAAAGTAAAAATAGGAGCACAAAGTCTTAGCAATCTAACAACAAACACGAAATGCAACACAGCAAAGAAGAACAAATCACTACAACTGAAAACTGAGGGGCTATAATAGACAGGGCAAATGAGGCAGAAAACAAGGAACAGGTGTGGCTAATCAATTAACAAATGAGCAACTATAGAAACAAATGGGCATGAGTAGGGGTCTAATGGACCCGTTTCAAATTACTCATGGTTCAGTTTTTATTACGGTTTTAAGGTTTCAGTACGGTTCAGTATGTAGCCTACTATGTTCAAGGAAAAAAATTCTAGAAATAAAAAAATAAGAACAAATAATGAAACTACAAGCAACAACACAAATTAAGACAATAGAGCAAAGATAATAAAATAAACAGAGTTTTTCGGGTTATTTTGGTGTTTAATTTAGTTTTTTTTCGGGTACAGAACTTGAATAAAGTAATCAAATGTAAAATGATATTGCATATAATCTTCACTGAATAAAATAAAGATGAATCATTATTAATAAAGTTACAAAAGCTATTCAGAGCAGTGTGTGATTTTCTTTTTTTTTTGTTGTTGTTTGATTAACTTTATACACATACAACAGGAATATTAGACTGCGGTCACTTTAAGACATAATGCATGATCTAGTGCACTGATACTGAGCACATGGATTGTCTTTCTGGACTGTTTACGTTTACTTGAGACATAACCTTCTATGTTTGCTAGGATACTTGCCAAGACGGGCATGCTGACATATTTTTTGTGAATTTGTCCGTTCAAGCGCAAGACTTGAAAGAGAACTCAATATTTGTGCACTGTCTGAGACGTGGCTTTCCATGTGCGTGCTTCGGATGAATCTTCTCAGAGGCAAGTTCTTTTTCACGTCTTCTTGCGCTTCAATGTTTAAATTGGCAAGGCTTAAATGAGATTAGTTTAAACGGATAACGTGTGCTGTTCAGGGGGCTGTTCCATAAAAGACGCTTAGAAAAGCGGGGATTAAACTCCAAAACCGGACTTGAATGAGCCTAACAAATGAGTTGGGGCTAAAGTGGTTCCATAAAAGGTTTGAAGCTCACGCAATCTCACTAATTTGATCCAGGTTTATCAAGTCTAGATAATTGCGTGTGCACGAGTTTCTGAAGCAGCCCTAGAGGTCGATCGTGGATCAAATCGATCCACCATCAAACAGCGTATATTTTGTGCTGTTTTATGCTTTTGTGACATGTTCCTACATGGTTCTTCATGTTTTAAGAAACTAAATATATAAAGATACAAAATATAGTTTTGGGTATAGGACCTTTAATAAAGATGATGTATACTTATTTAGAATGCTGAGAATTACAGCTTTTAATGCAATATTTTTTTGGAGAAAGCAAGAATCCCCAGTTTTAAATGAGTAGATTTAGTTTCTAAAGTACATTATGGAGAGGATAACATTAAATTAAGAGCAAATGTATACATTTTGAAAAGATATGTGCAACTCAAAGACTATTCCATAAAATAAAGGAATATATATTAGCCTACATTAACTACATTTTTATATAACCCTCCCTCCCTTTTATTTCTAGTTATTTGTTATTTTACTTATTTAATATTGAATATTTGATATTCAAATAATATTACTTGAATAACTATTAGGAATTATGTGTCATTATAAGAGTTTGATATAAATATGTTAATGTTACATTTTTATTTCTATTTATTTATTGTTTTTTGTCTTTTCCCCCTTAAATCATATGTAAAAGTGTCTATGTACTTTTTGGTTATTGTTCTAATCATGTGTGTTTTTAGGCTATGTGTTGGTGGGTATTATCACAAAAGAAAATAAGTAGAAGGAAAAATAAGGAATATTTATTGGGGGAAAATATGATGTCTTTAAAGGAACTGTCAATTTGTATAATTGTGTTAAATGTGTTTGAATTGAAAGACATAATAAAGTAAATTATATATATATATATATATATATATATATATATATATATATAGGCTATATATTTGATTTTCTGTATACTGTGTATTTATTTTTGGACTAATGATGGTTAAATAAAGTCCAATAATGGTATGAGAGAGTGTCAGTGGTAATATCATTGTGTTCCTATTGGTCAGTGTTAGAGGATCTGTGTAACAACTGAGGCTTAGCCTGACAGTTAGCCTGCCCTGGACCAAGCTAGTTTCCCAGCATAAGTTGCCAGGGTAACCGAGTTTGAACTATTTTAAGTTTGCTTTATGAAACAGAATCCACCGACAATAAGCCTGACTAACCGAAATAAGCCTGGCTTATACTCTTGGTTTATGGAACAGCCCCCAGGTCTCGCTTGCACTATCAACACCTGCTGATGAAAGTGTAAATGACTGGCCATATTAGACTTGGAGCATACGGCACTCCTATTGTTGAACACAGATAGGGGAAGCCAGAATGTGTATCCATTTACTGAAACATAAATTAGCCTAACTCTGTCTGTTTTACACGTTATTTTCAACAACCACATTATCGATGCGTCATTAGTTTTAAGATTAACAGCGGTGCAAGTTTTTTTACCAAGAAACGTTACACCCCTAGGCATTAGGGCTGCATGATATTGAAGAAAAATGCGACGTGATACCTTGGTAAATAATTATATGTAAATAACGTAAATAATTATATAATTATATATAAAATAATTGCTTTAAAGGGGTAGTTCACCCCAAAATAAAATTTCTGTCATTAATTACTCACCCTCATGTCGTTCCAAACCTGTAAGACCTTTGTTTATCTTGTAACACAAATGAAGATATTTTTGATGAAATCCAAGAGCTTTCTGACCCCTCCATAGACAGCATCGCAACAACCACTTTCAAGTCCCAGAAAGGTAGTAAAGACATTGCTAAAATAGTCCATGTGACTCCAGTGCATATTATAAATATTTTTTTATTTATTACCTTTATCTGCCTTTCCTTCTAATCCTTCCTTCTACAACCCTTTTATTGACGGGGTAAGAGTGTTTATTTTAACAATCAAATATTGCTTATTTGAGATGTCATCACTAACTTAAGCAAATCGCAATGTAAATTTGGTTTAGTTTTTAACAGTGACATTTTTTTCTCTGTGCATATTTGTTTGTGTGTGCATGTTTGTTTGTGGACAGCTGTGCAGTCAATCTCTCATCCCCTTCTGCTGCCATACAGCTTCCCCAAAACCCTCCCCTTTCCTCAGGCACATCCAATCCAAAGGCAATTTCCCCTCTTTTCTGGACCGCCCTCTTCAGTGACCAACCTATCAGAACGATATATATTTTTATATATTTGATACGATACGTCCATCCTCTCCTCGGGTCATTTTGACCCAAAATTTATTTTCTTTTCATTTTCAAAAATTGTGTTCATCGGAGTGGTACAAGACCATGTCAGCTTTGTCACAACTGAAATTGAAAAATACACACAAAAATGTACTGGATTCAAGAATTATTTTGTAGTTGTAATAAAAATAGTAACAGACCCTTCCCTCGCAGGTCAATTTGAAAAAATAAGAAAAAAATGTTATAAAAATTAATGGGACCAATCATTTGCTCCATATAGACAGAGCTTTAAGGCCAACAAGCAATATTCATGAAATGCCATGTTATATTTTTTTTCCCCACACAAGGTCAGCAGAGACACCCAATGCATGATTTCTTAAACTGAATTCTGCATGTACTGCAGTTATTTTGTATTTAAAGAATGTGCTTATAGTTCAAATTTCATTATTGTTAAAATATAGTAATTTAGAGATCAAAATAGTAAAAAAAAAAAAAAATTCCTTCAAAAATATTATCAGAATGTAACAACATAAGCTTTCTGGACAAAAACATTAAGTGTAATTTTAATGCTTCGGGTCATTTTGACTCGTGAGGGAAGGATGTGTAATTCAGACACGAGGAGAGTATAAAGGCTAAATGAAGAATGAAGTTGATTAAACTTATTTGTCAGCTTCACCTTTGTTACTAATATTAATTCTAGGTTTAAGGAACTCCAATATGTGTGCAGCTGAAGTTTCTTAAAATACCTAACAAGGCAGCCAGGTTACAAATTAATTTAAGTTGAATCAACTAGTTTATTTTTAGTGTACGTTGAAATTGGAAAAAGGGCAAGTTATTGAAAATAATTTGGGCAAATTAATTAAGGTGTATAATTCCAAAACGCTAAAACTGAATATTTTTAAATGCAGCATCACTAAAGAGACTTGTGATTGAAGCTGAAATATCAGGCAGAGTTGTACTGAGGCCACTATTTCACAAAGGGAAAAGGCAAAAAATAAATCAAATAAAGACATCAGAGCCCAACCCTCAAATATGTCACGCACAAAAGTTACAGATGAAAGAAACGTTCATTCTGAAGTTTTTTTATTCGTATGAAAGATTTGACCAAGACAGACATTCATTTTATTCATCCAAATATCCATTGTGATGCATTGCAAAACTAACTCTAAACCTATACCCTTATTTATACTGAGCTTTGACAGGTACAAAAGCACAGTACCTTTCTGCAATGCATGTTAGAGCTAAAGGGCTCTAGAGGTGGAGAGATCACATGGGCTAAATTTTGTGATCAGAGATATTGGCTCAGGACAAGAAGGGCAAGCTATGAAAAACTCAGCTGTGATCTGAGGCAGTAAAAGTGACAATGAAATAGTTACAAATAACAGCAAAAGTTGATATGACAAATCTGTTACAGATCCTGCCTAAATTACGGATACATAATAAATAACAAGTACAGATATAGTACAACTTTCTCTGTAGTCATGTTAAAATATATATAGTACAGATACAAATATCATATGACTTCAGGCCCTGTAGAGTCGTTCACTCCCACTCTGACAAAGAACAGGGGCTCCTGAATTCCTGTCCAAACTTATGGACCCATTTGTTAGCAACTGAAAAAAATAAAAATAAAAGCAAGAAAAATAAACTTAATGATTGTTACCGTTAACCTTTAACTTTCAATTGTTCACTTTCCTTTTGACAAATTGTTTTTCTCCTCAAACACAACTGCTATTAAAAAAAACATGTAAAACACCCCATAGAGTGTGAATGTTTGGTTCAAGAACACCATAAAATAGAAAAAAGGACAATAAAATCTCTCACGAATAAGACAATTAGTATTTTGATAAAGCTACATACAGTATAGAATGTCATGAATCTGAAATGAATTTTAGATATATTAATATACATTTATTTATACATAATAGGATACACAACAAAAAATGTAGTCAACAATAAAAATAATGTCAACAAATCAGCCAATTATATTTTAGATTTATCAACTTACCCCATTTGTTACCCACTAACACAGGGCATCCAGCGTGCTCCGTATTCCAGTTCACTTCACCATTTCTGTGGAGATTGAACCAAAGCACGGCTGAACCCTGCAAGAGCAGAAAGAGGATGCTGAAATTATTATTCTTGTATGGAATTGAATTAGTATTTAAATTATCCTTATATAAAATAAAAAAAAACAGAATTGAGGGTTTACCTTTTTCGGATGCACTGCAACTCCAACTTTAGGGAACACAGTGGCGCCCCCGATCTCCACATCACTCATCTACAGCAACAAAACATTTATATAGATATTTACACAGGTAATATTAATAGCTATAATAGAAATACTCTTTAATGCCATTGAGGCAAATTGTTTTTCTGACAGCTGCACTTACACTGTCAACTTACATAAATTAGGAATGTAGCAATCCTGTCATTCTCAATCTCCTGTGAGGTCAAACATTCTTTAGTTAGTTAGTAATTATTTGACTGATCAACATGTAATCCAGTAAAAAGCCTGTTGACTCAAAAAAGTGAATCTCTCTTAGAGTTTGGTAGAAACTCTCTTAGAGTTAATGTTTAGTAGTCGCCTAGTAGTAGTAGTAGTAGTAGTAGTAGAAGTAGTAGTGTTTACTTTTCAAACTGTACACATGAGGTTTGTGCTGGCATTTTAATTTATTTAAAATTTTAAATTAAATTAAATGATTACTCGTAAATACAAAACTACCAAAGCCCATTAGAAATTCCTGAAGGAACCAATGGCAAATTCTGTGCTGGTTTACAAAATTGATGACATGTCTGTACAGTGAACTTACCAATGCATCAATATGCGGTTCATATCTTCCACCAATCCCATAATTCTGAACCTGGAAAATTATTGCATCACTCATGAATCACTATTGAAATAGAAACTGTTAACACTCCAATGTTTCATATGGAAAATGCATGTTTATCTCCACTTAAGAATTCAAGAGTGATAAAGAATATATAAAACTAATGATAGATATATACAGTGAGGAAAATAAGTACTGTATTTGAACACCCTGCTATTTTGCTAGTTCTCCCACTTAGAAATCATGGAGGGGTCTGAAATTGTCATCGTAGGTGCATGTCCACTGTGAGAGACATAATCTAAAAAAAAAAAAAAAAATCCAGAAATCACAATGTATGATTTTTTAACTATTTATTTGTATGATACAGCTGCAAATAAGTATTTGAACACCTGAGAAAATCAATGTTAATATTTGGTACAGTAGCCTTTGTTTGCAATTACAGAGGTCAAACGTTTCCTGTAGTTTTTCACCAGGTTTGCACACACACACTGCAGGAGGGATTTTGGCCCACTCCTCCACACAGATCTTCTCTAGATCAGTCAGGTTTCCTGGCTGTCGCTGAGAAACACGGAGTTTGAGCTCCCTCCAAAGATTCTCTATTGGGTTTAGGTCTGGAGACTGGCTAGGCCACGCCAGAACCTTGATATGCTTCTTACAGTGCCACTCCTTGGTTATCCTGGCTGTGTGCTTCGGGTCATTGTCATGTTGGAAGACCCAACCTCGACCCATCTTCAATGCTCTAACTGAGGGAAGGAGGTTGTTCCCCAAAATCTCGCAATTCATGGCCCCGGTCATCCTCTCCTTAATACAGTGCAGTCGCCCTGTCCCATGTGCAGAAAAACACCCCCAAAGCATGATGCTACCACCCCCATGCTTCACAGTAGGGATGGTGTTCTTGGGATGGTACTCATCATTCTTCTTCCTCCAAACACGTTTAGTGGAATTATGACCAAAAAGTTCTATTTTGGTCTCATCTGACCACATGACTTTCTCCCATGACTCCTCTGGATCATCCAAATGGTCATTGGCAAACTTAAGACGGGCCTTGACATGTGCTGGTTTAAGCAGGGGAACCTTCCGTGCCATGCATGATTTCAAACCATGACGTCTTAGTGTATTACCAACAGTAACCTTGGAAACGGTGGTCCCAGCTCCTCCCGTGTAGTTCTGGGCTGATTTCTCACCTTTCTTAGGATCATTGAGACCCCACGAGGTGAGATCTTGCATGGAGCCCCAGTCCGAGGGAGATTGACAGTCATGTTTAGCTTCTTCCATTTTCTAATGATTGCTCCAACAGTGGACCTTTTTTCACCAAGCTGCTTGGCAATTTCCCCGTAGCCCTTTCCAGCCTTGTGGAGGTGTACAATTTTGTCTCTAGTGTCTTTGGACAGCTCTTTGGTCTTGGCCATGTTAGTACCCATACAGAAATGTAATATATGTCAATATATGTAAATTACATATATAATGTTAGTGCCCATGTATGTCTGCTGCATATATGAGAATATATGCAAAATTCATATATGTAAAACACATATACATATATGAAACATATATTTCAAAATATATCAAAAATGGCCGTTTTCATGTAAGTGCCATATATTTTCCCGTATATGCACATAAATGTGAAATATATGTAAGACGCATATATGTATACACGCATATATGGCGCATATATGTATACACGCATATATGGCGCATATATGTATACACGCATATATGGCGCATATATGTATACACGCATATATGACGCATATATTTATACATGCATATATGTACTTATTTCTATAGTACATACTTTCACATGTATTAGGGATACAAACCTTATATCTGAATGCCTTGAAATTAAATGCCTATAGTTGGAGATTGTCTATTGTGTGAATACCAAATATAGTATTTTAATACAATAATGCAGTGTTTTCTTTGTCATTTTTGACAAATACATCCACAAAGTACCATAACCATATGCCACAGCTTTAAAAATGCATCAGTATCACATGCATGTACACTGTAAAACTTTTCACTGTAAATTTACAGTTAAATACTGGCAGCTGGGTTGCTATCCACATACTGTATTTTTACAACACTACTACAGTAAACAGCATTTACAGTACTCCACTGTAATTACCAAATACAGCATATACCACATTTTACATTAAACTTGTCGACAGCAATAAATTGTATTTTTACAGGGAATACTGCTTTTATTATTACATAATTAAAATATTATACTTTAAGGTTTCATAAGAGTAGTCACACTAGGAAAAAGAAAACATTTTCTGGGTTTTAAAACATTTATTTAGTTAAATTGCCTTCTGTGAACATGTTGGCTGAATTACTTTTTAAACATAAAATGCAATTTTAACACTTAAACAGGTAACAGTTAGCACTTAATTAAAGGAATAGTTCACCCAAAAATTTAAATTAGCACATGATTTACTCACCCTCAAGTCATCCTAGGTGTATATGACATTATTCTTTCAGACGAATACAATCAGAGTTCTATTAAAAAATGTCCTGGCTCTTCCAAGCTTTATAACGACAGTGAAATGCTGTTTCTTTTTTGAAGTCCATAAAAGTGCAAACGAAATCCCATTCAAAGTCTGCAAGGTTTCGCAGAAGTGAGGACACCTGTAGGCTTACAGTGGTGTTCTTGTTTTGCACAACTTGGCCAGTTTTCTTTGAAGTTACTTGTCCTTTCTTTGTTTTTGATCCACGTTCAGGATTGATGTCAAGAAAGCGTCTAAAAGGCAGAAAAAAACAACAATTAAATATTATTAACTGAGTGTATATATTTTGACAAAGAGAGACAGCACAAAAGCGGTCTAAAACTGAACAACATGAAAAAAATAAAATAAATGCAATGTTGGATGTTGTGAAAAAAAAAATGCAATGTTGGATGTTGTGATCAATAACTGATATTTTTTCTGCCCTGGTAAAATACATCAACTCAATGTGTCTGTTTACATGCACACTGTCAACTAACTAAATTTTTGGAAGTGGGGTTGCCAGATTTAAAGTTTTATTCTACAACTTTTGTCTACTCATCACCCAGCTCATTAACAATATCATGCCCTCATCCGGTGCCATCAGAGTATCAGTGGAAAGGCAGTCTTTAGACTCTCCGTTTATATAGAGCACACACTGCCAGAATCCAGCCCAAACCTTTGTGACAGAAATAATTTAACTTAATTGCAAGCCTTGCAATGTTTATTGCATATATGACAACATGATTTACCAGACTAAAATGCATGTTTGCACCCAAAAATTTTAATTCTGTCATTATTACTCACCCTCAAGACTTTTGTTCATCTTCGGGACACAAATGAAGATATTTTTGATGAAATCTGATAGTTTTGTCCTTCCATTGATATCAATATCATTGCAACTGTCAAAGCCCAGAAAAGTGGTAAAAACATTGGTAAATATATAGCTACAGTGGTTCAACCTAAATATTATGAAGCAGGGTTTCTGCACATTTTTTAAAGTCAAATTTAAGGCTTTTTAAGACCTTTTTAAGACCCAAAGAAATCAAAATTAATACCATGCATTAGGGGTGAGCAATATTGACAAAATATGTCTCGATCGATATTTTCAAAGTTTTGTTGATAATAATTGTGTTTCTGTGCTTGGTGCCATGGCTTGTTTAGGCCTGTTGACAGCTGACTGACAAAGATATTCATATTCTATGCAGTGGTCAGTTTACAGCAGTGACAGAAATTAACATTTTTTATTAAGGGGTAATATATTTGCCACCTTAAATTGATTTCAAGGGGCATTTTCACCTATATACGGACATTTGTAGATGTTTCAACAAGATATCTTTCACATCTACTGCAGTCAGATTCACCCGTGTTCACTCTGAAGGAATCACTCACATGGCTGGGCACTTGTATGACACATCAAGGATGTTAAGAGGCTAAAAGCAGGTTTAAAAATTGAAGTCAACAGGGTGCAAATTTTAAAAAGAGGATAACACGGTGTAGGCAACACCGATTTTTGTCGTTGTTCTCTGTATTGACAGCACTCCAAATTTACAAAAAAATTAGCTCAATGTTAAAATTGACCGGAGTTCTCCTTTAAGGTTGCACTAGTTACATGGATTATTTAAACAATGTTTTTACTAGCTTTCTGGGCCTTAAAAGTTGCAAAGACGTTGCTGTCTATGGGTGGTTCAGAAACCTCTCAGATTTCATCAAAAATATCTTAATTTGTGTTCTGAAGATGAACGAAGGTCTTACAGGTTTGGAACGACATGAGGGCGAGTAATTAATGACAGAATTTTCACTAATCCTTCAACTGAAAACAACTTGCACCGATATATCTTAAAATATATGACTGCCACTGTTTTATCTCAAGATGCACACCAGTAATGTTTTTTTTTTTTTAATGATACATTATTATAAAAGCTGCTTAAATACCCTAATTTTATTAAGGCCTAGACCTGGCTTAAGCTAAGCCCTGTATGGAAACCAGGGCCATATTGTTCATACCAGTAGTCAACATAATAAATACTGTCAAGTCAAGGTTAGTGACACAATTCAGTCTAATATATATATATATATATATATATATATATATATATATATATATATATATATATATATATATATATGTATGAATGGCAAATATGCCAATGACTAACCTCTGACCAAACTCAAGGTGCTGCCTCTTCCTGGTACTGCAAGCTGAAGTTATAGGAGGAGGCAAACAGCGCTGCCAGGCCAGTGATGAAGAGGCTGTGATCCTTCACACACACCTTGACCTTCCAAACTTAATATCCAGCACTGGTTGCTTAGAGATTGACCTGTAATGGAATAAAAAAGAAAATAAAAAAAAAGAATAAATAAATAATATTAATAATTAAAATAACTACTGTGGGTTCCACTGTGGTTCGATGTAGTTGTCTATTCATAGTTCTATGAATTAAATTTTTCAACTAAAAATTAAAATTGGTTAGAATGCTAAAATGCACTGGCATATAATTTTGTTTGTTTTAAGCATAAACTCACTTAATTTTGACTTATTCTTTCAGAAAACAAGACAATTTTTACGTGTCTAATAAATGCTTCTTCATGTAAGAATTGTAGATATCTGGACTGGAAACAAAATAAAAACACTAATTAAGAAAAACATATTTTGCAGTAGGGTGAGTAAATGATGGCTTTTCATTTTAGGTTTCATCTACCCCTTTAATGTTTACATACCAGGAAATAAGTCGTGGACTTTCTGGCAAATGGACATCAGCGATGCAAATTTCTGAAACAATTTTTAAAAAGGACAGCACAACCTTGATCAACAGAACCCAAAACATAAAACATATTACAAATTAATGAGATTTGCTGAATAATCTCTACTTATCTGCTTGAAGGATAACACCGTCTAACTTCTTTGAATTAGGGAGTAGTTGTAGGACCATGGGATGGCAATCAGGAACAGGCCTACTACATTTGAAAACAGCATTAGGAACATGGATTTTCATGTGCTAGCAAAATTCTGACAACGATTCAAAAGCACGATCACAGAACTGACAGAATTTGACAGCATTTTTTTTTTTTTTACAACCTAGACTATAACTGTAACACTACTTAAAAGCACTTACATTAACAATGGCCATCAGATTACAAAGCCTAAAACGAAAAAAATATCAAATGCACGTCATGCAAATAGCATGGTAAAGGTTGTCTATTATATGAAATGTCGAAGTTAACGTTACTTGGTAAACAGGTGGAACAGAGTCAGTGAATTGCTTGCGCGGCCACGGTAGTAAACCGCGTTCGCAAAATCAAACCAAATACGTGAAAACAATGTAGAAATGCGAACGCAAAAAAAAAAAAAAAAAAACTTATATATTGGCTTACCGTATCACTCAGTTGAACAATTCTCCATCTTCTCAAACTCTAAATCCCACTTATCGTCACGCGCAGGTTAGATTATTCAATGACAAATTCTTCCATCCGTCTTCAGGTAGCTGCTACCGTTAACGTCGTCCATTTTCTGCTGCGTCACAGGCAACTAATGTTTGAAACACGAACCGAACCGAACCGAACCTCAAAAAAGCTTTAAAATTGCTCACAGATTCGCAGACATTGTTTATCTTGATAACAGGAATGATTATTTGTTCAGTTGAATCCCGCTGACAAAACGAGTTTGCCTGTTGTAACTGCCTAACTGTACGTTCACACCGCCGCCGGCGAGAGCGGCAAAATTCGCTCTCGCCGCCCTGTCACCGACGCCGTAGAAAGATTCGGGGACGCTCTGACGTAGATTAATGCGTGATTTTATAAAAAACTTTATTTAAAGGGGCCACAAAAACCGTTGCTGCAATTGGTCAAAATCATTATTATTTTGAGCAAATGAATTGCATTCCTGCTTAAAAAACAAGCGTTTTTAGTTCAAAGAAGTTCTAGCGCGAAAATGTTGCCTATAAATAGTGTTGCGCAGCTTTTTCTAATCAAACTGACAACACCATGGATGACAAGTCGTACAATAACGGGAAACCCGCAACAGAAATGATTAATTTTTCCTCCATTTTGCTTAGGAACTAATGTGGTGGGAACCAAAGTTTACAGAATTGTGTTCTCTCGTATTCCCTCAGGCGGAGGACTTCTACATTCCGACTGGTTGCCGCCGTTGCCGCCGAACCGCGTCATAGCTTATTACCATAAAGTTGACTTGATTTCAACTCTTCTCGCCGCTCTCGCCGTCCAAGACGCGCCGCGCCGCCCTCGCCGGAGCTCGCCGCCGGCTCTCATTGAAAATGAATGGCTTCCGGCCACTTTGACGCTCTCGCCGCCGGCGGTGTGAACGCACAGTAACGTTACTGTCTGCTCGCATGACGCGTCACATTTGAACTGAATTGAGCGCGAAAGAAATCAATCCCACAATGCAATGCCTTTTCAGTCAGTATGATGGTAACGAATTTATCAGGACGAAAACATAAATGTGCTGTATATTTACAGCTGTTCTGTAAAAGATACAGCTTAATACTGTATTATGGAAATACAGTAGCCTACAATTCTGTAAGAAATTCGTTGTAAATTTACAGTAAAGGGTTACAGTGTATGTTTACATACATTTATTAAATATGTTGAAAACAAATATGTATGTCACATATTTATAATTAATGTTGTCCATATATGCGAGAAACCAATACTATACTATAATATATGCAGATATATGGTGTCATATATGGATGAACTCAAATATTTTCTTCACATGTTTGGACACATACATGTTCATATATGCTGCAGGCATATATTGTGTTCTCAGATAAGTCAAATATATGTATAGATATATGTTGCAGTCATATATTGTGTTCTCAGATAAGTCAAATATATGTATAGATATATGTTGCAGTCATATATTGTGTTCTCAGATAAGTCAAATATATGTATAGATATATGTTGCAGTCATATATTGTGTCCTCAGATAAGTCAAATATATGTATAGATATATGTTGCAGGCATATATTGTGTTCTCAGATAAGTGAAATATATGTATAGATATATGTTGCAGTCATATATTGTGTTCTCAGATAAGTGAAATATATGTATAGATATATGTTGCAGTCATATATTGTGTTCTCAGATAAGTCGAATATATGTATAGATATATGTTGCAGTCATATATTGTGTTCTCAGATAAGTCTAATATATGTATAGATATATGTTGCAGGCATATATTGTGTTCTCAGATAAGTCGAATATATGTATAGATATATGTTGCAGGCATATATTGTGTTCTCAGATAAGTCGAATATATGTATAGATATATGTTGCAGGCATATATTGTGTTCTCAGATAAGTCGAATATATGTATAGATATATGTTGCAGTCATATATTGTGTTCTCAGATAAGTCAAATATATGTATAGATATATGTTGCAGGCATATATTGTGTTCTCATACAAGTCAAATATATGTATAGATATATGTCATGCTATTTAAAATATAAGTACATATATGGCCATATATTACATTTTTGTATGGGTAGTTGGATTCTTACTGATTGTATGGGGTGGACAGGTGTCTTTATGCAGCTAACGACTTCAAACAGGTGCATCTAATTTAGGATAATAAATGGAGTGGAGGTGGACATTTTAAAGGCAGACTAACAGGTCTTTGAGGGTCAGAATTCTAGCTGATAGACAGGTGTTCAAATACTTATTTGCAGCTGTATCATACAAATAAATAGTTAAAAAATCATATATTGTGATTTCTGGATTTTTTTTTTAGATTATGTCTCTCACAGTGGACATGCACCTACGATGACAATTTTAGACCCCTCCATGATTTCCAAGTGGGAGAACTTGCAAAATAGCAGGGTGTTCAAATACTTATATATATATATATATATATATATATATATATATATATATATATATATATATATATATACACATACACATACACACACACTTTCAGCTCCCAAATCTTATAATGTATGCCACTCCTTGGCAAGAGATACTATTAGAAAAACAAAGCAAACCAATGTTCCCTGCAAAGAGGTTTCTTTCTTTGGGTTTAGGGTTTGTTTTCCGGACAGTGCATAAATTAATCTAGGAGTAGGCCTTAATCTAGTTAATCATGGAGAAAAAAAAAAAAAAAAAAAAAAAAACTTTCTGAAATAGATTACTAACACCTGGATTATGGAGTCCTGAACTAAAATAAACTAGATTAATTTAAAAAGAACTGTGATAATCTGAATTAGCACAACCTAGGTTGCCTATAAAACATGGGATGAAGAAAATCTTATTGTATGGAGGCAGGAAAAAAAAAAAAGACTGCAATAAAAAACAAACAAAAAAAAAACTTATACTGAACAAGAGAAAACTATTTTAAAGCAAATAGCAAAGAAAAACTGAACACATCAGCTGTGGAATGTACGAAGCCCCTAAAGGGACATGGTGAAGGGGGAAAATTAATGGGAGAAAAATAATAATAATAATAATAATAATAATAATAATAATAATAATAATAATAATAATAATAATAATAATAATAATTCAATGCTTTTGCTTTCCCTCAAGAAACTGTGTTGACAAATATGTTGTGAGCGAACTCAAAGTTTCCTGCTCTACACACTCCAAGCAGGATTTGAAACCAGGGTCTGCTTCTTGAGGCCAGGGAAGTGAAGTTTACATGCACAACTCTTACTAGCTTGCCTCTGTTACATTCATACAGTACTGTGCAAAAGTCTTAGGCATGCTAGTATTTTCTCCCCCAAAAAATGGTTAATCCAATTCTTTATATATTTTGCTGTAGTGTGTCAGTGTCAGTAGGAAATAGTTTACATTTCCAAACAATCTTTTTGCCATTAAATTGTAATAATTCAGTGACATTTTGTTATGCACAAGGACTCTGACAACAGCCAGTATGATCCACACAGAGATCTGATCCCACCATCACAGAGTCTGTCTTGGATTACATGAAGAAACAGAAAGAACTGAGACAGACTAAATCCAGAAGAACTGTGGCAACGTCTCCTGCTAAACTGTGTGCAAGTGTACCGAGGACAAAAGCAGTTTTAAAACGCAAAGGGTAGTCACACCAAATATTGATTTGATTTAGTTAATAGAAGTTAACTGATAAATAAAATCTATTTATGACACTATTTTTGAAAGCATCCTCCTTTTACAGCATTTTTACACAAGTGCCTAAAACTTTTCACAGTACGGTAGCTTTGCAGGATGGTTTCTTCAAGCATATTGAAGACGTTGCCACAGTTCTTCTGGATTTAGTCTGTGTCAGTTTTTTCCATGTAATCCCAGACAGACTCGATGATGGTGAGATCAGATTTCCGTGTGGAGCACCAGGTGTTGTCAGATTCCTTGTACACACAAAAATCTCACTGGATCATTAGAATTAATGGGAAAATTAATGTTTGGAAATGTAAACCGTTTCTGGAAATGTAAAATGTTTTCTGGGGTGAAAATACTAACGTGCCTAAGACTTTTGTACAACAGTACTGGGTGTATATACACTCACCTAAAGGATTATTAGGAACACCTGTTCAATTTCTCATTAATGCAATTATCTAATCAACCAATCACATGGCAGTTGCTTCAGTGCATTTAGGGGTGTGGTCCTGGTCAAGACAATCTCCTGAACTCCAAACTGAATGTCAGAATGGGAAAGAAAGGTGATTTAAGCAATTTTGAGCGTGGCACGGTTGTTGGTGCCAGACGGGCCGGTCTGAGTATTTCACAATCTGCTCAGTTACTTGGATTTTCACGCACAACCATTTCTAGGGTTTACAAAGAATGGTGTGAAAAGGGAAAAACATCCAGTATGTGGCAGTCCTGTGGGCGAAAATGCCTTGTTGATGCTAGAGGTCAGAGGAGAATGGGCCGACTGATTCAAGCTGATAGAAGAGCAACTTTGACTGAAATAACCACTCGTTACAACCGAGGTATGCAGCAAAGCATTTGTGAAGCCACAACACGCACAACCTTGAGGCGGATGGGCTACAACAGCAGAAGACCCCACCGGGTACCACTCATCTCCACTACAAATAGGAAAAAGAGGCTACAATTTGCACGAGCTCACCAAAATTGGACAGTTGAAGACTGGAAAAATGTTGCCTGGTCTGATGAGTCTCGATTTCTGTTGAGACATTCAGATGGCAGAGTCAGAATTTGGCGTAAACAGAATGAGAACATGGATCCATCATGCCTTGTTACCACTGTGCAGGCTGGTGGTGGTGGTGTAATGGTGTGGGGGATGTTTTCTTGGCACACTTTAGGCCCCTTAGTGCCAATTGGGCATCGTTTAAATGCCACGGCCTACCTGAGCATTGTTTCTGACCATGTCCATCCCTTTACGACCACCATGTACCCATCCTCTGATGGCTACTTCCAGCAGGATAATGCACCATGTCACAAAGCTCGAATCATTTCAAATTGGTTTCTTGAACATGACAATGAGTTCACTGTACTAAAATGGCCCCCACAGTCACCAGATCTCAACCCAATAGAGCATCTTTGGGATGTGGTGGAACGGGAGCTTCGTGCCCTGGATGTGCATCCCACAAATCTCCATCAACTGCAAGATGCTATCCTATCAATATGGGCCAACATTTCTAAAGAATGCTTTCAGCACCTTGTTGAATCAATGCCACGTAGAATTAAGGCAGTTCTGAAGGCGAAAGGGGGTCAAACACAGTATTAGTATGGTGTTCCTAATAATCATTTAGGTGAGTGTACACATGTGTATATACACCCAGTACTGTTGTACAAAAGTCTTTTGTACAACATATATGTGCACATATATATTGATCTTCACTGACATAATCCAAGTAATCCATGTGTCTTTGAAACACAAAATTAATCTGAAGTTAAACCTGCCTCCTGGTAAGTTTAATTTAAGCCTCAATTAAATCCTGGAGCAGCTCTAGTCTTCCTTCGGGAAATCATCTTATTAAACTCTGGACTAGGCCAAATCTAGGACTATTTAAAGGGCACCTATTATGCAAAATTCTCTTTTACATGGTGTTTGAACATAAATGTGTGTTGGCAGTGTGTGAGCAAAACCACCCTAGAATGATAAAAATCCACCCAGTGTTTTTTTTACAATTCAATAAATCATAAGCACTGTCTCAGAATGAGCTGTTCTCAGATTCGGCGCAATGTGACGTAGAACTGAGCAGGCCCCTCCCACGACTGTTGAGTGACACTTCAGTTTGAGCATAGACCCGCCCTGAGTGAGCTGGACACAGAGTCCGCCATTGTTCGACGCTTGAGCAGCTGTAGACAAGAATGTCTCCTAAGCGATTGAGGTGTGTTGTTGATGGATGTAAGAATGAACATAGCAGTCTTCATTTACTCCCGTTGTTACTCGAGGATGGATCTGTACTGTTTGTGATCAAGCTTACACTCTCCGGAGCAACAGGTCTAACGTGACTGGACACGGAAGAAATGAAAGTGCGAGCGCGCTCTTTATGACAGCTCTTCGAGTCATTTTACGGATATAAGGTTTACCAGTTTATTTAGCACCCACTGAAAAGGTGTGTATATTTGTTTACTGTTAGTTGTAACAAGTGTTTTGAGTACTTCGCTGTGTATGTTGTTGATAATGAAGAGAGAGAGAGAGAGAGAGAGAGAGAGAGAGAGAGAGAGAGAGAGAGAGAGAGAGAGAGAGAGAGAGAGAGAGAGTTTATGGATAAGACTTTAATGCGCACTTCTTATACTATGTTTATTCAGCTCTTACAGAGATTCTCTGGAGTAAAACTAACGCTCATCTTTTGTGTGATGTACAATAAACTTCACTGAACTCGTCAGTATATTTTGGTCATCAATCGGACGGGTTTTGCTACAGCAGGCTTGTATTAGTGGATAAAAGCAGATGACAAATAAGTTATAACCATAATTAAACTAAACTATACCTGTTCTATGTCCATACAGCATATATTCTCTGGCTCTGTGGGCATTATTGTCCGACTCCGAGTCGAAATGAACACCGCAACTGAGTTTCTGTTCTGATATATTATCAGATGAGATTGTCCTGACTCTGAGCGCGAGCTCGTGAGGCTCCGCCCCCTGTGCAGTGCAGCAGCAGTTAATTTGCATTTAAAGGGCACATACTAAAACAGCGCATTTTCTGAGCCCCCAAAAAATTACAATTTAAACATGCTGTAAAAAATGATCTGTTGGGTATTTTGAGCTAAAACTTCACACACATACTCTGGGGACATCAGAGACTTATTTTACATCTTGTGAAAAGAGTCATAATAGGTGCCCTTTAAAACCATGACAGAGAAAGCAGATTTGTTTTAATCTGGTTTAAAAGGCCATTTTAGTCCAGGACTATAGGCTTAATCTCTGTCCGGGAAACCAGCCCTATATTTATTTGCTTGTTTATTTAGTTAAGTAGTGCAAAGTATGTTCATGCTAACTGCAAGGCATAGCTGACAGAAAAGAAAATATAAGATGCCTGTGCATGATCATATGCTGTCTTTCTTACTGTAACGTACAAGCAGTGGTTCAGCTGTTTCCATGGAGAGTCCCGTAACATCTCCAATCCTCTGACTGACACCAGCTTCCACAGGGTCAACGCTTAGAAAAACACTGAAAATATAGCGATGATTATTCTTTGCGTAATAAGTGTGTGACAAAAACAGTTTAATATTATGTTTTTTTGTATTAAACTTTAACCAAACATCATGTAGGACTATGAGAGAATTGAAATTTGGGGGTGAACTACACCATTATAATGAGGTGATTAATAAATATTAATTAAACCTTTGAGAAACACGTAGTCTTGTGATTCCAGAATGATAAACTTCCGATCTAGAAAGCTGTAGGCAACAAACAGGAATGAACTGTCAAGTATAAATTTATGTATATAGCTAAAAGTATGTGAACATCCAAACACCACACTTATTTGCTTTGAGCATTTGGTTTCAAAATCATTGGCTCTGATTTTGGATGATGAGGCCTGCATGCCGGCACTTAGAGCTCCAATTTATCTCAAATGTGTTCAGTGGGATTCAAATCTGGGCTTTCTATAGATCAGCCAAGTTCTTCCACACAGACCTCAATGAATCATTTCTATATGGACCTCACATGAAGCACACAATTCTCTACAACCAAGGTTTCAATTAGTACATTTTAAGCTTAATGGTACAAAATAAAATAGGGGGATAGAATATACAGCCTGTGCAGAATTAAAAAACAAACATTGTCGACAGAAAGTCATGGAAACCCAACGTGTGTGTGTGTGTGTGTGTGTGTGTGTGTGTGTGTGTGTGTGTGTTCACTTGAGGTCTGGAGATATTCTTCAGGATCTCTATCTCTCTGTCTGATATAATGTCATGATATCTGATGATGCGAGGCTCGTCCCACTCCACTTCCTCTTTCACTGGTGCGTACATCAGTCTGGGGTTTTCTCCACCTGTGCTGTACCTACAGGACAGCGCCCTCTGTCTCTTGGATATCTGATTTGATCAAATATAATAACCTTCCCATCAACACACAAAGCTTCACAATGACTGTTTGTAATTTCATGTCAAATAAAGATTTAAATTTTAGCACTTGCCCTCTCGTCAACCTCTCCTCTGCACAGTGCCTCATAGTTACTTGACTCTGTGTTCAGTGGAAATATGTCTGGGTTGCTCTGTAAGTGAAGGAGTCTGTTCAGCTGAACTCTGGCTTCATCATTACTTGGATCTGAGGCAAAGATGTTTAAGACTTGAATCACAACAATTTAGCAAAATTGTCTGCCAAACTCAGATATAAAAATATTAAATTAAATGCTATAAAATGAAGGACAGCAAGACTTCACCCAGATTTAGAAGCTGTTGGCTGAAGTAGATTGCCACAGACAGGCTGCCGAAATGATAGACTGAGTAACTAAGGAAACGGAGCAACTCTTCCTCAGTAGTGGTTGAGTTTTCTGTTAATCTGTCCAGACTGTACAGAAACCAGAGAAAGGCATGCTGGAATTTGTCCTCTTCATAAGCGACTAACCCTACATTGAAAGCTTCATCTGCATTTAGAGACGTTTCTGTGAAATGTAAAAAATAAAGCATAAATCAAATCGGAAAAAGTGAAACTCTCTCAGTGAAACTGCAGGACAGTTTACCCTTTGTGATGTCTTCTGGGTGGAGTTTGTAGATCTCTTGCAGTTTGATCAGTCCTGAAGCTGCACCATCCAAGTCCTCCAGCTGTGGGATCTTTGAGTCCAACTCATTCTGATACTCTTCACACTGAGTAAGATTCGGCTGAATGCATTTTTCAATATAGATTAAATCATTTCTCATTTGTCTGAGGAGTCTGTAAGCTGCCACAGGGTCTCTCACAGCTTCCTCTGGGTTCTCAGAGTCGGAGTATGAAAGCAGAAGATTCGGAAGAACACTGGATGAAGACAGGGGTTCATCTAAAGTTGTGAAAATCTTGTAAAAGATTTATTTATTAACATAATACTTAATCTAAAATTATATATAATTGTTAAACATCCATTCCAAAATTGAATGCTTTTTAATAATAAAAACACATTAATCTAGTAGTTTAATTGTATATTGGGAATAATGAAAGTGTTTTCACCTCTTCATTGTCTCTACATTCTCAGCATCAACGCACTGACTGAAGAGCTTCAGAAGGTCTTTCGTCTCCCCATACAGTTGTGCAATTTGATCTATAAAATATTGTCAAAAGGGATTAGATTTATGTATTAATTCATTTTTACATCATTAGAGTTATGATGAAAGAGGTTTATTAGGCAAGAAATCAAAGAGACAGTTAGTGTTTAGTCAATAATGGAATTAAAAAGTGAAAGAGTAACTATAAATGTTATGTATGGCATGAGGGCAGAGTTGAAATTACGACAACAACCGTGGTATACGATTGTTCACTTTTGATCAAAATTCTTACAGCTAAAGACATAAAATCAACTTATGTGTAAAAACTGTTGGAAAAATAGGGACAAAATCCTACAACATTAAATTATTACGAATAAAAAACAATATAATATAATGAATTGATATTGAACTGAAACAATAACCTGTTGATGAGTAGAATTCATGCCCAACATCAGCACAGACAATCCAAAAACAACCCATAAACACCATCAGTTCCTTTACTGCCATTAGCAGACCTTCAAAATCTCAAAACTTAACTTGTTTCTGTATCTTTCAGTGAAATTGAACTTGAATACCAAGTTCTGTCTTAAACTCTAGATGGCGCGTGCTGATAGGTCCTTCCCTTAATCTGGTAGTTATCTGATTAGTTGCTGTTGCATCAGCGGCCAATGGGCTGCGGCTCAACAACATTCAAAAAATACTGTACGTGTTTGCTTAGCAGTTTGTACTCACTGCCGCGTGCTTTTTCAGAAAGCATCCGAAATCAACATCTAAGTCAAGATAAGTGAACGCTCTTTTACTCCATATTGCGTGGTTTGCATTTAATTGCTAAATGAGCAATCACAAGTTTAAATTAAACGCCATGTTTAACCGTCTTGTGGAGTGATTTGAGCTTCAGCGTAGCATTAATTGTGTTTATGCAGCATCAAACGATAATTTATGTGAAATACGGTGTCTAAGCTACCGATTTGAGTAAAAGTTGAAGTGAAATAATCATTGGCACTTTCAATAGGGTTATGAAGCTGCATATTTCTGATGCATTTATTTATTATTTCTATGGAAATCGTTTTCATTATTCTTGATGTGTGTGGTTGATTTCAGCTGCAAGCAGTGTCAGACCAAGCCCCTGTCTTTCTGTATCGCTCTCAACAGCTTTTTCACTATCAATAAGAGTTTAAGGTTAATATCAATGAAAAGCGAAACTTTACATGAGTGAGTGTTACCGGGCTGGTTGCGGGGGGAACAATGATCTATTCGGAGCAGTGATTTATTTATTTATTTATTTATTTATTTATTTTTTATCAACAAATTAAAAACATGAGCACAAAGTCTTAACAATCTAAAAACAAACACAAAATGCAACATAGCATAGACAAGAACAAACCACTACTACAATTGAAAACTGAGGGGTTATAATACAGGGTGAATAAGGTAGAAAACAAGGAACAGGTGTTGCTAATCAATTAACAAATGAGCAACTATGGAAACAAACAGTGGCTGTGTCCGAAATCGCCCCCTATACACTTTAATAGGGCACTATTTGAGGGGACAGCCATTTATAGTGATGTCCAAAACCATCTCTCTGCCTTTCCCTCTACAACCCTTCTAATGACAGGGGTAAAAGTGTCACTGCTGCTGACCTTTGAAACAATCAAATATTGCTTATTTGAGATGTCACTAATTTAAGCAAATAGCATTGCAAATTTGATTCTGTTTTTAACAGTGACTTTTTTTCCTCTGTGTGCATGTTTGTTTGTGGACAGCTGTGCAGTCAATCTCTCATCTCCTTCTGCTTCCATACAGCTTCCCCAAACCCCTCCCCTTTCCTCAGGCACATCCAATCCAAAGGCAATTTCCCCTCTTTTCTGGACCGCCTTCTTCAGTGACAAACCTATCAGAGCTCTCCTGTCAGTCACCAGTCAACTCCAGCCTGCAGTTCACCCAGACTTTAAACTGGCCAGTCAAAAGCAGCACGGAGTGGCCTTTCAACCGAGTCATGGGATTACAAGAGAGGATTAAAAGTGGAGCACAAGACAAAAACTGATTATTATTTTTTTTCCTGAGACCATGCATTAGAAGGTTTATTATTGGTTTTATCATAATTATCTCTCTTTTTTTTAAATTTATATACAGTGAGGAAAATAAGTATTTGAACACCCTGCTATTTTGCAAGTTCTCCCACTTAGAAATCATGGAGGGGTCTGAAATTGTCATCGTAGGTGCATGTCCACTGTGAGAGACATAATCTAAAAAAAAAATCCAGAAATCACAATATATGATTTTTTAACTATTTATTTGTATGATACAGCTGCAAATAAGTATTTGAACACCTGTCTATCAGCTAGAATTCTGACCCTCAAAGACCTGTTAGTCTGCCTTTAAAATGTCCACCTCCACTCCATTTATTATCCTAAATTAGATGCACCTGTTTGAAGTCGTTAGCTGCATAAAGACACCTGTCCACCCCATACAATCAGTAAGAATCCAACTACTAACATGGCCAAGACCAAAGAGCTGTCCAAAGACACTAGAGACAAAATTGTACACCTCCACAAGGCTGGAAAGGGCTACGGGGAAATTGCCAAGCAGCTTGGTGAAAAAAGGTCCACTGTTGGAGCAATCATTAGAAAATGGAAGAAGCTAAACATGACTGTCAATCTCCCTCGGACTGGGGCTCCATGCAAGATCTCACCTCGTGGGGTCTCAATGATCCTAAGATCGGTGAGAAATCAGCCCAGAACTACACGGGAGGAGCTGGTCAATGACCTGAAAAGAGCTGGGACCACCATTTCCAAGGTTACTGTTGGTAATACACTAAGACGTCATGGTTTGAAATCATGCATGGCACGGAAGGTTCCCCTGCTTAAACCAGCACATGTCAAGGCCCGTCTTAAGTTTGCCAATGACCATTTGGATGATCCAGAGGAGTCATGGGAGAAAGTCATGTGGTCAGATGAGACCAAAATAGAACTTTTTGGTCATAATTCCACTAAACGTGTTTGGAGGAAGAAGAATGATGAGTACCATCCCAAGAACACCATCCCTACTGTGAAGCATGGGGGTGGTAGCATCATACTTTGGGGGTGTTTTTCTGCACATGGGACAGGGCAACTGCACTGTATTAAGGAGAGAATGACCGGGGCCATGTATTGCGAGATTTTGGGGAACAACCTCCTTCCCTCAGTTAGAGCATTGAAGATGGGTCGAGGCTGGGTCTTCCAACATGACAGTGACCCGAAGCACACAGCCAGGATAACCAAGAAGTGGCTCTGTAAGAAGCATATCAAGGTTCTGGCGTGGCCTAGCCAGTCTCCAGACCTAAACCCAATAGAGAATCTTTGGAGGGAGCTCAAACTCCGTGTTTCTCAGCGACAGCCAGGAAACCTGACTGATCTAGAGAAGATCTGTGTGGAGGAGTGGGCCAAAATCCCTCCTGCAGTGTGTGTGTTTGGAAGTTACTCTCTTCATAATCAAGTGGTTTAATGTTTATGTGACCTTTAGGATGGTTGTCAGCTCTATTATGAATTCACGAATTGCACTGAATGCATTTGTTGCTATTGCTGATTTATCTTTTTTTTTATTCTAATATTGAAATGTAAAATAATGTAAAATAAATAAAATGTAAAAAAAAAAAATGTTTAACTGTTTTTTCAAATTACTTTTTAAATATGATTACTTTATTCATAATAGTTGGTCTTTAAATTCTTGCAAAATTATAATTGTTGGTATATTGTGTGTGAGAGTTACACAGTATTGAGGTATTAGAGGTATACAATATTGACAGTCTTGTTCTCAGCATGTGAGGTTGTCCTTAAAAAAAACTCCAGTTTCAGACTTCATATATACATGCCTGCCAGTCTTACAGCACAACACATTCACAACTACACATACCACAAAACTTGTAAAACATGTGAATCGTCATTCCAGCACAGACGGAAGAGTAAACGTCAAATTAAGCTTTAAATACAACTGCAGAGAACTAGTGTCTCATCTACAGGAATAACACACTTACTGGCTGCTAGGACTGATCAACTCAGGTAATGTGATTATTAATTGATATATTGCTGAAACTTAATTTTAGTCTATTGCACTTGTTTTGTTTTGTATTACAGTTATTTTGAACATTACTGAACCAGACAGTAGTAAATCATAGTTGATACAATATATGTTACAGATCTATTTTATAAAAACTTACGATCCATAATAAATATAACAGATACTTCTATAGTACAGATAAACTTCATATGATTTTACATGGTCACAGTGTCTTTCACTCCCAGTCTGACAAAGAACAGGGTCTCCTGAACTCCTGCCCATACTCATGGATCCATTTAGTAGCCACTGAAAAGACACCAGAAAAAACTATAGCTCTTGTCATGTGAAATTGAATGAAATTTTGTCTGATTAACAGATTTGTTTATAGATTATTGAAGATACAAGATTAAATAAAAACCTACACCATTTGTTACCCACTAACACAGGGCATCCAGCATGCAGTGTATCCAAATCCAGTCTGCCATTCTTTTCTAGGTTGTACCAAAACACGGCTGAACCCTTAAAAAGCAGAGGATGGATGCATGAATTTTACTTATATTATTCTAATACACCTTATAGATCAGTGAATTGAGGGTTTACCTTTTTTGGCTTCAATGCAACTCCAACTTCAGGAAACACAGTGTCGCCCCCTACCTCCACATCACTCATCTACAGCAAGAGCACATTATTGTTCATAATGACTTTATAAAACAGGTCATATGAAAAGTGCCTTTTTAATTCTTGTAAGCTTATAATATTTACAATTCCATTTGCGTTAATCAGTGGCCAAGACTTACATAAATTAAGAACGTAGCAGTCCTTCCATTCTCCTCATCCTGTGGGATCAAACTTAAGTTATCTTACAATGATTTGATGGGTCAACATGTAATCAAGCTATCATTGACATTTTGAGGTCCTAAAGACAAATAATTATTTTCAAACAATGGGTTCTCTCTGGGTTAAGGACCGCATCACTTTAAGTATACACTTGAAGAGAGATTTCGCACTTTGATTTACAACATAAATTACCCACAGACATAGTCAAAACCCTAAATGTGAGTTTTAAAAATATAAACTAATTACCACAACATTTTGTTTACTAACAAACCATAAGTTCTCAATTTTGATGAACAGTGGGTAATGCCCTTCTGGTTGAGAATTTTACCATAATGTCTGACCAACATGACTCCTAGCCGGTATTTTGACCTTTAGGGTTGTGGTTGTTTGGGAGTGGACTTTCGACATGGGACCAATCAAATGGCAGCCTCATAAAAGGGAATCCACTTGTTAAGTCTGAAGCACTAACATATCAGATGCCAAAAGCAAACAAACAGTGCTAACATACACAGTGTGCTGTAAAACAACTGAAAAATCATGTAAAATCCTAACCTTTATGTCCAAACTGAAATCTCAGATGACCAGTGATTCATCTTTTATGAATCATTTAAATATTGGTGTCTGGGAATAAATAGTGTTCATAAACAGCTGTTAAGATAGTATTCTCAATTGAAAGGGGATTGAGGCTTGACCAGGAAACAGCATTCATTACCATAAGCGGTCAGAATTCAACATAACACTGAACACAAAGTGTGTAACACCAGGGTATACAGGTACGATACAGGACTGTTTTGTGACTGAAACATAGATCAGTTAAAAAATGTATTGAGTACTGATACATTACCACCAAGAAAACTGTTTGCAAGTGAAACATGTGAAAGAAAAAACAAAAGATCAGGGGCAATGGGAAAGTCTCTTGAAGTAATGATGACCATAGACCTTATTTTACTCCAGAGAGAATCCATGGCAAATATCAGGTTGGCCTACAAACTGATGTAATGGCTTTATTTTAGCAAAGATATCTTACCCCTCTGTCATAATGTGGTACAAATCTGCCACCAATCCCATAATTCTGAACCTGGAAAATGATTGCACCATTATTTTTCAGGTAAAACAACACCTACAGTAATACTTCACAGGGAAAATACAAGTTTAAATATAAAATGGTTATATAAAAACGTAACCCAATACAAGTCCTCAAAGCTCTTAGGTGCTCTGGCAAACGTTACAAAATAGGCAGACTAATGTTGCCTGAAAGTCTGAAAATTATTTAGTTATCTATATATTTTGAGTGCAAGAAAGTGTGACCAAGCTAGCTGCAAGACAGGCTTTGCAAAGCTATGTTAAACTACAGACAGAGTTATCCGTATAAAAATATATATATATGCTGCCTGTGCATGAACAGGTGATTACTTTCTTATTGTGACCGTACATGTAGATCTTCAGCTGATTCCACCGAGAGTCCTGTGATGTCTGCAATATTCTGACTGATACGAGCAACAGTGTTGTCTTCCTCTAGAAAAACACTGAAAACAAGGGAATGATTTTAGCAACTTTTATGCTAACAGATTGAACCATTTTGTGAACCATTTTGTAAACCGTTTGCATTTTTCTTCCCATAATAAGTGTGAGACCAAAATGTTTAATTAGTTTAATAAAATAAATAATATTACATAACATAATTACATTAATGCATTATATATTACTTTAATATATATCATTTTCATTTTGGGTGAATATTAAAGATTATCACCTTTGAGAAGTACGGCCCTTTGTGACACCCTGTCTAGTCTCAGACCTAGAAAGCTAAAGTAGGCCACACAAGGGAAATTGAACATCAAATATAAATATGAATAAATAGGAAGCACACAATTCATTACAATATCAATACATTTCATTGCATTGAGATTTGTCTTCACTATCAAACAGGGGTGCCTAATCCTGTTCCTGGAGATCTATCTTCCTGCAAAGTTCAGCCCCTGATTAAACACACCTGAACCAGCTAAGATCCTGAGGATCAGGGTTGAATCTGAACTTTGTTCCTAGACTTCCAGGAACAGGATTGGGCACTCCAGCTATATAAATAATTTTCCAAACCAAATTTTAATAAAGGAATATCTACATACTTTTACCCATTGAATAGCACTATCAAAACTGTTAACAAGACATTAGATCCTAATAGTGACAATTACATACTTTAAAGTTTGTGTGTGTGTTTTAGATATTCACTTGAGGTCTGGAGATATTCTTCAGGATCTCTATCTCTCTGTCTGATATAATGTCATGATATCTGATGATGCGAGGCTCGTCCCACTCCACTTCCTCTTTCACTGGTGCATACATCAGTCTGGGGTTTCCTCCACCTGTGCTGTACCTACAGGACAGCGCCCTCTGCCTCTTGGAGATCTGATTTGATTAAATAATAAACTTCCCATCAACACACAAAGCTTCACAATGACTGTTTGTAATTTCATGTCAAATAAAGATTTAAATTTTAGCACTTGCCCTCTCGTCAACCTCTCCTCTGCACAGTGCCTCGTAGGAGTTATTTGACTTTGTGTCCAGCGTGAATATGTCAGGATTTGAATTTCTCTCGAAGCGAAGGTGTTTGTAAAGGCTCAGCTCTACATTGACTTCGTCATTAGTTGGATCTGAGGAAAAGAAGTTTATGACTTATATAGTATAACCTCACATATAAAAATATTAGTATTAAACTTCATGTCACTATGACCTCACCCAGATTTAGAAGCTGTTGGCCGAAGTAGATTGCCACAGGTAGGCTGCCAAAATGATAGGCTGATAAACTAAGGAAACGGAGCAACTTTTTCTCAGTAGTGGTTGAGTATTCTGTTAATCTGTCCAGACTGTACAGAAACCAGAGAAAGGCATGCTGGAATTTGTCCTCGTCATAAGCGACCAACCCCATATGGTAGGCTTCATCTGCATTTAGAGACGTTTCTGAGAAATGTGAAATGAAAGCATCAATCAGATTGGAACTTATTTTGAAACTAAAAAGGTGAAACTGCATTGGTTCAGATATTTCACCCTTTGTGATGTTGTGTGGATAGAGTTTGTAGAACTCTTGCAGTCTGATCAGTTCTGAAGCGGCATCATTCAAGTCCTCAGCCTCTGGGATATTTTCATAATCCAGCAGGTTCTGATACTCTACAAGATCACACAAGCACAAGTCTCAAACACAAGAACAGATCCACTGAAACGTTTAATAAAATAACTTGAAAGCTTTCAACATCATTCACCTTAATCTCTAGATTTTTATTTCTAATAATAATAAATGATGATACATGTTTTAGTCAAAGAACTTAAATAAGCTCTCACCTTCATAAAGACTCAATTGAGTGTATTTGACAATAGTCAACCATTGACTTCTCACTCGTCTGATGAGTTTGTAAGCTGCCACAGGGTCTCTCAGGGTTTTCTCAGGGTTATTAGGGTCAAAGTATGTGAGAAGTTGAAGAACCGGAAGAATACTGGATTTAAGTTCATCAAAAGATGTAGGGTTAAATGAATGTATTAACAACATATTTCTTGATCTAAAAACTGTAAATTGAAAATATTTTAATAAAAAAATGCTTATAATGAAAGTGTTTTCACCTCTTCATTCTCTCTACATTCTTTTCTTCAGCATCGATGTACAGACTGAAGCTATTCAGAAGGTCTTCCTCCACCTCGAAAAGCTGTGCAACTTTATCTATAAATAATTATATTTGCACTTAATTGTTTTATATAATTATATAAAATACAGACCATCCATAATGACATCTTTATTATATAAGAAACCAAAGAGAAAGTTAATAATTGTTTTGTCATTAATGGAATCAATAGCTAAAAAAGTGAAAGTTTGATTGTAAATCTCAAAATATAATGTATGAAGATGTAATTATGCATGGGAAAAGCTGTGGCAAAAGCTGTTTACTGTATTATGATCAGAAGTGCCTCAAATGAATAAATAAAATCAGCATAACGGTGTAAAAACATTAAAGAAACTTGAACAAAACACTAAAATAATGGTTAAAAAAGGAATAAACTCAAATAAATGAATTGATATTAAATTGAATTCAAAAAAAAAAAAAAAAATTCGAATAATACCTGTTGATGAAAAGATTTCATCTCCAGTAGTAAAGACAATCCATGAAAACAGCACAAATACTGTCAGTTCCTTTAAGGTCATTATCAGACTTTCTATTCCTCAAAACACAATAAAACTAGTGTATGTATCTTGAAGTGAACTAGCGGAGCTTAAATACAGACCGTTCACGTGGATCCTTTTAAAAACACACCTGTATTACATCACCTGCCCGCATTTTGCAATTTCCCAGTACTGCAATCGGAGACCAAAAAATGAAAGTGAAACAAAATTTGTGACAGTCATAATGCTCCAAAAATAACATTTTGTTTTTTTTGTATGTAAATTAGATGTAAATTCACAAAAAGGTATAATGGAACAATAATCATGATAGAAGTGGAAATGCATTCTAATTATTTTCAAGGTCCTGGGCCTGCTCTGATGTCCCCTAATAACTGGAAAAACATTAATGTGTCCTTTTAATATGAGACCTGTTTTAAAAACACTGTTTTAATTTAACACTCTGCATACACAATTGGCATAGCCTACTTTTACGTTAAACTTTTAAGTTACAGTAAGTGAATACATGATGTTAGCTAATTGATTTGTATTATAGAACTGTATATTTCTGCCATATGGACATTGCTCTGACACAGTCACCTCTGATAACAGATTACTATAATGTAGAAACATGCATGTTCCATAAAGCTGCTTTAAAACAATATGCATTGTGAAAAAAATATAAAGCTGCTTTAAAACAATATGCATTGTGAAAAAAGTGCAATGCAAATAAATATGAATTCATTTTTATTATTTGTAGACAATCCTTTGTCTGTTTGCTGTGTAATCATTTTTTAGACTTATTTGAAATGAGTTGCTTTCCGAAAAGTCTGTCAGAACTAGTCTGGCCAGTCCTTTAAAGCTGGTATATGGTTTCACAAACAAATCCCCACATCTCATGTTTGTGAGGTTGACATATCAACAAAATATTTTCACAAGAATGCTGCATTACAACCACTTACATCACATGTAAGTGTGACTAATGCAGAAACTAAAAGTACACAATGAATTATTATCAGCATACTATGTGTGTTATTGTGCTCATGGTTTATGATTATGTTCAGTAGATGTGACTAAACACAATCTATGTTTGTCCTCAAAAAATCTTAGTGACTGTATGATTACTGAAGTGGATCAAAATTACACACCCAGTGTGTGCGTGTGTATTTTATATTGTGTATAATGTCTCACGTATTATGACGTTGAAGCATGTTGACACACGACACTTGACAGCCTTGTTTTCTCCTTGTGGACTTCACCTAAAAATCAAGAGGAGGGAGACAGTTCATTTCTTATACCACAATAAAATGTAAGTCTTTCTAACTGTAACTCAACAAAAACATTAATGTTAAAGGGTTAGTTCACCCAAAAATGAAAATTCTGTCAGTAATTACTCACCCTCATGTTGTTCCAACCCCGTAAGTACTTCGTTCATCTTCGGAACACAAATTAAGATATTTTTGATGAAATCTGAGTGCTGGATCACTCCTCCACAGGCTTATGGACACTATAACTTGCTGGCCCAGAAAATGTATTAAAGACATTGTTAATAGTCCAAGTGACTCCAGTGGCTCAATATTAAGTTTATCAAGCGACGAGAATACTTTTTGTGCGCAAAAACAAACAAAAATAACGACTTTATTCCACTTTTCATTTCCTTCTCTCTGGGCCTCGAGTCTTTTCACGTAGTGTTTATGCGTAGCGCTTCTGTGTTGCATGTCACCACGTATCACACACATGACCAGCGTCGCCCAATAGTGAGCCAACGTGGTGACGTGCAACACAGACGCGCTACGCATAAACACTACATGAAAAGATTCGAGGCCCAGAGAGAAGGAAATGAAAAGTGGAATAAAGTCGTTATTTTTGTTTGTTTTTGCGCTCAAAAAGTATTTTCGTCGCTTTATAAACTTAATATTTATAGACTTCAATGGGGCAATATTTAAACCTGCTTTTAGCCTCTTAACATCCTTGATGTGTCATTACAAGTGCACAGGTCATGTGAGTGATTCCTTCAGAGTGAACACGAGTGAATCTGACTGCAGATGTGAAAGAAATGGATAAAAATTATGTTATTTAAGCCAGCGCAAATACCTGTGTTTACATCCTGTTTTCGGTTGAAGTCCAAAGTCGACTGATTGTCGAGTTCACGCGCATAGGTTTAGTTACCTATGATCACGCGCGTGAACTCGGCTATCGACTACTTTGGAATAGAAGTAGAATAGAAGTAGATTTTTTTGCCAAAAAATATAACAATTTCTATAACCACCCAACAATTTGACCAAATGGCGTGAAAATTGGCATACGCTGTCTTTGTACCACGATAGTATGAGGACAAGGTTACTGAGGCTGATCAGAACTAAACTCAGTGAGCTTGTTCGACTCATGGCTAGAGTCTAGAGTTCTGTAAGAATTTTGAAAGAAACCGGCCCCTAGTTGGCGCTTACTAGTTTTATGTCTCTGTAATCACATTGTTTATCACACATACACACAATATTCATGCCATTTGCTCCATAGACAAAATAACAGCTGAAAAGTAATCTCAAACTAATAGGCTAGCTTTCTTTTGTGAAGCAGGTGATGTAATATTAGTTTTATTCATTTGTAAAACTGTGATTTTACAACATAAGAGCCAGCAGTTTTGCGGCAAACAGATAAAGTGAAAGATTTAACAAAGAGCTTGTGCACAAAAAGTTATCACATCTATGGATGAGAACTTAGACTCACACAGACATCAAGAATCAGCATATAAATCTCAGCAATGGTGATAAAAAGTATTCGTGCCACAATGCATGATGGGAGTCTGGGTGAGTACCTGTGCTGGTACCCAGCATGCACTGCAACATTAAACTTTTAATGTCACCACAGTTGAGATTCATATGCTGATTCTTGATCTCTGTGTGAGTCAGCATAATACCACAAAGGATTTTAAATCTGATTGTCACAACAATGGATATTGAAGTATCACATTTCTACTATAGTTAATAATACAAAACTAATACAGTTTTTCTCGATTGCTTAAACACATTTCTTGAAACTATGCCTCGTATTCTCAAAACTATAAACACAAATCCATAACGTCTCACCCAATTCCCCAAACATCCTATTTTCAGGTCAAAATGAAGCTCTACACTCAAAACCATTCACTCTCGCTGAAAAACCAAACTTTGCCCTCAGACAGGACACACAAGCCATCAAAATCAAACACACTACAACATAGTCTAAGACACTGGTGCAATAAATTCAAAACAACATTTCCAAAACTGGAAAGTTATGTTGCTTGTGGTTCCCCCCTCACAAACCTTTTCACATGATGAACACAAAAGACACAACCAGTGGATACATTGGCACATTTTTATTCATACACAGAAAACACACACACACAAAAATATTTTTTTTTTCTTCCTGTTTTACTCTCTTTTTTTTTTACTCTCTCCTCAAAATTTTTTTTTTTATATTTACTTACAGTAAGATGTGTGTGACCAACATATGACAGTAAAAGAGCACACACAAACCATATTCTAATATGGAATTCGAATTGTATTGGAATGGTAAAGAGTGTTGGGACGTGACAGGAGGGTCTCCACTCAAGGATACAATATGATGGACACGTCTAAGAATGTTCCACATATGGTTGAAATACCATCATTTGCCTAGAAAAGATAACATTCTGGGAGTCCAGACTATAAAGGAGAAAGGATGCCCTCCCTTCACTGTCACACTCTGTGTTACTCTGTGTGACTGTACGACTGCTGGCCTTTTCTTGCAAGAAAATAAACCTCATCAAAGACTATTGGAAATGTTTGTCTCTTATTCAGTGATAGAATTTTGTTTGTCACCACACCTCCCTGAAGGCTCTCAAGGCGACGATAAAGCGACTCAAATTTGGCCTTACTCGTAGCCCAGCCTCCCTCATAATCACACCATTGACTAACACATGGGCAACTAGAGTGGCTTGAATTTCATCTGAGACTGCTTGTCTTCTTATCCTTGCCCTTCCTCCTCCTCATTCTTATCCCTCCTCGATCTCTTCCTTCATGTCTTTCTGGATCCATTGTTCCAAAACGCAATAAACTGATTTGGGCCCTTTTATATATCTATTGAAGGTTCTGATTGATGTGTGTTAAATTTTGACTCTTAGTGTTTCCACCTGGATAATTGTGTGCTAACTGAGCTGAAGCTGTGCTGATTGAGTGAACAATTTTGAATGCTAGTGCTTTCTATATGACAACATGGTCTAAGCAATGAGAAATGAAGGGATTTGTGTGTAGAGTTTTGCAGTGACAGTTCAACCAATCTGACTCATGTGTCAAAACAGGGAATAGTGTTTATAGTTTAGTGAAATGGGTGTGCTTTTTGATAAATGGCATTATGGTTTTGAAATTTTAGTTCAAAAGCCTGGTTATAGTGTTTAAGCAATCGAGAAAAACTGTAATAGATCACCTGTTTAAACAGAGATTAGGCTCTGAATAAGTTCAGTGAATCAAGTAACTAAATTGTGAGTTTTATCATCAACACACAACCATCAACACCTGATTATAATTTCTTTAGGCTTTTGTGCCACAACAAGTGTGTTTCATAAACACACAGTTACAGTAGCCAGAGAAAAACTTACATTATAAAGGGTCAAGAGCCCAACACGCAAACACTGATCTCCATCATGGTAACTTTAATGAAACAATAAATCATCAACATATAAACCTCTGTTAATTCTCAATAACATCTTCTGTAGACGTGACTGAAATAAAGTCAAACTGCTAGTAATAAGTGAAGCTGGTAATGCTGTTTGTGGAGTTGTTTAATCCTCCTCTGATGAGATCTTGAGAGATTTAATGTATTTTATCTTCAGTTGATTTCATCTAAGGCTGTAGATGAAGTCAGTTGTAGTTTCTGTGTTTCTCTTTCGTTATTTCTCGTTCCTTTAATGATTCTGCTTGTTATCAGCAGGAGTTCTTCACTAATGCTCAATCAACACTTCATGAATCACTTTAATCACTTAATTTCTTGACAGCAATGTATATCTTCTTTTAATGACCTCAACTGAAATAACTTCAGAGTACTCATAGCTATTGGTTTCTAAAAAATTTTAATGAATTAAGGCAATCTGTGTCCTCAAATGTTATGAGTTTGGATTTGACTTTGTGTGTGATATGTGAGCTAGCAGTAACTGCAAGCACTCGGAGTTCATTTAAAGTTTGTAATTTCACTGGTTTTACTCAATATAGTGAGGTTTCAGTTATATCAAGCATTTGAATGCAGTGAAGTTTGTGTATTAAGAAATATCCTTGTTTTAGTGGACTCAATTAAAAATATAGCTGCGAGCAGCGATTACGGGCCCAAGCCGGTGGCACCGCAACCCCGGTGCCTTTACCTAAAGGCACCGGGGTGGCGGTACCGCCGGCTTTGGCCCTTCATCGCTGCTCGCAGCTATATTTATATATATATATATATATATATATATATATATATATATATATATATATATATATATATATACAGTATATATATATATATATATATATATATACACACATATATAAATATATAAAAGACAGAAAATATTACTTGACTTACCTTATTCTGATTTTACGATACACTCAAAATATTCCACACCAAATCCTTTAAATTTAATGTAAAAATAAAAATGAAAGTAAGCAGTGTTGGGTTCACGTAACCCTCTCATTAGAATCAAAATGTTTCAACATTTGCCATGTATTTGGATGCTAAACTATTCTTTATTATAGGCTTTGTTCTTCACTCGTGTTCCAATATTGATGGAAAAAATCATCCTCTTCACATGCGCAAAAATGTGCTTGGAAACATCACAGTGGAGCGGTGCTTACTGTGAATGTACGAATTGTTCTACTGACTATTTAGAGCAGTGTAATTTTTATATGTTAGGTTGACTATTTTATTATTATATTTTATTAAGGCTATAATGATCAGGCTGCGATGTCAAGATTGCAATGCTGGAATGTGTGTGTGTGTGTGTGTATATGTGTGTTCATGTTTTTCTATCCCGGTGGGGACTTCAACCTGAATTCACACAGACTCATGGGGACTCGTGTCACAGTGGGGACCTAAATAGAGGTCCCCATGGGTAAACAAGCTTATAAATCATACAGAATGAGTTTTTTGGGATATGTAAAAATGCAGAAAGTTTTCTGTGATGGGTAGGTTTAGGGGTAGGGTTAGTGTGAGGAGATAAAATATACAGTTTGTAAAGTATAAAAACCATTAAGTCTATGGAGAGTCCCCACAAAGATAGTAAACCGTGTGTGTGTGTGTGTGTGTGTGTGTGTGCGTGTGTGTGTGTGGCGTGGGCGCGATGGAACAGTGGACACATAAAAACATACTCCGTCATTATACAGGACGACATTCAAACTGCAAAGTGTTAACTTATATTTGTGTACAGTCGCAATAAAACACAACATTGTGCTTTTGTAAAATAATTTCAAGCAATCAACCCCCGAAAGGCGCTAATTTTAAAATGAAACTAAAATGCTCATGGCTGCACGGGCATTCATAACGGTGCGCATCCACGGCGAGGAACGAGCAGAACAGAGTGAACGTTTTTCAGTTAATTCCTACTTCCATAGGAATTAATTTGAAACGCTCGCTCAACCACTATCAATGTCAGTGTGGACGAACATATTTTACTTTCGTTTTTAAGTTGGCGATTCAAAAGCCCCCAGCGGTGTCACACGTCGATTAACCGGTGGTAAAATATTCTCACCGTCACATACCTAGTATATTTTTAAGTAGATACAATAGGCCTACCTGATTTTGAACATAAGAGGGCAGTATAGCCCTATGTATGACTTGACTTTTATGGGACTAAATAGTACAATTACTATTTTTAAACTTATAAATATTTATTAAATTGAAAAAAAAAAGAATAAAATGGGTTTAGTTGTGATATTTTTATACTTTTATATAGAAATAAATGGTGTTTAATTACATTTTTAGAAGATGAGGCTTTAAGTGTTACTTTACTTTAGTCCCTCACTATAGCAAAACCGTTTGAGATGTTTAATATCCGTTCACAATTTAGCATCTTTAATGTATCTTTATCATTTTGAAAAAGTTTGGTGTGAATAAAATAAACCAGTTAGGAAGAGTAGCTAAAAACTCAGAGTCTGAAATATCCAAAAAATCCACATTCAAACCAAAATATCTGACTTCCTTTTGCTCTGAGCTAATAACTGTAAATTAGAAAGTTGTCCGGCTCGGTGAGACCAATATATATACTGATTTTTGTAACTGTTGGTAAAACTAACCCACCCACTTTTGTCAAACGCATGTTGAAAGTGACACACTTCCTGCTGCCAGTTGGTGGCGCTATAACTTTGACTCACGATAGTTACATCCATCTGATCTGCCTCTTACCACGAACACACTGCTAAAGTTTCATAAAGATCAGTTAATGTATGCAGAAGTTATAACACTTCGTCTCCTCTCTTTTCTCGCCATAAATTTGTTTCCTCGCCACGGCCAAACCGTTCGAGATATCAAAAATCCGTCCGCAATTTAGCATTCTCAATGTCTTGACTTCATGCTCACTGAGTTTGGAGGTGATTGAATGAATTCTCTAGGAGGAGTACATCACATTCCACAGCAAGCGTTTTCCAAACAACCCATAATAGCCGACTTCCTGTTGGGCTGGCGTGAAACTTGACAGAGGGAAAGTTGTTCAGCCCGATGAAATCTATATGTGTACCGAGTTTCATATTAATTCATGCAAGCGTGTTTGATATATGGACCAAGTTTTCAGACCCTGTTCAAGAGGGCGCTGTTGAGCCCCCCTGCCACGCCCGTTTCTGAAACTTTTCACATGTCTACTGGCTAATAAGTGTTATGTGTCTGTCGAGTTTCATCCAATTTCAAGCATGCTAAGAGTCTCAAACGCATCCGAAAAGAACATTAAAATTTGATGCGTTGCCACGGCAACAGTATCTAAGATATCAATAATCCTTTCACAGGTCTACATCTGCCGTGTGTTTACATTATACACATAAAGTTTGAAGCAAATCGGGTAAAAGTAAGAGGGTGACTTCAAAGCATTTTGAAAGTGACACACTTCCTGCTGCCAGTTGGTGGCGCTATAACTTTGACTCACAATAGTCACATCCATGTGATCGGCCTCTTACAACGAATACACTGCTGAAGTTTCATCAAGATCAGTTAATGTATGCAGAAGTTATAACACACTTCCTGTGTCCCATTATTCGCCATAAATTAGTTTCCTCGCCACGGCCAAACCGTTCGAGATATCAAAAATCTGTTCGCAAGAATTCATCCTCAATGTCTTGACTTTATTCTCACCGAGTTTGGTGTCGATCGGATGAAATCCCTAGGAGGAGTATTTCACATTCCATTGTATGCGTTTTCCAAACAACGTATAATAACCGACTTCCTGTTGGGCTTTTGTAAAACTTAGAGCACGAAAGTTGTTCGGCCCGATGAGATCTATATGTGTACTGAGTTTCATATTATTACACGCAAGCGTGTTTGATTTATGGACCAAGTTTTCGGACCCCATTCCAGGGGGCGCCGTCGAGCCCCCCTGCCACGCCCCGGTACCAGCTTCAGCCCGGCCCTGATGGCCGCGGGTTCTGACGTGTGTGCAAAATTTCAAGAGTTTTTGAGCATGTTAAGGGCCCCAAAAGTGTCAAAAAGGCAAAAAAAAAAATAATGAAGAAAAAAAAAAAAAATAATCCTTACGGAAACAATAGGGCCTTCGCCCTTTCAGGGCTTGGGCCCTAATAAGTTCGGAGTACTCATAACTATTGTTTATTTTTATCAAATTAATTGAATTGAGGTAATCGGTGTCCTCAAATGTTTTGAGTTAGCTGAACTTGTTGAACCCGTTTAGAATGTATAATGTAAACAGTCTTTATTCATATGAAAATACTAAAAATCACACACAAACCATCAACCATCTTATTCGTGTGTTTATTAGCTTCTTATTTCAAGAAATGTTTCTTTGGTAGGTTCTTCACAGAGCACAGGGCAAGGAAATGTACAGGACAGTGTCATGCAGAACGGCAGGATTATGGTTATGTTGACTCACGTACAATGATTGACAGCTGTAGAGATCAAATGAACGCGCGACAATTCATAAACTGATGCAAATTAGGGAGGAGAGACAGAGCTCGCTCTGAATGCTCTTTCAGCTCTTCAGATCGCATAATTCAGTGGGAAATAAATAAAAAGGGTATTCTATATGACAAAATATTTTGCAAACGTGATAATAAATCAATATTTCTCCAAATATGCACACTTTTGAACTAAGTGCACTAACGGACTCTGTCTGCATGTATGTGAACACAAATAAACCGCAGTAGACATGAGTGAATTCATATGAGTGTTGATATTCTATTTCAAATATCATACATTACAGATTGATTATTTTGCTATCCTGACATAAATTAAGAAATTAATGTCACTGCAACCTTTTATCATAAACAGAGGTCAAATATCAAAGCTGGAGTCTTCAATCTTTCTAATGATACTCAAGTTTGTCCAGATAAAGTAAGAGTGTGATGTTTTAAAATGCATTGAATCTGGGGCCATCTGCTATCTTTGCCTAAAGGGATTAAATATTTATATCTAAAACACAAAACCACCACACAATAGCAGAGGATAGCCTCATTGAATCATCCTGCTCGGTAAATTAATTATTTTCAAGGGTTTTGCATTCGAAATCATATTTAAACTTTATAAAATCATTAAAATAACATTACAAATGACTTTGTCAAAATGTACCTCTTCAATTAGGCCTATTCATTTTATGCATCATATTTTGCAATCTCACATTATGATTGCAATGACACCTGAAAATTATATTTTAAATGGGAGGCCTGAAATAAGCATTTGTTTAAGGAACTCCAATATATGTGCAAACAATTGAAGTTTCTTAGTATACCCAACAACATTTTAAGGCAGCCAGGTTACAAATTATTTTGTGTTGAATCAGCTAGTTGAGGCCACTATCACAAGGGAAAAATGAAATTAGAGGCTTATAACTGATCTGATGTCAGAGCCCAACCCTCATGTGTCACACACAAGAGTTACAGATGAAATAACTGAGCAACCCAATTCTGTATTCTGAAGTTTATTTATTTGTATGAAAGATTTGACCAAGACAGATTCTAAATATAGTAACACATTGCAAAACTAATCCGAACCCTATACCCGAACTGAGCTTTGACAGACACAATAGCACAGTACCTTTCTGCAATGGTCGAGATTCAGAGATATTGGCTCAGGACAAGCTCTGAAAAACTCAGCTGTGATCTGAGGCAGTAAAAGTGACAATGTCTATAGTAACAAATGTAACTAACAAAATATATGTTACAGGTCCCGGGCAGTCGGGAGGACTGTAAGCAGTTTAAAAACTTAACAGTAAATGAGAGAGAGAGAGACAATAGTTAGTGGTTGCTTAAAGGTCCTCTTTGTTATCTTTTAATCAACATTGTACTTCAGAGTCATTAAGACACTTTGAATCACAGGATTCATAAATACGTTGAAATACATATAACATATAGATACTTAAATCAAATCACAACAAATAAGTAAATAAATAAATCAAGAAACCTTAACCATATAGACATGCTCTAGCTAGCCTAATTCACACAACTGGCTGAAATCGTAAGTATACACGAATGGACTTCTTTATGACAGAAGCATGTATGTATATGATATATATGACATTAAAACATGTAAATAAACATTTGAAATGAGAGAGAGAGAGACAATAGTTAGTGGTTGCTTAAAGGTCCTCTTTGTTGTCTGAGGATGCACCACAATCGTCACGGCAACTCCACTCTCTCAACTGCCAACCAGAATTCGGAAGATGCAGCTGAGCTGCCCAATGTAAACTACTCACTACAATAATAAAACTTATACATACAAGTAAACTGAAATAGACATGTGTAGGTAATAAAATAAAGAAAGAAAGAAATATATACAAACAATCCTGTGTTACAGATACAGACAAATCTGTGTTACAGATCCTGCCTACATTACGGATACATAATAAATATACTTTCTCTGTAGTTGTGTTAAAATATATATACCTAGTACGGACACAAATATCTTATGACTTCAGGCTCTGTAGAGTCTTTCACTCCCACTCTGACAAAGAACAGGGGCTCCTGAATTCCTGTCCAAACTCACTGATCCATTTGTTAGCAACTGAAAAAAATAAAATAAATAAACAGTAAGAAAAATAAACGTATTGTTACCGTTAACCTTTAGCTTTCAACTGTCCGCTTTTTTTCCTTCAAATTATTCATGACTAAATTGTTTTTCAACTGCCATTAAAAAAAAACAACAACAAAAAAAACATGTAAAACACCCCATATGGTGTGAATGTTTGGTTTAAGAACACTATAGAATATAAAAAAGGACAATAAAATCTGTCACGAATAAGACAGTTTTAAATAATTAGTATTTTGATAAAGCTACAGTAGGCTATAGAATGTCTTATGAATCTGAAATTAATTTTAGATATATTAATATACATTTATTTATACATAATATAAAGGATAGGATACACAACAAAAGTTCCAAAATAATGTCATCAAATCAGCCAGTTATATTTCAGATTTATCTACCTATTTATTTAACAACTTACCCCATTTGTTACCCATTAACACAGGGCATCCAGCGTGCCGTGTATTCCAATTCACTTCACCATTTCTGTGGAGATTGTACCAAAACACGGCTGAACCCTGCAAGAGCAGAGAGAGGATGCTGAAATTATTCTACTATTCTACTATATATATATATATTAGTACTTAAAATATCCTTGTATAAATCACAGAATTGAGGGTTTACCTTTTTCGGATGCACTGCAACTCCAACTTCAGGGAACACAGTGGCGCCCCCTATCTCCACATCACTCATCTACAGCAACAAAACATTCATATGGATATTTACACAGGTAATATTAATAGCTATTATAGAAATACTGTTTAATGCCATTAGGGAAAATTGTTTTTCTGACAGCTGCACTTACACTGTCAACTTACATAAATTAGGAATGTAGCAATCCTGTCATTCTCCTGCTCCTGTGAGGTCAAACATTCTTTAGTTAGTTTGTAATTATTTGACTGGTCAACATGTAATCAGCTCTCAATGACACAGAATACAGAGGTTACATTTGTACTATTAAAGCCTGCAAGCTTTTTCGAGCCATTGGTTCATTTGAAGAGAATGACTTACAGCCATAAAACCAACTGTAAAGTGTTTGTGTAGGTGTCAGGCATGATGCACACCTTTTAGATTTTTAATAAAATAAACTGTCAAATCATGTGTAAATATTACTATTTTTGCAGTTGATTTTATGAGTGCAATTCTCTTCAGATGCTATTGAAGTTAGAAATGTGTATACCCATGTCGTATGTATAACTTTAGAGACGGTCCCTAAATTAGCAAATATCGAACATCCAGTGTCAAGCTAACTTTATGCAAATGTGAAATGTTTTGAATTTAAATATTCACAGCCTACATATACAACCATGTTGAATTTCAGCCAATAAAAATGCAAGCCCTAAAAATACAATGCATTAAAATGCAAGCACAGTTAATGCAATGCATTTTTTTTCAAATAGTGCAATTCAACAAGCTTTCTGTTTCAAAAACATTTGCCATTATTTATATTATGGCAATTCAATTTATTTTGTTTATTTTTATTAATTTTAAGTGAATCATTTAATTTTATTTAATTAATTTATTACTACTAAATCCAAAACAACCAAAGGCCATTAGAGATTCCTGAGGGAACCAATGGCAAATTCTGTGTTTATTGATGACATGTCTGTACAGTGAACTTACCAATGCATCAACATGCGGTTCATATCTTCCACCAATCCCATAATTCTGAACCTGGAAAATGATTGCATCACTTATGAATCGCTATTGAAATGGAAATATACTGATATACTATAAGCTCCCAAAGCTTACTGTATGCCATTCCTTGGCAAGAGATACTGAAAAGCAGAGCAAACCAATGTTCCCTGCAAAATATGGGGTTTCTTTATTTGCTTGATTATTTAGTTAGGCAGTGTGCAATGTCCATGTTTACTGCAAGGCATAGCTGGCATTAAAGAAAATATATGCTACCTGTGCATGAATCATGATCATATGCTTTCTTTCTTACTGTGACGTACAAGCAGTGGTTCAGCGGTTTCCATGGAGAGTCCCGTAACATCTGCAATCCTCTGACTGACACCAGCTTCCACAGGGTTATTGCGTAGAAAAACACTGAAAATATCGTGATGATTTTTCTTTGTGTTTGACCAAAATGGTTTATTATTATGCCAAATACTGCTAACTCTCATATTAAAGGAATAGTAGGCTACACCAGGAATTTTTTTTGTATTAAAAAAATTATTTACCAAACATAATGTAAGGTTATGACAGAATTTAATTTTTTGGGTGAACTATGCCATCAATGAGGTGATTTTAATAAATATTTATTATACCTTTGAGAAACACGGTAAACTGAGACTCTAGCTTCTCCATCTTCATAAACGCCTGATCTAGAAAGCTGTAGGCAACAAGCAGGAATGAACTGTCAAGTATAAATTTATGTATGGATAAAAGTATGTGAACACCCAAATGCCACACTTCTGTTTGCTTTCTGAGCATTTTGTTTCAAAATCATTGATTCTGATTTTGAATTGAATAGGCCTGCATGTCAGCAGTTAGGGCTGCGATTTATCCCAAATGTGTTCAGTGGGATTCAAATCTGGGCGTTCTTCCACACAGACCTCAATGAATCATTTTTAAATGGACCTCACATGAAGCACACAATTCTCTACAACCGAGGTTTAAATTTGTAAATTTTAAGTTTCAATGTACAAACTTTGACATTTGACTTTCATTCCAGACTGGTCAGAAATGATAAGATTGATTTTATTCAATCCATAGTTTAAGATTTCTCTTAAGGTTTACGCATCAGGTAGGCTATACGGATAGGGGGATAGAATATAGCCTACAGTTTGTGCCAGTGGCGATTTCTTTAAGACTGCAAGGGAAGCTCGGCTTCAATGTCAAAAAATGAATGGTCAAATATGTAGGCTACTATTGTATTAACATTTTATTGACAAAAATGCGTTAGAAAACGTTCGTCTCAAAGACGAGTTCGTTCAGAATCAGTTACATAGCCTACAGAGGGTCGGCTGACTCGATTTCCTTCTCATACATTCCCGTAGCGTCAGTGCATTTGACTTCAATGGGGCTGCTTCGAACAGTTTTTTTCAGCGCTTCGAAACTAGATGGTCATTGGATAAATGCTGCGATTATGTCCCGCTCATGGAAGCTCAGCTTCTCTGGGGGTGAATGAGGAGTGGGCTGGCCTGGACTCCGGGCTTCCGCGTGATGATTGGAGGGTCTGTCGAAAGGCTGCGTCTCCTTTTGACTGACAGCGATTTCATACGATAAAAAGTGGCTGATGTTGAAGCTGTTCGAGCTCAGTCACATCGCGGATTTTTCAAAGACAAACTGCTGCAATCTATTTCTTGATATTTGCTTGTCGAAATTGCTTGCCAATTTTTATAATACATTTCACACAATTATACATTTATACCTTTATTATATTTTTACTTATTATATTTTTTATATTATTATTATTAGTAATAATTCAAAAATAATTATTAAAATAATTAAAAAAAATCTTATTATTAGTAGCATTATTATTATTATACTTTATTATATTATTATTTATACCTTTATAATATTATTACATTCATTTTTCACAGAACATTTTTTTGAAAAGGAACGTAGAATTTACGTATAAATAAATGAATAATTTTTATGATGTAGGCCGAAAATGAGCTTCCCCTCTTTGAAAGACCAGCAGCCGCCACTGGTTTGTGCAGTATAAAAATCATTATGTCTATACAAAGTCCCCATAAAATATGGAAACCAAACATGTGTGTTTGTGTTAGATATTCACTTGAGGTCTAGAGATATTCTTCAGGATCTCTATCTCTCTGTCTGATATAATGTCATGATATCTGATGATGCGAGGCTCATCCCACTCCACTTCCTCTTTCACTGGTGCATACATCAGTCTGGGGTTTCCTCCACCTGTGCTGTACCTACAGGACAGCGCCCTCTGCCTCTTGGAGATCTGATTTGATTAAATATAATAAACTTCAAATCAACACACAAATATTCACAATGACTGTTTGTAATTTCATGTCAAATAATGATGTAAATTTTAGCACTTGCCCTCTCGTCAACCTCTCCTCTGCACAGTGCCTCATAGTTACTTGACTCCGTGTTCAGTGTAAATATTATGTCAGGGTTGCTCTGTAAGTGAAGGAGTCTGTTCAGCTGAACTCTGGCTTCATCATTACTTGGATCTGAGGCAAAGATGTTTATGACTTGAATCACAACAATTTAACAAAATTGTCTGCCAAACTCACATATAAAAATATTAGTATTAAACTTCATGTCACCATGACCTCACCCAGATTTAGAAGCTGTTGGCTGAAATATATTGCCACAGACAGGCTGCCAAAATGATGGGCTGAGTGACTAAGAAAACGGAGCAACTCTTCCACAGTAGTGGTTGAGTTTTCTGTTAATCTGTCCAGACTGTACAGAAACCAGAGAAAGGCATGCTGGAATTTGTCCTCGTCATAAGCGACCAACCCTACATCTAAAGCTTCATCTGCATTTAAAGACATTTCTGTGAAATGTGAAATGAAAGCATAAATCAGATTGGAAAAAGTGAAACTCTCAGTGAAACTGCATTGGTGCAAAACTGCAGGACAGTTTACCCTTTGTGATGTCTTCTGGGTGGAGTTTGTAGATCTCTTGCAGTCTGATCAGTCCTGAAGCTGCACCATACAAGTCCTCCAGCTGTGGGATCTCTAGGATCTTTGAGTCCAACTCATTCTGATACTCTTCACACTGAGTAAGATTCGGCTGAATGCGTTTTTCAATATAGATTAAATCATTTCTCATTTGTCTGAGGAGTCTGTAAGCTGCCACAGGGTCTCTCACAGCTTCCTCTGGGTTCTCAGAGTCGGAGTATGAAAGCAGAAGATTCGGAAGAACACTGGATGAAGACAGAATACTGAATAGTCAAATATACAGTCACTAATAATATGATTTAACGGTTTATCACTTTCGACCAATAGGTGGCACAATTACGAAATGTATGTAGTGTGGTCAGAGTGAAGTGACAATAACACATACAAAGTTTGGTGACAATATGTCAAGGCATTGCAGAGATAAAGCCTGAATAGTAATTTTGGCATCATGCCTCAACTTTGTTGCTACAGTATACGAAAACGGTTTTGTCTATCGACACGAAATCCACAAAATTTTATCGGCACGGTCTAAAAATGATACGATTTGATTTTGGTGAAAATCGGATGAACGGTCTAGGAGAAGTTTGAAAAAGTAGGTTTTAAAAGAAAATAAACATGGTGGACAGGAAGTTTGGCTGACTATGGCATAACCCAAGGAATATATTAAGACCAGTGTCATTACAATAGGCAAATTTATTCAACAGTAATTAGCATTTTTGGAAATTTTGTTATAACTTTTTTACCACAAGGTGGTGCTGCCCCAAAACTTTTTTAGTAGGCTACCTTCAAGGCATGGTGCCAATGACTCATACAGAGTTTCGTAACAATACGCTAATGTGTTCATAAAGTATAGCATTTTATATCACAATACTGTATTGACGTCAATGGCAATTTCATGTTTTGTTCTATTATAGCGTCAACAAGAGGCACAATCCTACTATTTTTTTTGTGTGTCCTAAGAGTGAGCCCATACATGTGTGTCAAATTTTGTAAAAAATATATCATTTCGTTTTGGAGACATTTATATGTATAAAAAAAAAAACATAAAAAATGACCCACACCTGACTTTGTTTGCTTGCCACTTACTATTAATATTTTGACATTTGAGCATTAGCGTATAGCCAACAACCTATGTTTCCAAACTCCTGACGGTGGTTTCGTCTCGATCGGTCGGCTCGAACGGTTTCGAAGATATTAAATACAGCATTTTGGTACAAAATTCAAAATGACCGACACTAAAATGGTCGATATGGAAAAATTGGATATTAGTCGACTCGGCATGATGCCCTTAATCTAACAAGACCACTTTAATGATTTTAGGACAAACCGTTCAGAAGTTGTAAGCAAAAAAAAAAAAAAAAAAAAAAAAGGCACCAAACCGTGCATGTCATAGCCTACGATAAAAGCATTGTGGAGATATAGCCTTACTTCTGTTTTCGCACGCGCTACGTAAAATAAGTATGTGCGGTATTCTAGAACGATTTGACGAATAAACATGAACTTTTTGTCTGCATGGTCTGAAGATGATCTGGTTCAATTTTCGTGAAAATCGGAGCAACGGCCTAAGAGGAGTTCGAAAAAGAATTTTTTTCAGAGAATGCCGGACAGATTGTCATGACGGGAAATGATGTGATAGGATGCAATCGAATCAGCTTGAGCTAAGGAATCAAATTTTGTTTCTAGCCCTTATGGTTCAAAAGTTATTAGCATTAATATGAGTGAAAATTTGGACAGTTGGTGGCACTAGAGGGATTGAGTTAGAGACTCCAAATTTGCCCTCTATCACTGTGCCAAATTTCAGAGCGGAAGAAGAAGAAGAAACTGCTATTATCGCGGCCAAACGCAAGAAGACGATAAGAGATGCCAACATGGCAGGGAATGTCAGCCCAACTGCAGCAAGGAGCAATTAAAGACATTTTAAGATGATTTTAGGCAAAATAGCTGAATAATAATATATACAGCAACTAAAAATATGATTATCACTTTCGATCAATAGGTGGTGCAGTTAAGAAATCGATGTGATGTGGTCAGAGTGAAGTGCAATGACACATACAAAGTTTGGTGTCAATATGTCAAGGCATTGCAGATATAAAGCCCAACTTTGCTGCTGCGGTATATGAAAATGGTTTTGTCTATCAACACGAAATCCATAGATTTTACTCAGCATGATCTGGAGATGATACGATTTGATTTTGGTGAAAATTGGAAAAACGGTCTAGGAGAATTTAGAAAAAGTAGGTTTTAAAAGAAAATAAAGATGGCGGACAGGAAGTTTGGCTGACTATGGAAAAATTGGTATCTATGTTTCCGGCATAACCCAAGGTATCTATTAAAACCATTGCAATAGGCAAATTTATTCAAAAGTTATTAGCATTTCTGGAAATTCAATTATAACTTTTAACCAAAAGGTGGCGCTGTCTCAATTTATTTTAGTAGCCTACCTTCAGGGCATGGTGCTGTTTGGCATTAGCATCTAGCCAATGACCTATGTTTCCAAACTTCTGATGGTGAACTGGTTTCATCTCGATCAGTCTAACGGTTTCGAAGATATTGGCAAATGGTTTTTAAGTCCTAAATCACAATGCTACACAAACCATAAGGTGAAACCTAACATGTTTGATATCGTTGAACTTGGCAAGGATTCAGGAATCTAACAAGATGACTCCTGTGAAAATCAGTCAACCACACCCAGAGTTATAAGCATTTGAACATTTAATTTTACCACTAGGTAGCGCTGGTCTGGTGCTGGTCGAAACTTCTCAGGCTCCTTCAGGGCACCCATACTGAGTTTCATAATGATATGTTCATGCGTTGATAAAATACAGAAATTGTCGACTAGGTGTCGATTTGGAAAAATTGGATATCATCGACTCGGCATGATGCCCTGAATCTAACGAGACCACTTTTATGATTTTTGGACAAATCGTTTACACTGCAAAAAAATGTTTGTTTGTTTTTAAATACAAAAAAAGTATTTTTGTTTAGTTTCCAGTCCAAATATCTAAAAATTCTTAAATTAAGATGCATTTACTAAAGTAGAAAAATGCCATAAGATATTATGTCTTGTTTTCTGAAATAAGTCGAAATTAAGTGAAAAATTATCTGTCCATGGGGTAAGAAAAATGGACAGATAATTTTGCTTGTTTTAAGCAAAAACTCACTTAATTAACCCGCTAATTTTGATTTATTTCCCCAGAAAACAAGACATAATATCTTATGGCATTTAATGCATCTTGATTTAAGAATTTTTAGATATTTGTACTGGAAACAAGACAAAAATACTAAGTAAGAAGAGCATTTTTTGCAGTGCATAAGTTATAAGCAAAAATACCCATTTTTCGTATCTCCGGACCAGTAGGTGCGCTGCACCGAAACACAGCATGTCGCCTCAGGTCATGCTTCTGATGACATGTACCAAGTTTGGTCTGAATACGATATAGCGTTGCGGATATACAGCCTTAAGTCTGTTTTTGCAAGCACTACGTAAAATTAGTTTGTGCAGTATTCGAGAACGGTTTGATAAATCAACTTGAATTCCATAACTTTTTGTCGGCATGGTCTGAAGATGATCTGGTTCAATTTTCGTGAGGAGTTTGAAAAAGTAGTTTTTTCAGAGAATTCAAAATGGCGGAAAGATTTCCATGACAGAAAATGACGGCATAGGGTGCATTCGAATCACCTGGAGCTAATGAATCAGAGGAAAGAAGATTTCTGTTTCTAGCCTTTATGGTTCAAAAGTTATTAGCATAAACATGAGTGAAAATTTGGGCAGGTGGTTGCGCTAGAGGGATTGAGTTAGAGACTCCAAATCTGCTATGGTGACTGTTCAGACTGTCCTCTATCAGTGTGCCAAATTTCATAACTTTCCCTCAAGCGGTTTTATGGGCTGCCATAGACTTCCATACAGAAGAATAATAATAATAAGAACGGCAACAATTTCAAGAGGTGCCTACACACTTTCAGTTCTTGGCCCCTAATAAGATAATAAGAACGCCAATGATTTCAATAAGTGCCTACGCACTTTCAGTGCTTGGCCCCTAATAAGATAATAAGAACGCCAATGATTTCAATAAGTGCCTACGCACTTTCAGTGCTTGGCCCCTAATAAAACAACACATTGATCTTGTAGTTTAATGGTATATTGGGAATAATAAATGTTTTCACCTCTTCATAGTCTCTACATTTTCAGCATCAACACACTGACTGAAGAGCTTCAGAAGGTCTTTCGTCTCCCCATACAGTTGTGCAATTTGATCTATAAAACAATCTGCACTTAATTGTCAAAAGGCATTTGATTTATTAATTAATACAATTTTACATCATTAGAGTTAAAATGAAATAGGTTTATTAGGTAAGAAACTAAAGAGAGAGTTATTATTATTAAGTCAATTATGGAATAAAAAAGTGAAAGAGAGTAAACTGTTACGTATGAGTGCAATCAGTGCATCAGTGCTGAAATTATGGCAAAATGAAATGAAAACAAACAACCAACTTGTCATGACAACAGTGTAAAAAGAGTTGGAGAAATATAGACAAAAGAAACAATAGCATTAAATTATTACTAATTTAAAACTATATATATAAAACATAATGAATTGATATTGAACTGAAATAACCTGTTGATGAGAAGAACTCATGTCCAGCATCAGCACAGACAATCCAAAAACACATCATAAACACTGTCAGTTTCTTCACTGCCATTGTCAGACCTTCAATATCTCAAATCGCAACTTGTGTGTGTCTATCTTGCAGTGAAATTGAGCTTAAATATATAGATGCACACCTGCCCACATGTCACCATTTCTCAGTATGCCTAATTTGCCTATTATCTGAGAACAAAAACAAAAGCGAAAATTTACATGAGTGCGTTTCAGCGGGCTGGTTGCAGGAACAAGGAAGCATAGAGACAGGATCTATTCTGAGCAGCCCCCCCCCCCCAAAAAAAACAAAACAAAAAAAACATAAACATGACAATAATGGCGTATCACAATATAGATTTGTTTCTTGTAGTTACTAGGCTACGAATATACAGGGTGGGCCATTTATATGGATACACCGTAATAACATGGGAATGGTTGGTGATATTAAAGTCCTGTTTGTGGCACATTAGTATATGTGAGGGGGCAAACTCCTCAAGATGGGTGGTGACCATGGTGGCCATTTAGAAGTCGGACAAACAGGACTTTAATATCACCAACCATTCCCATGTTATTACGGTGTATCCATATAAATGGCCCACCCTGTACTTTGAAACTTTGATGAGATGAAACTTTCATGTTGTACAGTTGGAGATAACAAAGGGTATAATCGTGGAAAAGAAAGACATACATCAATGCCTGCTCTAACAATGTTGTCTAACAACTAGTCAAACTTTACTACTGGCATAGTGTCCTTTTTGTTTTATTGTTGGAAGAACGCTGCACTTACAACCACACCTGGATCACATGTAAGTCTGACTAATTCAGAAACTAAAAGTAAAATGAATGATTGCTTACATTATTTTCTCTGTGTTACTGAGCTTAGGGATAATAATGATCACACTACAATAATGTTTGTATTATAATATGCATAAGTAAGATTTTCAGCAATAAAACAGGAAGACATGGGTAATTCACTAAGACTAGTTTGCTGAAGTTAAACTTGTAAGTGAAATGTTTCCCTTTGGTCTTGTGTAAAATTTGCCTGTGATGATAAGCAGTAGGCTCTGGCCTGCATTGTCACGACCCGGCCTAGAACTCAGGTCTCTGGTGTACGAGCTAGGTGGTAATACCACTGAGCCACCAGAAAGCAGGGGTAGGGTCCAATCGAAACACAGGATACGAGGTCTCAGGTAAGAAGGTTTAATAAACAAAAGATGATGTCAAAAATTCCAACAAAGGTTCTTCTCAATATGGAGGTATTAAACAAAAGGAAGAAAACAAAACAACAACTCCACGAGGGGAGAAAAATAAACAGATGCAAGAGAACTTCTTTAAATAACTTAAACAAAAAAAAAAACCTTACTATTTCACAGGGTCTCAAAAAAATCCTAAGAAACTCAGGGCGCCAGGCAGACATCTCATGCAAAGACCAAGTAACAAGGGAGAACCAAGACAGAGCTTAAATACACAAGGGGAAACAAGGTACAGGTGAAGATGATTACACAAACGAGAGACCACAGGTGAGTGACATGACATCTAGTGGCAGAACTAAGGAAACAGCAGTCCCAAATGCTGACAGGACCCCCTCCCCTAGGGACGGCTCCTGACGTTCCTTCCAGAACACCCCGGTCTACGGGCACGAAATTCCTGGATCAAGCTGCGGTCCAGGATGTCCTTGGTCGGAACCCAGGAGCGTTCCTCTGGCCCGTAACCCTCCCAGTCCACCAGATACTGCAGGGAGTTCTGGACCCTTCGCGAGTCCAATATCCGGCGGACCGTGAAGGCTGGCTGGCCGTCAATGATCCTGGGGGGCGGAGGGGGTCTGCGTGGGGGGGCAAAAGGAGAAGACAAAACAGGTTTTAACAAAGACACATGAAAGGTAGGGTTAATTCTGAGGGAACGAGGAAGGTACAAACGGTAAGACACAGGGTTTACTTTCCTGGCAATACGGAAAGGGCCTATGAACTTCTGGGCAAGTTTCTTAGACTCAACCCTAAGAGGTAAGTTCTTGGTAGCCAGCCAGACCCGTTGGCCGGCCCGGAAGCTGGGAGCCCTTTGTCGATGACGGTTAGCCTGATGCTGGTACCTCATGGAGGTCTGGAGAAGCGCACGTCTAGCCTTCTTCCAAGTCGACTGGCAGCGTCGGATGAAGTGTTGGGCAGATGGAACACCGACCTGTGCCTCATCCTCAGGAAACAGTGGAGGGAGATAACCAAACTGACACTCGAAGGGGGACAGTCCTGTGGCAGATGATCGGAGGGTGTTGTGGGCATATTCTGCCCACACGATGAAAGTAGACCATGAGGTGGGGTTGTTGGCCACCATGCAGCACAGGGTGGTCTCGAGGTCCTGGTTGACCCGTTCTGTCTGGCCATTAGACTCAGGATGGAACCCAGATGACAAGCTGACAGACGCCCCGACCAATTTACAAAAGGCCCCCCAGAATCGAGATGAAAACTGGGGGCCTCGATCGGAGACGACATCCTGAGGAATACCAAAGACTCTGAAGACGTGATTCATCAGGAGTGTGGCAGTCTCCTTGGCTGAAGGCAGTTTGGGTAAGGGAATGAATCGGGCTGCCTTCGAGAACCGGTCCACAATAACCAGGATGACAGAATTGCCCTGGGATGGGGGAGGCCTGTGATGAAATCCAGAGATATGTGAGACCACGGTCTATGGGGAACAGGCAAGGGTTGTAGGAGTCCTAAAGGCCGCTGGCGCCTTGACTTCCCTTGGCAGCACACTGGACAGGCCTCCACAAAGCTCCTTACGTCCTCCTTGATGGAAGACCACCAGAACCGCCGCTGGAGGAAATCCAGGGTACGTGCAATACCAAGGTGGCAGGTCAGGGGAGAGTCATGACCCCACTGTAGAACCCGGGCTCGGACAGATCGAGGAACGTAAAGGCGACCTGGGGAACCACCTCCTGGGTCTGGTTCTTGGGCTTGGGCCTCACGTATCTCCCTCTCCAGTTCCCAGCGCAGCGGCGCAACGATCCTAGCCTTTGGAATGATCAATTCTAGTGACTTTTCTTGTGACTCAGGAGAGTAAGCTCGGGACAAAGCATCTGGCTTGACGTTCTTGGTGCCAGGCCTGTAAGACAGAAGGAACTGAAAACGATTGAAAAATAAAGACCATCGAGCTTGGCGAGGATTGAGTTGCTTAGCCTGCTGCAGGTACTCAAGGTTCTTGTGGTCTGTGAGAACTTGGAAAGGATGTTGAGCCCCCTCAAGCCAGTGGCGCCACTCCTCCAAGGCGAGCTTCACCGCAAGAAGCTCCCGATCCCCGACATGGTAGTTGCGTTCCGCCTCTGACAGGCGACGAGACATGAAGGCGCAAGGGTGCATCCTACCGTCCTCCCCTCTCTGAGAAAGGACGGCCCCAACTCCCACGTCCGATGCATCCACCTCCACCACAAAAGGTCTTTCAGGATCAGGAACTGAGAGTATAGGTGCCGATGTGAAGCGACGCTTGAGGTCACGGAATGCTCCTTCTGCCTCTGAGGACCAGCAGATCTTGGTGACACCTCCCTTAGTCAGAGCAGTTAAGGGTGCAGCCACCAAGCTGAAGTTCTTGATAAACCTCCTATAGAAGTTAGCAAAGCCGATGAAGCGTTGAACTTCCTTGACTGTCGTAGGGGTAGGCCATTTCAGGACTGCCTCAACCTTCTTGGGATCCATCTCAACATGACCTGGGGTGATGATAAACCCGAGAAACTGAGCATGGGTGACGTGGAACTCACATTTCTCAGGTTTCACATAGAGATGGTTATTCAGGAGGCGTTGAAGAACAGCACTGACATGCCCCTCATGCTCCTCGAGAGACCTTGAAAATATTAATATGTCGTCCAAGTAGACAAAAACAAACTTGTTTAGCATGTCCCGGAGTACGTCATTTATAAGGGCCTGGAAGACTGCTGGAGCGTTGGTGAGCCCGAACGGCATCACCAGGTACTCATAGTGGCCAGTGGGAGTGTTGAAGGCCGTCTTCCATTCATCCCCTTGCTGTATCCGCACAAGATGGTAGGCGTTGCGTAGATCCAGTTTGGAGAAAATGGAAGCCCCTTGAAGCAGCTCAAAGGCGGAAGCCATCAGAGGAAGGGGGTAGCGATTCCGAACCGTGATTTTATTAAGTGCCCGGTAATCGATACATGGCCTGAGTCCTCCATCCTTCTTCCCCACAAAGAAGAAGCCCGCTCCTGCCGGGGAAGTGGAAGCACGGATGATGCCAGCCGCTAGAGACTCCTTGATGTACGTGTCCATAGCAATGCGCTCGGGAGGAGACAGGGAAAAGATCCGACCTCTAGTGGGACAGGTGCCAGGGAGAAGGTCGATGGTGCAATCATAGGAGCGGTGCGGTGGAAGGGAAGTGGCTCGGGACTTACTAAAAACAGCCTGGAAGCAGTGGTAGACACTAGGGACTCGAGACAGGTTGATGGGTTCTTGAGACTTGGGACTCGGGGCTGGGGAATTCGAGAGGGGACAGGTAACCTGGCATGCAGTACCCCAACTCAGGATGGTTCCAGCTAGCCAGTCAATGCAAGGGTTGTGTTGGTGCAGCCAGGGATAACCCAAGATCACAGGGAACTCGGGAGAGTCAATCAGATAAAACTCTTCCATATGTTGATGTTGGAGAACAGTAAGACGAAGAGGGTAAGTGATCTCCGTAATGCAACCCGGTTCCAAGGGTCTGCCATCTAGGGCAGTAACGGTTTGAGGTTGAGGAAGTAATTGGGTAGGTACTCCAAGCCTCCTGACCAGTGACCGGTCCAGGAAGTCACCAGCAGCCCCGGAGTCGATCATGGCTCGGACCTGATGTTGATGGCCCTCCCAGGAAAGAGTTACAGGAACGGAAAGCACTGCATTGGGCGGAGGAGCACTAATCTTCCCCATCACAGCCCTCCTGTAACTGGGCGGGGACGGTCGTTTCCCGGAAGCTCGGGACAGAGGAGACGGAAATGTCCAGATGCACCGCAGTATAGGCAGCGATTCTCCCTCATGCGGCGATCCCTCTCGGCAGGGGAGAGTCTGGAACGCCCTAACTGCATGTCCTCCGGGGGCTCGAGTTTCTCAGAACTGGGTGAGTAGATGCGTACAGGATAGGGTTGCCTGTTTCCAGACAATCGGGGCGGAGACATCTTGCGACGGGTTGACTCTCTTTCTCTTAGCCGATTGTCCAGACGGATAGCCATGGTGATCAAGGACTCGAGATCAGTCGCGGGTTCGCGAGTAACTAGCTCATCCAGAATGGGTCCGGACAATCCTCCCTGGAAGCAGGCCATTAGAGCTTCGTCGTTCCATCCACTACCAGATGCAATGGTCCGGAACTCTATAGCGAAGTCTGCAGTGCTACGTGATCCCTGCTTAAGGGTGAGGAGTTGTCTGGAAGACTCCCGACCACTCACTGGATGGTCGAACACCCGCTTGAACTCCTCCACAAAGAGAGCGTATGTGCCACAACAGACATCCTGAGATTCCCACACCGCAGAGGCCCAGGAAAGTGCCTTATCTGTAAGGAGAGTGATGATGTAGGCAATTTTAGAGCGGTCAGTAGGGAAACTTGAGGGTTGGAGTTCAAATGTCAAGGAACACTGAGTCAGAAATCCTCCACATGAATTGGCATTCCCCGAAAAGGGCTTAGGAGGTGGAAGCCGAGGCTCAGCGACTACTTGGGATCTATCAATGGAAGGCAGACGTGGTGCTGGGGGAGGTGAACTTTCTGGAATCCGTTGAAAAAGTTGGCCAATGGATTTCATCACATCAGCGAGAAGTTCAGAGTGCTTGGCCATCAGTTCCTCCTGACGGGTGAGAACTGCTTCATGGCGTTGATACGCTGACTCATGCTGAGCCATCACTGCCACCAGGTCCTTATAGGTGATTGTTTCTGGATCCATTGTGTCTTGGTCTTTCTGTCACGACCCGGCCTAGAACTCGGGTCTCTGGTGTACGAGCTAGGTGGTAATACCACTGAGCCACCAGAAAGCAGGGGTAGGATCCAATCGAAACACAGGATACGAGGTCTCAGGTAAGAAGGTTTAATAAACAAAAGATGATGTCAAAAATTCCAACAAAGGTTCTTCTCAATATGGAGGTATTAAACAAAAGGAAGAAAACAAAACAACAACTCCACGAGGGGAGAAAAATAAACAGATGCAAGAGAACTTCTTTAAATAACTTAAACAAAAAAAAAAAACCTTACTATTTCACAGGGTCTCAAAAAATCCTAAGAAACTCAGGGCGCCAGGCAGACATCTCATGCAAAGACCAAGTAACAAGGGAGAACCAAGACAGAGCTTAAATACACAAGGGGAAACAAGGTACAGGTGAAGATGATTACACAAACGAGAGACCACAGGTGAGTGACATGACATCTAGTGGCAGAACTAAGGAAACAGCAGTCCCAAATGCTGACATGCATTAGAAATGATGTTACAGAATTCACAGATGCTGGAATCAGTATGACTTTACATGCATGTTTCTGTTAAGTTATTGCAGATACAAATACGATTAATTTATTCAACAGTTACAGCCTTTAAAATCTTACAGAATTATGATTGTTGGTATATTGTGTGTGTTGCTATGAGAGTTGATATTGACAGTCTTGTTCTCTGCATGTGAGGTTGTACCTTTACAGCCTTTCATAAACATACAGCCTGCCAGTCTTCCAGCACAACATTTACAACTACACATACCACAAAACTTTTAAAACATGTGAATCATCATTCCAGCACAGACTGAAGAGTAAAAGTCTTACGCACTTACTGGCTGCTAGGATTGATCAACTCATGTAATGTGATTATTCATTGATATCTTGCTGAAACTTTATTTTACTCTATTGCACTTGTTTTGTTTTATTGTACCACTCAGACAGTAAATCACAGTAAAAGTTAATACAATATACTATGTTACAGATCTACTTTATAAAATGATACGATACATAATACTTATCATACATAATAAATATAACAGACAGATGCGTCGTTTATCATACAGATAAACTTCATATGATTTTACATGGTCACAGTGTCTTTCACTCCCAGTCTGATAAAGAACAGGGTCTCCTGAACTCCTGTCCAAACTCATGGAACCATTTAGTAGCCACTGAAAAGACACCATAAAAATATACCTCAATGTCATGTGAAATTGAATGAAATTTAGTATAATTCAATAGAAGATACATTATAAGAGTAATCCAAGCCAGTCAGTATTAAATAAAAACCTACCCCATTTGTTACCCACTAACACAGGGCATCCAGCATGCTGTGTATCCCAATCCACTCTGCCATGCTTGTGGAGGTTGTACCAAAACACGGCAGAACCCTTAAAAAGCAGAGGATGGATGCAGGACTTTTACTTAAATTATTCTAATATACCATATAGATCAGTTTTACCTTTTTTGGCTTCAATGCCACTCCAACTTTAGGAAACACAGTGGCGCCCCCTATCTCCACATCACTCATCTACAGCAAGAGCACATAAATTATTGTTCATAATTACTGTACAAAACAGGTAATATGAAAATAAGTAACTTTTACAATTTAACATGTTTACAATTCCATTTGCACTAAAAGTGGCCAAAACTTACATAAATTAAGAACGTTGCAATCCTTTCATTCTCATCCTCATCCTGTGAGATCAAACATTAAGTTATCTTATGATTTAATTGGTCAGTATGTAATCGAGCTTTCATTGACACAAGAGTTTAAAGTCCTAAAAGCAAATTAACATTTCCGAGCAATGGGTTCTCTCTGGGTTAAGGACCGCATCACTTAAAGTAATACACTTGCACACAGACATAGTCAAACCCTAAACATGAGTTTTAAAAACGTAAACTAATTACCACATCATATTGTGATGAACAGTGGATAATGCCCTGCTGGTTGAGAATTTTCATATACCGACTTCTGGGGGTTTGGTTACGTTTAGGAGTGGACTTTAGACATGGGACCAATCAAATGGCAGCCTCATAAAAGGGAATCCACTTGTTAAGTCTAACATGCGGCCATCTAGGCAAAAGGACGAGATCCCATAGATGTGATAATTAAAATCAAGGAAGCAATAAAAAGTAGAACAGTGAACTTGAAGTTATATGGCCACAATATGGAAACAGTTGATCATTTTAAATATCTGGGCAAGTGATAAAAAGGGTACAAGTAAAGTACTTATGGGAAAGATGGAGTGAAAATGAAACCTAAAAATTAAACCTAAAAACCTAAAAAAAACTTTTAAACCTGAGAAGAGATAAACTCATACTTACATACTGGTGTTGTCTATACATGGATGTGTTAATGAAATCCTACCAATAGTGTTATTCAAGAATGTTGGGAATATAATTATTTTATAGGTGATGGCTGTGGATGGGCAACAAAAGCTAAATCAGAGGAATATAGATTACAGAATATCTGTTTTAACTCCCCTACTCCTATTAGCAATATCCCTGTTTGGCTGTTTCCAAAAATTTTAATATAATGGAGCTAAAGGAAAAATGGAACTAAAGGAATAAATTATTTATTTATACAGATGGGTCCAAATATGAAGAGGATAGGATAGGCATAGAAATATACAGTACATCAACATTGAAGTAAGTAAGTATTGGGAAAAGATGACCTGATCAGTTGTCAGTTTACACAGCAGAGATGATGGCGATTAGGGTTAAAGGAAGTTAAACCAGATAGAGTGGTATGTTGTGTTGACTCTGCAGAAGCCCTTTACCATATTAAAAATTTGAAATCTAATAGAGAAGATTTAAAGGGATAGTTCACTTTGAAATAAAATTTTGGTATGTTTTAGCTTACCTCAAGGGCATCCAAGATGTAGGTGTCTTTTTTCCCGCAGTAGTTTCAATTTTGATATTTTTTAGGTCAAACAGTTCTTGTCTGTCAGTCATTTCATGCAGGTCTATGGTCACGGTCTCAAAGAGCATGCACAAAGTCCAAATTAAAACAATTCCCCATCGTCCAAATTAAACAATTCCCCATCGTAAGTACACATTGACAGCCTAAGACATGAAACGAGCGGTTTGTGTGAGAAAACGAACAGTATTTATATCGTTGTTATCTCTTGAACACAGCCGTGTCCAAAAGATCTGAGGGCGCGGGCGGGTATAGATATATACACTAGATGTCGCCTTGGCTACTGCAGTTCATTGGAACGAAACCGTAGCCAAGCGACATCTAGTGTATATATCTATACCCGCCCGCGCCCTCAGATCATTTGTACGCGGCTGTGTTCAAGAGGTAACAACGATATAAATACTGTTCGTTTTCTCACACAAACCGCTCGTTTCGTGTCTTAGGCCGTCAATGTGTAGCCTACTTACGATGGGGAATTGTTTAATTTGGACGATGGGGAATTGTTTTAATTTGAACTTTGTGCATGCTCTTTAAGACCGTGACCATAGACCTGCACGAAATGACTGACAGACAAGAACTGTTTGACCTAAAAAATATCAAAATTGAAACTACTGCGGAAAAAAAGACACCTACATCTTGGATGCCCTTGAGGTAAGCTAAAACATACCAAAATTTAATTTCAAAGTGAACTATCCCTTTAATGCTAGAAATCCATCAAAGTTTATTAAGATTGCGGAGGCTCCAGATAGATGTGAGATTTTGCTGGGTACCTGCTCATGTAAGTATAAAAGGGAATGAGAGAGCAGAAAAAAAATCAACCAGGACGAGTGATGTATTCCCTTTGGTAAAGGAGAAGCTAAGGCAGTGATCAAAAAAGAAATGATGAAAAAATGGACAGGTGGGACATGGATACTAGTGGAAGGAAATATTACAGTCAATGCACAGGGTGTGATTAGAATGAACAGAAGGGATGAGTTAGTTTTAACCAGACTGAGGATTGACCACACAGGGTTAAATAAAACATTGTGTTTATTAGGTACAGTAAAAGTCAATCAGATGAATGTTTGGAATGTAAAACAGAAAGTGCAGAACATATAATGTTTCATTGTACAGTAGGAAATACAGGGAAGGGAGGATTAGACTAAAGCAAAAGATAAATCAGGTGGGAAGAAAATGGAACCTTGAGGGTGTACTGGGAACAACAGGAGAACGGGTAAAGGACACAGAAAACTGTTGTGGAATACCTGAAGGATATAGGGGTATACTATAGGATTTATTTTGCTTTATTTAAGTAAGTTAGTTTTTTTTAACACTTTTTTATTATTATGTAAACTGTAAAGCAGTTTTATTGAATCATAATTCATGCTGCATACTCCGGTATCGTAGGTGGCGCGCAATCCGCCATAAAACTAAGAGAATAACAAGAAGTCACGTGTCACTGGCTACGTCCAAAAACGTAGGGAACTGACTTGTTGCCTCGCTGCCCTATCAGGTAATGACTTTGCAGGCAGCGTTTGAACACAGAGCGACAAAGGTACCTCACAAAACTGATTTCGGACAGACTTCTGAGGCAGTGTAACGGTTTCATGATCTACAGCAAAATAGAGCGAGCTTTGGTGAAAACTAAGTTAATATTTAATGACTACAATATGACTTTCTCGGTATAAATTACATCAGAGGTGGAAAACGTTGATCAGAAATGTACATTTACACACATAAATAGAGTTCATAAACAGCTATAATATTCTCAATTGAAACGAGTAGAGGCTTGGACCCGGAAACAGCATTAGGCTACACCACGATTTAACAAAGCGGTCAGAATTTAACATAACACTGAACACAACGTGTGCAACACCTGCTATACATGTACTATACACTGTTTTGTGATAAGATCAGTTTTAAGTTACATTGAGGACTGATACATCACCACCACCAAGAAAACGATTTGCCATTAAAGCGAAACGTTTGACAGAAAAAAACAAAAGATCAGGGGTAATGGGAAAGTCTCCTCAAATAACAACCACAAACCTTATTTAACTCCATGGCAAATACTGGGTTGGCCAACAAATTTATTTAATGGCTTTATTTTAGTAAAGATATCTTACCGATGCGTCATAATGTGGTTCAAATCTGCCACCAATCCCATAATTCTGAACCTGGAAAATGATTGCAACACTATTGTAATTAAACTTTCAGGTAAAACAACACCTAATACTTCACAGGGAAAATAAATGTTATCCATTGAAGCAGACTAAACCAATGTTGCCTTGAAGTCTGAAATGGATTTAGTATTCTATATATTTTGAGTGCAAGAAAGTGTGACCAAGCTAGCTGCAAGACAGGGCTTTGCAAAGCTTTGTTAAACTAGGACAGAATTGTCCATATAAAAATAAATATATGCTACCTGTGCATGAACAGGTGATTTCTTTCTTACTGTGACCGTACATTTAGTTCATCAGCTGATTCCACCGAGAGTCCTGTGATGTCTGCAATATTCTGACTGATACGAGCAACAGTGTTGTCTTCCTCTAGAAAAACACTGAAAACAAGGGAATGATTTAAGCAACACTCGTGTTAACAAATTGAACCATATTGTAAACTTTTTCCATTTTTCTTCCCATAAGTGTGAGACAAAAATGGTTAATTAGTTAATAATTAGTAAATAATATTAAGTAATATAAAATAACAGTAATGCATAATTTTCATTTTGGGTGAATATAAAAGATTATCACCTTTGAGAAGTACGGATGTTTGAGACTCCATAATATCTAATTGTAGACCTAGAAAGCTAAAGTAGGCCACACAAGGGAAATTGAACTTTTAATATAAATATGAATAAATAGTACACAATTCATTCCAATATCACTATATTTCATTGCATTTAGATTTGTCTTCACTATAGAAATAAGTTGCCAAGCCAAATTTTAAAAGGAATGCCCAAAATAGCACAACAAAACATCAAAACTATTAACAAGATATTAGATTCTGATAGTGGCAATTAAATAGTTTAATGTTTTTTGTTTGTGTGTGTGTTTTAGATATTCACTTGATGTCTGGAGATATTCTTCAGGATCTCTATCTCTCTGTCTGATATAATGTCATGATATCTGATGATGCGAGGCTCGTCCCACTCCACTTCCTCTTTCACTGGTGCATACATCAGTCTGGGGTTTCCTCCACCTGTGCTGTACCTACAGGACAGCGCCCGCTGCCTCTTGGAGGTCTGATTTGATAAATTATAATAGACTCAAAGCTTCACATTGACTGTTTGTAATTTCATGTTAAATGATGATTTAAATTGTAAACACTGTACTTGCCCTCTCGTCAACCTCTCCTCTGCACAGTGCCTCATAGGAGTTATTTGACTTTGTGTTCAGCGTGAATATGTCAGGATTTGAATTTCTCTGGAAGCGAATGTGTTTATAAAGGCTCAGCTCTACTTTGACTTCGTCATTAGTTGGATCTGAGGAAAAGAAGTTTATGACTTCCATAGTCCTGCAACCTCATAAAAACATTATTAAACTTCATGTCACTATGACCTCACCCAGATTTAGAAGCCGTTGGCCGAAGTAGATTGCCACAGGTAGGCTGCCAAAATGATAGGCTGATGAACTAAGGAAATGGAGCAACTTTTTCTCAGTAGCGATTGAGTTTTCTGTTAATCTGTCCAGACTGTACAGGAACCAGAGAAAGGCATGCTGGAATTTGTCCTCCTCATAAGCGACCAACCCCATATGGTAGGCTTCATCTGCATTTAGAGACGTTTCTGACGCGAAATGAAAGCATCAATCAGATTGGAACTTATTTTGAAATTAAAAAACTGAAACTGCATTGGTTCAGATATTTCACCCTTTGTGATGTTGTGTGGATAGAGTTTGTAGAACTCTTGCAGTCTGATCAGTTCTGAAGCGGCATCATTCAAGTCCTCAGCCTCTGGGACATTTTCATAATCCAGCAGGTTCTGATACTCTAGATCACACAAGCACAAGTCTCAAACACAAGAACAGATCCACTGAAACGTTTAATAAAATAACTTGAAAGCTTTCATCATCATTCACCTTAATCTCTAGATTTTTATTTCTAATAATAATAAATGATGATACATGTTTTAGTCAAAGAACTTAAATAAGCTCTCACCTTCATAAAGACTCAATTGAGTGTATTTGACAATAGTCAGCCATTCCCTTCTCACTCGTCTGATGAGTTTGTAAGCTGCCACAGGGTCTCTCATGGTTTTCTCAGGGTTATCAGGGTCCAAGTATGTGAGTAGTTGAAGAACCGGAAGAATACTGGATTGAAGTTCATCAAAAGATGTAGGGTTAAATTAATGTATTAACAACATATTTCTTGATGTAAAAAACATATGCCAGCAAGATTGCTAAGTATTCACAACTGGTTTCACCAGGTTATTGCTGTAAATTGAAAATATTTTAATTTAAAAAATGCTTTGATGCTTATAAAAGTGTTTTCACCTCTTCATTGTCTCTACATTCTTTTCTTCAGCATTGATGTACAGACTGAAGGTTTTCAGAAGGTCTTCCTCCACCTCGAAAAGCTGTGCAACTTTATCTATAAATAATTATATTTGCACTTAATTTTTTTATTTAAAAAATGTATACAGGTATTTCTATTATACTTTATTTCCATCCATAATGAAACATCTTCATTATATAACCAAAGAGAAAGTTAATAATTGTTTAGTCATTAATGGCATCAATAGCTAAAAAAGTGAAAGTTTGATTGTAAATCTCAAAACATGTGAGTAAATATATGAAGATTTAATTATGTATGAAAAAAAGCTGTGGCAAAAGCTGTTTACTGTATTATGATCAGAAGTGTCTCACAAATAAAATGAATAAATAAAATCAGCTCAACAGTGTAAAAACAGAATAAAAGAAGAAGAGAAATAACGATACATAAATGAATAAATAAATAATGAACAAAACACTAAAATAATGGTTAAAAAAGGAATAAACTCAAATAAATGAATTCAAATGAATAATACCTGTTGATGAAAAGATTTCATCTCCAGTAGTAAAGACAATCCATGAAAACAGCACAAATACTGTCAGTTCCTTTAAGGTCATTATCAGACTTTCTATTCCTCAAAACACAAAAAACTTGTGTATGCATCTTGAAGTGAACTAGCGGAGCTTAAATACAGACTGTTCACGTGGATCACCTGTCCGCATTTTGCAATTTCCCAGTACTGCAATCGGAGACCAAAAAACGAAAGCAAAACAACATTTGTGACAGTCATAATGAACATAATGATAATATAACTATTTATTTCTGCCATATGGACATTGCTCTGACACAGTCACCTCTGATAACAGATTACTCTTAATTGTAATCTACATGCATGTTCTGTAAAGCTGCTTTGAAACGTAGATTTGAAACTGCATGAATATGTATTGTGAAAAGAAAGTGCTATACAAATAAATATGAATTAAATGTAATTTTTTTGTATACAATCCTTTGTCTGTTTGCTGTGTAATAATTTTTTGACTTATTTGAAATGAGTTGCTTTCCGAACAGTCTGTCAGAACTAGTCTGGCCAGTCCTTTAAAAGCTGGTAGCCTATATGGTTTCACAAACAAATCCCCACAACTCATGTTTGTGAGGTTGACATATCAACAAAATATTTTCAACAGAATGCTGAATTAGCAACCACTTACATCACATGTAAGTGTGACTAATGCAGAAACTAAAAGTACACAATGAATTATTATCTCAACAGCATACTAAGTGTTATTGTGCTCATTATGATTATGTTCAGTATGTTCAGTACTTTTATATTATAGATGTGACTAAACACAATATCTATGTTATGTTTGTCCTGAAAAAATCTTAGTGATTGTATGATTACTGAAGTGGATCAGAATTACACACACAGTGTGTGTTTGCATGTATATTTTATATTGTGTGTAATGTCTCACGTATGATGACGTTGAAGCATGTTGACACTTGACAGCCTATGTTTCCTCCTTGTGGACTTCACCTAAAAATCAAGAGGAGGGAGACGATCATACCACAATAAAATTTAAGTCATTCTAACTGTAACAAAAACATTAATGTTAAATCATACTGATTCCAGCACTACAGAACTCTGAAAAGAACGCTACTGAAAAGAAGTTTTATCCAACTACTTTGGATAAAAAATCCGTGTATCATTCGTTCAATCGTTTTTTGATTTAATATTGAAAGTAGAAAAATGAGAAAACAGTTCCTTTTTCGATTTTTCATTTTTTCCAAAAAAACGAAAAACAAGAATTCAGCTTGATTTTTCGTTTTTCGTTCTGAGGTAGCAAAATTAATAAACAGCTGGAAAATTCGATTTCTACACGTGGGCGGGAATGAAACGCCCCTTTCCTCTGATTTGTCAGCCGAAGATCAAACTGTCCCGTCATCAGCTCTTCCTCAGTTCTGCACTGCAGAATAAGAGTCCTCCGTTGTGTGGATTCTTAACGCGTTTATTGCAACTTTTTCATGTTTTCCATTAACGAGACTGAATGAATGGCTCGACACAACCCGTACTGGAAAATAAACTACACAGGGCTTTCTTCTGTGTAGATATAAATTCACCTAACTTTATGCTTTGCATCAGCTCGGTATGCAGGGTAAATGACGGCTGTTAGCCTAACATGGTCGCCCTCGATCGCCCAGTAATTTTTTTTTAAATAATAAATGTAGATATAGATAATCAATATAATTAGTTGTAAATTAAATATTTTAACACTTATAGAAAAAGAAAAGAATAATGCATTGACTATATATAGGCTATAGCCTAAGCCTAGGCTATATTAACATAAACGCATGAACTGTCATTCAGACTGACTATCTAACAACCGGAGAACAGAGAACAACAGAGATATTAAAATACATACTCTTCTGAGTTTTATAATGTAGGCCTTATTGTGTTTTATTAAAATGTATTAATTTATATCTCAAAGATGTGCGCTTGTGCGCAGTGCACTGGGTCATGTTGAGAGGGAAACAAACGCATTTTATTATTAGCCTATTCAGAAAAAGACCGGTAAATAAAATTCAACATTAACATTATAAACACTATTAATAACATATAGGCTATTTCTATGCGTATTTTACTTCCCCTTACCATTACTTCCCCTTTGACATTTGCCTATGTCAAATCCTTAAATGAATGGTATTCAGAAAACAACAAGAATAAAAATAAGTAGCCACGTATAATAAAAATATAACCTAATAGCTTATAATAATAGCCTATTGTGTCCTTATTCATTATAAACAACATTTAGCCTATTTTAAACGCCAAGCCTAAACAAATTTAGGCTATTTGAATCGAAACTGAAACTGTACCGACGTTGGTTTCGCGCATCTCGGTCCCAAGTTTCCATATTTGCAATGCAAAATTTGGATGCTAACTAGTAATGTAAAGAAGGCTTTAAACTTCAGTCGAGTCCCAATATAGGCCTACACGTATAGGCTAAATCATCATCTTCACAGCATGGGAAATGAGTTTGGAATAACTGCTGTGCGGCACAGCCTTTATATTGTACAACAGACGAATTAAATTAAGCAGAATAACTTTTTATATATTTGGTTGACTGTGTTTTATTTTAATAATGAACAGGCTGCGATGTCAAGTTAGCAATGCCAGAAGTGAACTGATAATAGCCTATGTTGTTAGAGCGAGCGATGCGTCGGCGCCATCACTTGGATTTGTTGCTCAGCAGGGGAAATAACTTTGTTATTCGTTACTCTGTCATTCGAAACAGTAAAAAAATATATTTTTATTTGTGTACATTCAAAATGACTACAAAATGTTATGCCTTTGAAAAATAAAGAAAACAACATGATTTCTACTTTAGTGCGTCTCAGTCTCCTTGAACATCTTTCTGGCGCACACCAAAAATGAACCAAAATAGAGTGAATAGCCTTCGGACGCGCCTACTTTTCAAAGTCAACATTTAGATTATTTGAAGTAAAATGCATTATATAGTCACTTAGGAATAAAACTCAGCGTGGTTCATGATAAAAAAATAAAAAAAAACTTTACAGTTCGGAAAATATGAAAATAGCAATCCCCTGGCACTTGAGAACTCTGGTCTACAAAGAAGAAAGCCCCGTCTAGTCTATTCCCCAGTACGGGTTGTGTCGAGCCATTCATTCAGTCTCGTTAATGGAAAACATGAAAAAGTTGCAATAAACGCGTTAAGAATCCACACAACGGAGGACTCTTATTCTGCAGTGCAGAACTGAGGAAGAGCTGATGACGGGACAGTTTGATCTTCGGCTGACAAATCAGAGGAAAGGGGCGTTTCATTCCCGCCCACGTGTAGAAATCGAATTTTCCAGCTGTTTATTAATTTTGCTACCTCAGAACGAAAAACGAAAAATCAAGCTGAATTCTTGTTTTTCGTTTTTTTGGAAAAAATGAAAAATCGAAAAAGGAACTGTTTTCTCATTTTTCTACTTTCAATATTAAATCAAAAAACGATTGAACGAATGATACACGGATTATAAAAGTCCAGTAGGAGTTCAATCTTCAGCTGGCTGGCAGGAGCCGCCACTGCTGGCATGTCACGTGACCTGTCAGTGGCTGGCTGGCAGTCTGTCTTGGCAATTTCATTAAAAACAAAACAAAAGAAAGGAAAGAAAGAAAAGTACCGTGTGTAAGCGTTTTAGCGAAGTGGTTAACGACGATAAATCAAGTGCTGGGTATGTAATAATATGTGTTTGTGTGCGCGCGCGCGTGTTTTTGTGTGTGTTTGTCTGTTCGTCTGTTCGGGAAGTCGCAGTGACAGAAACAGTGACATTCCAGTTTGGGAGTAAAGCCTGTTTATGCTATTAAGAAAATAAAATTCTGCCAAATAAATTTTGTTTTAAAGAAATGTTCATTTAAAAGCAGCGCTCATTCATCATCAGTATTTTATGTTACGGTTATGTTTACGGTTGATGCGCATCAACCGTCGCCGAGTCCGCTGTTGAAGGTGATGATCATCCATTTATCATCACGCGTAACAACAGATAAGAATAATTGTAATTTGGCCATAAGGTGCGGATACTTAAATCACACACAAAAAAATAAATATAAAAATAAAAATAAAAAATTGGGCCGGGTGGATGATTTGTTTTTGGCTGCGGATTCGGGTGACGTTGGAGCTCATCCGCGCATATCTACTAGCCTAACGTTACATACATACTAGCAGAGCATCTATGATACTAGCCTGTAAAATTATTAACAGGGGCACATTTCTAGTTTGTTGATGATTAGGAGGTTTCTTACTGATGGGGCTGTGGGGGAACATAAGAAGGAAAAGGCTGGGAAACAATGAACTAGAAGCAGACAAAATCCATATAGATTATTTCAGTGGCAATATGAGTATAAATGGATAAAACGAATTTGAGTGAACACTATTAGTAGATTTTCCAGACGAAACACGGTGGGATCCAATAACTCCAATCCAACATGGTGGGATCCAATAACTCCAATCCAACAGGGGGCACTAAAATGCTTTTGTGCTAAATAAACTCCGTTGTTTCTGTTGTCCGCGGGAACGACGTCACTTTGGCGCCGAATCATACGGAGTTAAGCGCGCGGAAGAAAACATCGATGCTTCAGAAATTTTAATAACACGAATATACATTAAAATATATTCTAGATTTACTCAGTATCAGCAGTGCAAGACATCAACAATGCAGCGAAGCATAGCGTGAGTGTGCCCTGCTCTTTTTTGTGCTTTTTTCCGTGTTGATGATAAACTGCAATCATGTCTGATTCTTACACAAGACCGTGTTTTTACTCTAACGTTACCTGTGACATTAAGGGTTTTGCTTTAAGCTTTAACGTTAATTCTTTACGTTAAATGTATGAAAGATGTTACCTTATAGTATCAACTTAAGTGAGCTCCATACGTGATCTCTTTGTTTCCCGCCCATAGGTCATTCTTTCAGCCAATGAAAGGCAAGGAGAAGAGTGATGGACAGGTCAAAGAAAAGGCTGAGTAAGTGACATTTTCCATATTAAACATTATGCTTAAGTTTATTTGTTCTAATTTAACATAATGTAGAAATGTCAGCCAATGCAGCCAAACGTTCTTTACACTGCCAACAAAAGTATTTGTTCTGATTCTGTATGTCTTCGCTTTGGTGACATTGACAACTATGGTATATGGACTCCAAAAAGATTATGATAACAAATAGGTAATGTTATAATGGTATGTAATAATGTTGTATAATGTTTTTTTCTTCTTTTGCTGCTCAGACCTGTAAAAAGTCCTCTCAAAATTCAGAATGGCGTGCAGGAAAGTGATTCACCCGTAAAGAAGGTTCATAAACGCAGTCGAGTAATCATAGAGAGTGATGATGAAGATCAGCCGATGGTTAAAGAACAGGCGCCAAAACAGAGTGAAGTTCAAACAGTAAAACCAGAGAAGGTAAGAATTGAGTCATCATGGCAGTCCACCATGAGAACACGTCAGTATTGTTGTCGACGATTCTGTTTCTATGTGTTCCTACTCCAAACACACAGATTTCTGATGTTACAAAGGCTGCCTGCACTCCTGTATCTCCAAAAACTCCTGTAACCCCGACAACTCCGGTCACTTCGAGTACCTCTGTTGCTGTCGTAACCCCTGCTTCCTCAGGAACTCCAGCAACTCCAACATCAACATCACCGTCAGGCATTCCCAAACGCAAAACCGGTCTGTATTAGTCTCCTCTTCTCACATTCCCTCTTGTGCCACTGATCACTTATTCTCTCTTTAATTCTTCTTAATACTCCAAAACAGCACCAGTAGTTTTTTTAAATGTAAATTTTCAGAAAAATTTAATATTTTGAAATGGAGCAGTTTATTGAACCTTTAGACAAAATATAAAAGAAAATCTTTAAAACAAAAGTTGCAAATGGGCTTTGTTTTGTTCTGTTTTTGAAACCTAAAGGCTTTAACCCTTTAGAACCTGAAGCTAAAATAGGTGTTTTTCACATAATTAGATTTTTTGACTGTAAAATTCTAAAACAATGTGCTATCTTCATGTGCAAGGTGTTATCTTTTTCAGAAAAAGATAAGCTTTCACCAAATTTCTGTTATTGACCATTATTGTGGGTGGTGAGTTTGTAAATAGAATTTAAATAGACAAAAATAAAAAAATGAGAATAAATTTACTGATTTTTATTTAGAAAAAAAAAACAGAAATAAAATCATGAACGAAAGAAACTAACACTTTAAAGTTGAAAAATGAATTATAATACATATATACAAGTCTTTTTTGTGACATTGGGTTGCATAGTTTTCATTTAGGACACTTTTTTTCATACTCGCACACATATACAAATGCACGCATTCATAGGCACGCACACATACACGTGCACGCACTACATGCTTAGATACGTGAAAGAGTAACGGCCATCCGCCTCCCAAATTTCATTCAAAATCATCCCAATCCCCTTTTCTGCTGTCTAACACTTCTTTCGCCATGTATTTTTTATTTTTTTAAATTATTTTATGCAATCCAAAACACTCTAACCTGCCGCGCATTGTATCTCTCTGTTCAAATCCTTCCATCCCGCGCTGCTGTCATTTGCAGACGGAAAGCATGGCAATACCGTAATAAGCCGTATATTGGCGAAAAGCGCTTGATGTCTACTTTCAGGAACTATTTGAATTATTTTGATAGTGCAAACGGTTGAAGAGTTACAGTGACATGAATACAGCTTGGTTGGCTGTGTCGTCGACGACACATCCGGTTTTAAAGGGTTAATGGCCATTATAGTGAATTAAATTAAATGGTGAGAATATGAATCTTGCACAGTAATAAAATAACATTTTATTCAGAGGCCCAAAGTGAACAAAATGTTAAAAATGGTAATTGCATTTTTTCTCAAATTTCTAAAAACAAATTCTCGCAATTGCAAGTTTGTGTCTTGCAGTTCTGACTTTATCTAGACTTGGAATTGCGAGGTACCAAAACCCCTGACTCGGGTAGAACTGCAAATTTATTTCTCATAATTCTGACTTTTTTCCCTCAGAATTGTGAGATATAAACTCTCAACTGCAAGTTATAAAGTCAGAATTGCGAGATATAAACTCGCAATTCTGAGAAAAATGTTAGAATTGTGAGATATAAACTCGCAATTAACTCAAAATAGTTGTTTTCTCTCAAAGTTGCAATGACCTTTTTTATTTATTTTATTCTGTAGCTTCTGAAGTTATTTATATAGCCAGAAAAGTAACATGAAATTCTGATAGCTTGTAATGTATATCGAAGAGATTTTTATAACAGACTACTTTCATAAAATGCATATAAAGATCAGTTGTCTCTCTGTATCTTCCAATATTATGTCTTAGTAAGGTGATATTTAAATGCTTTAAAAAAAAATATGCATGGATAATTAAGTAAGCCTAAGTAGCTTTAGCCCAGTAAGTGTTTGAAATATTACCAACAATATAAAAGTTATTCTTAAAGGGATACTTCACCTCTGGGAAGATGAATGTGTATTTAAAATAGGTCATTTAAGTAGAAGAAATGTGAAGACATTTTTTAATTTGGAGCTTTCTAGACTGAGAAAAGCCAGAAAATGTATTTTTGGCTTATGTGGATGAAAGACAACAACTCCCAGAATGCACTTGCTTCGCTGTCTCAGGAGGCCACGCCTACCGGTAAGAGTGCGCAGTTTAAAACAACAAAGCTAGCCTACGTGATGAGTTTGCGAGGGATTTAGAGATCGTCCAAAATGTCCGGGATTCGGCTTTTGCGTTCTACAGTCGCCATTCATTTATCATGTTTACTGTGGCGAGCAGGACGAGGCTGACGGCCGCGGGAGAACAGCGCGAGGCCGGTGGCGTCATTACTGAGATGCGCCGGGTCTCGCATATCTCACGGAGGAGCGGGAATTTTTCTTAGCAATGGTAAAACGCACATCAACCGATCACTTGTTTAGCGTTCATGTAAACACTACATTCAGATTCACCAATCGGAATGAATTCAGTTAGATTGAAACAAAAGGTGTGCATGTAAACAAGGAATAGCGACCGCAGAAAGCAAAAGCTGAATCCCGTACATTTTGAACGATCTCGCCCGCCGGACAAGTCCGGGAAAAGGAGGATGGTTACTTACTCAGCTTTCTCCTACTATTCAGCTTTCTCCACAGAACAAGAGCCTGCTAGCTTAGCTTCCAAAGAAAGACGGCTGACACTGTGTGCATTCTGTGAGTGAGATCCCACCTCCTATGGGCGGGCTGAAAACATGCGGAACAACGCCATCTACTGGCTATAGTCTTTAGCCTCTGGACAGAAAATCCTCCGATGACGCAAAATGACGATTTTTGCGTCATCGGAGGATTTTTTCCAGACAAAAAATACATAAATCTCTTGTCTCAGGGGGATATGAGGGTGGAAAGCATGGTAATTCGAAAATACTACAGGTTTTCTACTAATACAAAGCTTAATGCTAAATCCTGAAGTAACCCTTTAAGTTTACTTTAAATAAATGTTTTTTTTTAAAGATTTCACAGTTAAAAGAAATGTGTACCATGATCTGAAATGTGAATAGTTTTAGAATTATACTAAAAGGCCTCTTACTTGCTTCAAAAAAAAAAAGTATCAACAAAGTTTTGATCGTGTTTATCATTTTCAGGCCTTAGAAATTTATGTATCAAATATGATACAGTAGGCTTTATAAATTTAAAGTCCTTCTCGCTTTGTTTAGCCCGCAAGCAGTTTCCCAAGAGGAAGCTGGAAAGCAGGAGCGATGGAGAGGGGTCGAAAGAGGAGGAGGAGGAGGAGGAGGAGGAGAAGGAGGAAGTTGGAGGCCAGGAGAGGAAGAGAGCGCGAGTGGAGGAATCACCTGGGCAGACAGGTAAGATTAGCTGATCTCTGTGCATGAGTATATCCTTTCTAGAGCTGTAACGATTCCTCAATTCAAGTCGAGTACTCGATTTTATAAAATCCTTAATTGTAATTTACCCGTGATGAGTAACCGGCAAAATACCGGAAGTGGCGTGTTCCACAGACGAGTATCCATGAACCGCATTACACTGTTTTCTAAGGCTACGCAATATATTTAAAACCACTTACAATCTTAATATAGCATAGTGCTATTGTGAAATCACAATGGCTGCGATTCAGTTAAATAAATATATGCGCTGTTTTTTTCCACAGAAAAAACGCACAACGCTTTAATAATTTACATGCTTGCAGATTTCATGTTAAAATCACCTCAACGATGCTCCACACAAACTGTCTCTGCATATGCTGTTTGTTTAGGTTTCCAATAATGTGCATTTGGGAACGCAAAAAGTCGGACACTGTTTGTGTTTTATAGTTGTGCTGTTATCATTTATATGCGTGGAACGTCTCGGGTTTCTCAAACTCTTCTCTGCATGCTGCCTTAATCCTTTCCACTGTCTCAGTACGGTCCTCATTGATTTTCTCTTTCTTTCTTCAACTTAGAGAATGAGATGATGGAGGTGGAAGAGAAGAGCGTGGATGGAAAGACTGTAGTGGAGGAACGGAAAGATGAGGATGAAGCAAAGACAAGTAAAGTTGTGGACAATGCAAACAATAAGGTAAAAGAGAATGATAAAAATGATAAGCAGAAGAAAAAGATAAATGAAGAGAATAAGAAGAAAGAAAAAATAGAAGACAAGAAAGAGAAGGAAGATAGCAGTCCTGAACGATTGGTGAAAAAAGAGAGAGACACAGAAGGCGAGGGGGGATCGGCCAAAAAGAAACCCATCAGCAGCTTTTTTGGTAAGCCTTTTTTTCCTATTCTTTTTTTCTTCTTCTGTATTTTAATTAAACGAATAGCTCACCTCAAAATGAACATTCTGTCATCATTTACTCACCCACATAATGTCCAAAACCTGTATGATTTTTAAGGGGGAGTAAATGGGGACAATTTTCATTTTTAGTTGAACTATTTATTTAACCTTTGATCTTTTGTAGCTCCCAGAAAGGCAGCTGTAAAACTGGAAAAGGAGCAGCAAAATGCGGGAGAGAAAAAGAAGGATGTCGAAATCCCTGATGTCGCTGAACAGAAAGAGAATAAAAGGTTAAAATCCAAAAATAGTCAAATGTTAAACGACTTGGAATATTTTATTTGAAAAATATAATTGTTTTGGAAGGACCCCATTTGAATGAGCTTTATTTTTTGGACAGCGAAAAGGGGGTGGAGTCTGCAGAGCAGAGCCAGTATGATCCCTCCAGAGCAAAGTACCATCCCATTGACCACGCCTGCTGGAGGAGGGACCAAAAGTAAAGACGGCCTTTTATTAGCTATATAACAGAGTGCCAAATGAGTCCTATAGTTACTGTAGCATTTTTGCAGATTCGGTTTCATCGTCCCAAAGTCAGTGAAATAAGGTCATTTTTATAACTTTCACGTGTCTTAAAATGGCAGTTGCTTACAAGTGGCTAAATGGGACTGCAGAGGTTTTTGGGGACATTAAACGTCACGCCGAACAGGAAAATTAATCTATTCACTTGTCTCATTGAGTTTATACTTGTGCAAAATATTCTCAATCTTTCCAACTTGTAGAACTTAAATAAACATTGAAATTGTTGGAAGCTTGGTGATGGTGACTTTGAAGTCATGTGAGCATGGTGTCGTTCGTTTATAGCCTAAGGCCCTGTACCAAATGGCACCCTAAACACTCAAGGTCTTCCTAGGGGTCTGCACTTTCGTGACGTGATGCCACCTTAACTGTCGGACTCGGGTATAGCTCACTTCAGTGTGGGCTCGGCAAGAGTGTGCATCGAGGGTTCAAATCGACCGCAAAGGGGGTGTTTGCGATAGTCGACATGGAAATACTAGTCATTTAAAATACATATTTTTTTGCACAATTAATGTTTTGCTTTATTTTTTACAAAGGCTAAGTTTAAATTACAGTCTGAGTCATGTTAATGTTACATTTTAAAATATATTATTTTGAAAAGTGTATATCTGGAGTGGAAAACAAAATCTCAGATTTTGCATGCGTTGGTTTTCTAACCTGTTGGCAGGTTCAGAGAAATGTCCACTCGGAAGATGAGCACGGTGAGGGAGTATTTTGAAAGCCTGCACAAAACTTCACAAACTACACAAGAAGTAACAATTAAGTTTACTTATAGGCTTGTTATACTACCGGTTAGGGACAGTATGGTATGAAATTTTATATCGGATTAAAGGAGAAACATTATGAATGAAACTTAATTGACACTTGAACTGTTTCTATATCAATATCCTAACAAAGAGAATACGCTTAATCTATAGTTGTCAGTACACGTCAGGCTTTTCTTGCAATTGTGCTGCCCGTCATGTGTACAGATACTTTTCATACACGTGAAGCGTGTTCGAACCTAGACAAGCAAATTGTTGCCGTGGTAATGAGCAACAATACCTTAATGTGCTGACTTATGTGGACTAACTTTTATTTGAGGAAATTTGTTTATAATAGGCTATTAGGTTGCTAAAGTGAACGCTTAAGTTTAATATATAATGATCATACTGCAAGACAAGCACATCACATGACAGGTTTTTAGACTAGTCGTTTGCAAAATTTCCATTTAAACATGAATTAAATTAGTCGTGAACATCACTACTCGCGAGCACACTTATGCATCCTAAAATTACAAATGGGACACCCTATGGTCTTGTGGACTTTACGACTGCATGCACACAGCAGCTATTGTAAGTCTACAAGACATAGCACAAAGTACATATGAAGTGTGCCATTTAGGACAGGGCCTAACTAGCTTTTTACTTATGTCGATTGTATTTAGACTATTGTGTTCATTTGTGAAGATTACATTGATGAACAATATGTGTTAGAATTGTTAGGGTTAGGGTTAGGCTTGGATTGGCATTCAAAAATGGCAGCACTATTGTTTCATCATTAAAAGATTGAGAAAGTGAAATTAATTATTCATCTTAAGTTATAGTCTTTGTTTTTTCTGAAGCATTAACAAAAAGCTTAATTCAATTGCAATGTTTTTTTTTAAGCAATAAAGTACGACACTTTCTATGAAAGTTCATTGCATATTTCTCTATCCCTTTCTCAGAGTGCCATATTTGGCTGTTGCTCGCACCTTTGAAAAGATTGAAGAGGATTCTGGAAGGTATGAAGTGTAGCATTATTCTGTATAGTGTTTTATATTATTCTGTGTTTTTCTCTTGCATCTATTTCATTTTGAAAATGAGTATGCTGCTGTCTTCTTTTTTTAGGCTGAAAAACATTGAAACTCTTTCCAACTTTTTGCGCTCTGTAATTCTTCTCTCTCCTGGTGAGTGCGTTAATTGATTCATGGGGTTTAAATAGGTTAGTAATTATGCTAGCCAGAGATTGTTTTTCTTCCTTTTTGTCCAAGTAATGAATAAATGAACAGATTATTGCTCCTGTTAGGGAGACAGATTGAAGAAAAAGACTTTATCTTGTGCAAAGCACAAAAAATGTAGTATACATTGGAAATGTCTAAGCTTCACTGTTTCCCTCTTTTCAATACTCTGTTGTTTGTTTAGGTGACCTGTTGTGTTGTGTATACCTGTGTCTGAACCAGCTCGGCCCTGCGTATCAGGGTCTGGAGCTGGGCATCGGGGAGACTGTCCTGATGAAAGCCGTCGCTCAAGCAACTGGTAAATATATTTGTGTGTTCCCTAATGCCGTTCACCATTCTCTTTGCCTGACCCCTGTACTGTTGACTTCTGTTACCAGGGCGACAGTTGGACAAAATCAAGGCGGAAGCTCAGGAGAAAGGTGACCTGGGATTGGTTGCTGAGAGTTCCCGCTGCAATCAGAGAATGATGTTTACACCGGCCAGTCTGACAGCAGGGGGTGTTTTCAACAAACTGAAGGAGATTGCTAACATGAGTGGAAACGCAGTAAGTACAGATGAGAATAATGTGAAGTACACCTTGTCACTTAAAATATATTCAAGGTATATATTTTTATGAGTACATGTATTCCCTGTAGGGGTGTGCGATTATATATCGTCTGCGATAGTGTAGTAATTGTTGTTTTAACGATGTGCGATTTGACATTATCGAGTATAGCCTATCCCTCACACACATCCAGAGAGTTCATGCATACTCTACGTCAGGGGTCACCAACCTTTTTGAAACTGAGAGCTACTTCATGGGTACTGAGTCATATGAAGGGCTACCAGTTTGATATGCTCTTCTGAAATAACAAATTTGCTCAGTTTGCCTTTAGTTATACATTATTAATAATACTCATCTATGTGAAGACACTAATCACGTAAATGATTTCTCACAATAATTAGCAACAATGACAATAAGGAGGGAAACAGATATCAATATTCCGCACTTTAATCTCAGTAATTGCTACATTTCATAGGAAAAATGTCCCATTTTCACTAGCCACTGACAAACCCTTTTAACAAATCATGAACTGTTGTTTCAAAAAGTTATCAATTATGTAATGTTAGAAAAATCAACTTACATATTTTTAAATATATCTTGTCACATTTTGAACTAATGACCAAATCTGTGGCATTTTTTAAAACACTTTAAATTGAACACAATTCTTCAATATTTAAAAGGGAAAAATGTCCCATTTTCACTAGCCACTGACAAACCTTTTTAACAAATCATGACCTTATGATGTTGATCATAAAGCTGAAAATTAGAAGCTAAAACTAAAGCTGCCTTTAGCTCACAGGCTTTTTCTGTCCGTAGTGCACTTCCCGGTGGGTAGTTAGCATGGTAACGTTAGCTTTTGTGACACGTAGTGAAGTGTCTCTCCATATTGTGCCGCTTTGCCGTCGCCACAGTCGCCCCGCAAATGAGACGCACGCAGGTTTCTTTCACAGTCGTAAAAAAGATTTCCTCCTCCCATTCGTTGTGAAAGTGATACGTTTTCTTCCTTTTTTCTGCCATGTTTTTGGGGCAAGAAACTGCATTCAGCTACCATCTTCGTTATGCGCGCGCCCGCTAGCTTACGCTCCACGAGCACTGGTTTTGTCTCGCGCAAAATACTTTTGAACTAGAGTAGGTCAGAGTTCACCTAAACTTATCTAAACTCATGTATAATGAACATATTTTTAAGATACTGTCATTTTTAAATATATATAAATGCAAGTGTGATTAAAAAAGAATAGCAACAGAATAAAATTTAATTTCAGACGCAGCTCACTAGTGCTATTTTTAGAACAGGCCTGCGGGCGACTCATGTGGTCCTTGGGGGCGACCTGGTGCCCGCGGGCACGGTGTTGGTGACCCCTGCTCTACGTGATGTAGTCTTATAGATTAGACTAGTGCGGGTGTGCATTTAGAGTGCGCACTTTCACTGCATGATTTAGTCTCTGTTTATATCATTTAGTAATAAATATCACAAGAGTGCCGTTTTTCTCCAAATATTAGCATGATTATAACAAATGAGATATTGATTTTATACAAGTTTAGTAAACAAGAAGTTAATATTAAGTAACTTACATTTTAGACACCATATTGCCTGTTTTTGCTCTATTTCTCCAATGAAAATAGTTCAAAACAAAGCCACACACGGTGGTGAAATTAAATTGATCAAATTGACACAAAAGATGATGCATCATGCATATAATTAGGTTTTAAAAAATGGCTCATATTAGGTAAAAATCAATTGAAACATTATTGGAAAAAATAATTTCTGTCACTGCTGTGAACTGACCACCACAAAGAGTATGAAGAATGTCAAAAACTAGGAGTCGGCTGTCCACGACAGTCCTAAACCTGCTGAAGTACCAACACAATAAACACACCCAGCAAAATATCGTCTAATAATCGTTATCGAGAAAATCCCTGAAAATATCGATATATAATTTTTTATAATTCCCTAATTCCCTGGAGTTGTATACATAGCCTTGGTGTTACTAGCATCATGCTTTAGTTGTGCTACAGGAAACATGCACTACAGTGTTTCCGCTACATTCATTCTGCCGTGGTGGTCCGCCACACCAAAAATCATCCCGCCATACTATTGTGCATACTATTGTGTTATTGTTAAGCCCCACTAAATCCATAAAAAACATTGTGAAGCACCATAAAGTTTTCGTGCACTATTTTCCAAGACTTCTAAAGTCATTTGATAGCATAATGTGAGGTAAAAATGAATATTTAAGTCATTAAGTTAAAGTTAATATGGAAACTTATCTCTCCTCATTCATTCTCCATTCAGCATTCAAACAGTGCGTCGCATTCGGTTACGACAGCAACACGATGACACTCTCTCCAAGATCAATGTTCCTATTATTATACTTTATTTGTAGATAAAGGTCTATGGGTTGCATAAAATGACTTTATCTTGCTGGAGTTTATTGTGCTTTCTAAATCATATTAATTTCTCCCGTGTGTCTGTTAGAATACAGCACTGGAGTAGAGAGCACTATGAATTGTTCTTTCCTGCGCACTGTAACTGTAATTTAAAACTGTTAAAAGAAAAGGCTCAATAAACTTTGCATAGATATAATACACCAAGCATCAAATATCTCTTCGTTTTGTGCTTTGAACTTTTCAATGTGAAGCGCTGCACACTGTGACTTCGTGTTGCTTTAAGTGCATCATTCTGCTCACGGGATGCGCATAATCTCTTTGCCACTCTAAATTGGAGCCTTTCATTTTATAATACGTAGGGGAGGTTTTAACACCTGGGGCAAGGGGGTGTGACCCATGAGAATATCACTCATGTGCAATGCCCCCTCCCCCTGGGCAAATGGGCCTGCCACCACAGCTGGAAAAAATCCTAGAGGAAACACTGCACTATATTCCATTTATATAAACTATATAAACCCTATACATGCAAAACCTTTTAATTAGAACTGGGTGTCCACATATGAAGAGTTCAGATGCAAAAGCCTCTAAGTGCCATCTGAAAATTTCTTCTAGAATGATCATTTTTATTAAGCTTGTATATTTAAGTTCAGTAATTTCACTTAAATGACAATTAATAGGTCATTTGCATCGCCATTTAAGTGGAATTATTGAACTTAAATATACGAGCTTGATAAAAAATGATCATTCTAGAAGAAAATTTCAGATGGCACTTAGAGGCTTTTGCATCTGAACTCTTCATATATTGTTCAAAAGTTTGGGGTCATTAGGATTTTTAATGTTTATGCTCACCAAAGCTGTTTGACAGAAACACAGTACAAATAGTAATGTTAAAAAATGTTATTTACAATTTAAAATAACTATTTTCTGTTTGTATATATTTTAAAATGTAATTTATTCCTGTGATGCAAAGCTGAATTTTCAGCATCATTACTCCAGTCTTCAGTGTTGCATGATCCTTCAGAAATCATCCTAATATGCTGATTCGGCTTCAGGAAACATATCTTAATGTTATAAATGCTAAAAAAAAGTTGTGTGGCTTAATATTTTTGTGGAAATCATGATACATTTTGTTCATGATTCTTTGATGAATTGAAAGCTAAAGAACAGCATGCATTTGAAATAGAAATCTTACTGTCGCTTTAATCAATTTAATGGGTACTTGCTGAGTAAAAGTATTAATTTCTCAAAATGAAAAAAACATTGACCCCAAACATTTGAGCGATAGTTCAATTTTGGCCATGTACCGTATATCTGTTTATCTTCTGTTCTCAATGCAAATCAACTTCCTCTCTCTGTCAGGTAATGAATAAGAAGATTGAAATTATTAAAGGCTTGTTTGTGGCGTGTCGGTTTTCTGAGGCCCGATACATTGTGCGGTACGTAATTTCACCTTTCACTTATAACTTTAAATTTCTCATCTGACCAACCATGCAGAAATGTTGAGTGCATTCTGGAAAATTACACAATAATGAATGTAATTTATTTATGACAGTTGATTTACCCTAATTCTAAATGATATGCCGCTGGCCTTGATTAAACTGCTTTATGGTGACAGATTTATATGAATATTAATGCTGAAATGAAATATGATAGTTTGATTGGTTGCTTGTGTGATTGACAGGTCATTGGCGGGGAAGCTGCGGATCGGATTGGCTGAGCATAGCGTTCTCGCTGCTCTCAGTCAGGCTGTGTGTCTGACGCCCCCAGGCCAAGGTTTAAAATGATCCTAATGAAATTGGCATTAACACACATCATAATCGGTGCATTGATAGAACCTCCAGGCATCTGGCGTTTGCAATTACTCTACTCTCTGTCGTGATGAATAAAAAATGAATTACACTTAAACATGTTAATATTAATTAGGTGTCCATTTGGTTTAGCTGTGTTGAAATGCTGCTGATATGTTTTTCTTGTGTTGGTTTAGAGTTCCCACCAGCTGTGCTGGATGCAGGGAAAAGAATGAGTTCAGAAAGCAAGAAAGTGTGGCTGGAGGAAAAAGCATTGATCCTGAAACAGACATACTGGTGAGGCTATATATATATAATTATAGTTATTATTATTTTTAAAAATAAATGAATGCTTCTATTCAGCAAGACCCTGATCAAAAATACATCAGAAGTGACAGTAAATGCATTTGTTAACTTATAATGTTAAAAGATTTCTGTTTCAGAAAAATTTGCTTTGCCCACACAAAAATAAACTACATTTTAAAATGTATTAAAATAGAATTATACAATAATTTTTCACAATTGTATAGTTTTTACTGTATTTTATAAATGCAACCATTGCATAAATGTTCACCGCAGTATCTCTGTGATGTTTCCACACTATAAAATGCTGTTAAAACTATATTTTGGTTACTCTAATTGGGGAAAAAACACCAAAATAGTCTGAGATGTATCGAATACCCCCCAGAAGCTGAATAATATCAAGAGATTTTTTGATTCATGAACATGACTGTGGTTTTTTTATTTGGCTAATTAAGACTTGTCAGTAGTCTGTTCTCAGGCTCCTTGTCTCACAACTCTCAAGTATGAAAGCTGTAAGATATTTTAATAGGTTCACTGGTTTAGAGTTCATTAGCAAAAGATTTTGGAAGTCTGGTTCATTATTGTGAAAATGTTTGGGTAACTATATAGAATGTTTATATGCACGTTTGTAATTTGTATTGATATTTATATAGTGGATGGATATTGTCAAAAGCCTGAATTAGGAAGATTTTTTGTGTCCAGCCCCATTGGCTGTAGCTAGTATGAGTGGAAATATACACAGAATGAGCACAACCTGATTGTCAAACACCAACCGGTGCTGTGAGGGATAATTATCCGTATACTACAAACAGTATTTCAATTACGACTACAGGTGTCCGCTGCATAACAAGTGCCTGTTTAATGAGAATTAGCATAATTTGTACCCTACAGGAAGTCAGATTTTTAACAAATTGTTGCAGTTACTACATATCACCAATGCATACAAATAATATTTTCATTGCTTTCACTTATATTTTTCATTTCAGTGAGATGCCCAATTATGATGTAATCATTCCTGTATTGGTGAAGGATGGCATAGATGAACTGCCCAATCACTGCAAGCTCACCCCAGGTACTGACCAATCACAGTTTGCTCAGTTCTCCCACCATCTAATTGAAAATGTAGTTTAAAATGAGATTAAACAGTGTTGTTTTACAGGTGTGCCCCTGCGGCCCATGTTAGCTCACCCAACTAAAGGAGTCGGCGAGGTAATGAAACGTTTTGATGAGGCTTCTTTCACCTGCGAATATAAATACGATGGAGAGAGAGCACAGGTGTGTGTTATTTTAATCTTGTTCCACAAGGTGGAGCCTCTGCCATAGAAATGACTTTGTTTCCATGGCAATATCATTGATTGAATTGTTAATTGTTTTTTTTTTGCTTTGCATCGAATAGATCCATGTTCTTGAGAACGGAGATGTGCACATTTTTAGCCGAAACCAAGAGGACAACACAAGCAAATACCCTGATATTATCTCAAGAATCCCTCAGGTAACACATATGCAACCAGCAGGATAGAAATACAATTCAGATGGATGCAAAAGAGGGTCTCTTTGTGTAAAGCTCGGTGCACACTGTGCGATTCTTGCCACATTTGCTGTCTAATTTCAGGGATAATAAAAGATTCCATCATAGGGTGAAACTGGCAGTCTTGGATCGCTTAAGCCTCAGTGTGACATGCTCACTGATGCCCAATTAATTGCTTTTGCAAAGAAATATTTGCCTTAGAGGCTCTGGCAGAGTTGTTATGATGGTCATGTTTATATATTATATAAAACATTTGCTGTTGAAGCTTAAAATAGATCGGTTTTCGGTTATCAAAAATCTTTTTTGGATAAATAATTAAAAAATAATATTAATTGTGTGTGTATATATATATATATATATATAAAATTACACAAAATGATAAATGTTGCCTTGGAAACTAACTTAGAAGTACTAAAATTTCTACAACTGTAATTCATTTATTATATAATTTAATTATTCCAATAATTACGTAAATTAATTAGAAATATTAAGAAATAGACAACATAAAACTACTAAAAATGACAAAGCACATAAAGTTACAAGAAAAAACATTGCTGGAGTGAATATTGAGACACAACAGTGGCACTGACATGTTTTAAGTTATGTCAGTGCAAGTTGCTTTCAGTTAAAACAGCTCAAACATGCATTTTAGTCTTGTATGTGAAACTGGGGGCAAATGTCTAGACAACTCTGTCATTTATAACTAAAATCTTAGATGTAGCTTGTACTGTCAAGACATTTAATGTTGCACAGTCTGTCTGGGCTTTTACCCAATATATTTCTGGGGACAATTTGTACAGTCGGGCAAGCAACAATTGTACAGTATAGTACTCAGTGTGCACCCAACTCAAGGCTGTAGTACATGACTTTTTAAAAATCTGAACAGATTTTAAAACACTAGGTATCATTCACTTGCTGACGTTAGTTAAAAGGTAAAGAGGAAAAACTGGGCGTCATACACTAAATGACTTTCAAGTCGTTCCAAACACAAACTCAAGCAGAAACATTTGGCTCGTTATTAGGAGACACATGGCAAATTAAAACAATGTGTTCACGCAATTTTCTGCAGAAACCCCAATGTTTGCAGACTGGCTTTGACTTTTGGCAACTAATGACTACTCCTCTAGACTGCAAATCGGCATAGAAATTTGGGAAAAAAATCTTTTAGTGTATTCCAGCCTTTAGAAAGAGAAAAACAGTGCCAGTCAGGACATATGATGTTGAATATGCAGCAGTTTATGGATTTTCATCAAATGAGATTTCACTGTGGGTTGAGGTACCCAACATGACACGGCCAAAATTGAAAATCAAGGAACTGATGAAATGTGTGCAGAAACTCAAGACTAACATGGTTAAGATGATACCTGGTTTGGACACGGTGTTAGAGTCTTTTTCACAGACTCTCTCTTTCTCTTTGTTTCTGTGAGTCTCTTTGTATCTGTCTTTTTCTCTCTCTTTTTCAAAGGCCATATTTGTCCTCTGTCATCCTGCTCTGTTCTTCTCACAAGAAAGCAATAATGGATTTCAGCCCTAAAGCAAAGAAAGCATTTGATGAATGACACAAGCTCACGCGCAGATAAATCAATGAAAACGCTGTTGTTTTGCTTATCAGTGTCCATATCTCGCTCTGCCTTCACTTTTCTCAGTTGTATGATATTCAGTGCAAAATCTCATTATTGTACAAGTATCGAAACCGTCATAAGTCTGAGTCAAACAAGATGTCTCGTGGGGAATTAATATGTTCACTCAGCAGCAGAATACAGCTGTCAGACATGTTTTAGACATGGTTAAGTTCTTGGTTATGAAATATAGTGACAAACACATTTTATATGTACAAACTAGCGCTTGATTGAACAAGTAATTATAATAAAGTTTAATAATTAAACTTAAATTAAGTTAATTAAAGAATATTCATATTTCAGTACAAGTTAAGCTTAATCAGTTAAACAAGTTAAGCATTTGTTGTAAAATGTTGATTACCACAAAATTGAATTATGGTTACATGTTCTAATCATGGCTGTCATGAGAATAGAAAGCTGGCTTCATTCATACACTGTATTCAAGCTGCTGTTGTATGAACAGTCACACCTGTTAAATTTAGATAGTCAGTCCCAAACACTGACTGTGTGAATGCAGTAAATTGTGTGAGAGGATTACAAACATTTACAAAACCACCCCATACATTCTGCTACAGCTCTCACAAACTCAATATGCACTTGTAACATCTATTGAATTGTAAATGTCACACAGCCTGGGGGTTCGATGTGTTATTCATTTGTGTTTAAAGCTCAGGTGACCTTATAAACAAGTAATTTTAAGATGTTATGGCTGTTGAGGGGCTTTGCTCTGCGTTTATGATCCAGTTTGTTCATGTATTGATAGTAGATTTAATATATGTCCTCATCACCTCTCTCTCAGGTGAAAAAAGAGAACGTACGGTCCTGTGTTTTGGATTCAGAGGCGGTGGCCTGGGACAGAGAAAAGAAACAGATTCAGCCGTTTCAGGTCCTCACAACGAGGAAGAGGAAGGTGAGAGATTTGAAAACAGAAACAGCTGAATGTTGAAGAAAGATGCATAACTGAATGCTTAAATAAGGGAAGACTGATTGTGAACAAATGTATATGGACAGACAAATTCTGTTAGCTTTTGGGAAGTTGACATGCCCTGCAGTGTGAGATGCATTGTATGTTGCATCTTAAATCATTTTATATACTGTAGCATTTTGCTAATTGTGTTATGATTATTATGCATTCATGACCTTATATGGAAAAAAATCTTCATGATTGATTAATAGTCATCCAAATGTTAAAAACTTTTTATGTGTATTTCAGGATGTGGATGCATCTGAGATCAAGGTTCAAGTGTGTGTCTACGCCTTTGACCTGCTGTACCTCAACGGAGAGGTAAGTCCATTATAACAGCTAATAGCCAGTGACATTTGAATTAGAGATGCACCGATATGAAATTTCTCAGCCGATACCGATAGTCGACTATTCAGAATGATATTGTCTGATGCCGATACCTATAGTTTGTTTTTTATAGGAAAAAAAATCTCTCCCAAATAATGCTGCTAACTATAAAGAGAACCCTCTCATTTGGTACACTATAATATTAGAGGTTAAAATTAACAACAGAGCTATTATATTCAACTGCTATTTATTTCCAGATAAAATAATTACTCTCAAATAAAAGCTGAAATGTTAGTATACAACTCAGTTACACATATAAGGTGGTTTTCATAAGCACTTGTCTTCATGGCAAATTTATTCAAACATACATATATAATTAACAGTAAATAAGCTCTTCTCTAGGTTTTTTTTTTTTCTTTCTAACTAACAAATGACTTCCCTGAAGTAAATGCAACATTAAGTGATATTGTTCACAAGCTGTTTTATTGACATCTTTCCACGGTTGAAACACTGATTGAGTGATTACATGAGACATGATACGGATTTCAGTAAGTTGTACTGTATCTTTCAACTTCTGATATTCATGGATGTTTTTCTAGATATAATTTGTATTAAAGTGGAAGAGATTACTCGTGCTCCACGCTGCCTCTTGAAATGAGGCGCGACAGCGATCTGTCACGTCACATTTAGGAGCGTCAAAGCGCCATTTATTGTTTGAATTTCGTGATAAAGTGTCATCTTTCAAATTCTGTCCATTTTTGTTTCTTTTTTGAAGTTAAAAAGCACAGAGCTATTTGTGATTATTGGATAAGAGGCACGCTACAAATAATGTTTAGTATAGGGGAAAAGAAAACTGTGGATCTGACAACCCTGGCTTGAACTACGGGTGATTCATAGGGTCAAATACAGCCTGCTTTTATGTAGCTGTTTTTAGCTGTTAATGTGTTTTTGTCACATTAACTTGCCCTAACTTACTCTACACGAGAGATTTTCTTCACACAGTGTGAGTTGTAGTTGGTCATGTTTTACCGCACCCTTTTGATTGACAGGATATTATCGGCACTTATCATCGGCTTTTTAAAAAATAACCAATAGTGAAAATAATAGCTTTATACCGATTGTTGTGTGATACATCGGTGCATCTCTAATTTGAATAATTTTGCATGTCTCTGAATTTTCACTTTTTACATGTATTGTGTGTTATTTTTGTGAATAATGTGTCTGTCTTGCAGTCTCTGGTGCGAGAGCCTCTAAGCAAACGCAGGGCTCTGTTACGGGAGAGTTTTGAGGAGAAAGAAGGAGAGTTTGTTTTTGCTCGATCCCTGGATGCTGACAACACGGAAGCCATCGCTGAGTTCTTGGAGCAGTCTGTACGAGGTGTGTGAACTCGCCTATTGTTGAACCTGTGCGGTTTATGATAATATTAATACATTTTAATGTTTAGATATTATTAGAATTTATTATATTATTTTGTGATTGTTTTGGGTTGCCAATTTGAAATGTGGGTCCTGAAGTTCGAATTGCTCTCTGTGAGGTGTTAATCATTTAATAATCAATAATAGTAATATTAAATTTATAATTGGCTAATTAATCTCTATTTAAAGAGTTTTTGTAATGGTTTAAATGTTTTGCAGATTCTTGTGAGGGTCTAATGGTGAAAACATTGGAAAAACATGCAACTTATGAAATTGCCAAACGCTCCCACAACTGGCTCAAGGTATTGCACACCAGTTTCTCAATGTTCTTAAAATTTCATAGTGAAAATACACTTTTTTTTTTTCTTTTTTTTTTTTTTTTATAATCTTTTTACTTTTATCATATTCATGTTTTAAAGAGGCCGTATTATGCACTTTTACAAAGTCTTGATTTTGTTTTAAGGTCTACTAGAATAGGTGTTCATGCTTGTTTTTTTTGTTTGTTTTTTTTTACATTATTTTTCACATATTTCATATTATTGCAGCACCTCTCCTCCCAGTCTGTCAGTAACGCTTTGTTTAGTTCCGGTCTCTTTGAAGCCCCTCCTTTCGAAAAGTGCAATGTGCTCTGATTGGCTGGACCAGTGTGTTGGATATGTCATTTGCTTCGAATGCGTTTCAGAAATGTCACGCCTCTTACCATAACCGCGAGTTTCAACACACTACTAATGCAAATCAACCTGGCCTCGCCCCCTTTTTTGGGGTATTTCTTGAGCTGGAATTATCTTATCTAGGGTTATTGTGTCAAGCACATTCTCGGAAGAAAACTTAAGACTACAATCGAGGCATTTCAGAGAGTTCAGAAACAACTTTTTTTTTCTTTGTAATACTGCAGAACTTTTTCATGCTCAAACAGCAACATTACACTCTAAAGAAAGTTAAAACTGTAAAAAGCATAATAGGTCCACTTAAACATTAGAATGCCATGTAGTTACAAGTAGAATTTCGGAAGAGTTTACTTTATAAAGTCAGATTGCAGGAATAAAAAGGTTCTTTCTCTCTCTCTCACACACACACACACACACACACACACACACACACACACACACACACACACACACACACACACACACACACACACACACACACACACACACACACACACACACACACACACACACACACACACACACACACACACACACACACACACACACACACAAGACTTGTTTAAAAAAAATAAAACCCAGACAAGTATTCAAAGTCAGAAGGAAGGTGCAAGTCATTAAAGTGTAATTTCCACCCCATTAAGCTTTTCTCTTGTTCTGTGTCCGTATCCTGACATTAAGGCTGAGTGGTATGATGGAATATATACTCTGACAGTAGAAACGAGACGACCGGTAGAGATTCCGCTATACCTTATATATAAAATGTGATATATCTGTGTTGAGGTTTAAAGATTAAAAAAGCAGAAAGTTGTAGTCTTCTACATCAGCAACTGTGTTCAGTTTAAATTTGTTTTGTGGATTATATTGGGAGTGATTTAGTGTTTTTGTTACTTTAGGTTGTCTGTAGTTGCCAAGCAACTTGACTCATTAATATGGAATTCAGCTAATGCCCGCTCAGATATTTGTGCTGTATATTGGCTATTTAACTACAAGTGTGTCTTATCCAATCAAATGCATGATGTATTACTGGTTTGAGTGTGTCGTATCTCATGTGAAGCAGTTGTCTTGCGCTGATGCCAGCCTTTTGTCTGCATCCATTAAAATCCAAATGAAAAGAAAATAATCAAATGAGATGAAGTACCTTTCATTTGTAAAGTATTTCATTCATTGGATTATCAAAAGGTACTACTTCATGGTTACGTAAAATAAAACATTTGTGGCTTGAATTTCCTACAAAGAATATGAAGTGCCACTATATAAAATTATAAATTACTTTTGCTTATGCTCACCAAGGCTGAAAAACAGTAGTATTGTGAAATAATTTACAATTTTATAATAACTGTTTATTTATGTATTGCATTTTAAAATGTAATGTAATGCAAAGCTGAATTATCAGCAGCCATTTTTTCATGATTCTTTGATGAATAGAAAGTTCAAAAGAACAGCATTAATTCAAATCCAGAGTATTTAATTCATCCTTAATGAATAATGAACCTTCTGCTCTAACACCTCCAATTCTCACAGGAATTTATTTACCCATGTTTTTGTTTTAGTTTCTTAAAACTCTAAATTCAGGGTCTCTACCATGAGGGGAGGTTTGACACAGCCCTTATGTTTCAAACTTGTGTGGCTTACTTTCTTCAGGAGAACACGAAATGTTCGGCAGAATGACAGCCTGAAAACAAAAACAGTGTGGTGAAACTGAATGGTGACTGAGGCTGTCTTTCTGCCAAACATCTCCTTTCAAGTTCCATAGAAGAATGAAAATCGTAAAGGTTTGAAATGACATTAGGAAGAGTGATGATAATTTTGAGCCGTTTTGCCTCTTGGGTACATTTACCATGTTTTAATGATTTTGTTTAGTGTTTGTACTCCAGTACAAGACAAAGATATGGATAAAAAAAAAAGTTTTCTTGCAGTGTAGTTATGCAATTTATTCATATTTATACTACTGTCAGAACTGTCATTTGCTTGTCTGTTATATTGTTTCTAATGGTCTGTTTATGCAGCTGAAGAAGGACTATCTGGAGGGTGTTGGAGACACAATGGATCTGTGTGTTATTGGTGCTTATCTGGGGAAGGGGAAGAGAGCAGGCAGCTATGGAGGATTTCTACTAGCCTGTTACGATGAGGAGAATGAGGAGTTCCAGTCTGTCTGCAAGGTGTGTGTGTGTGTGCATTTGTCTGAGAGAGACCATGAAAAACTAGGACCATAAATATTTTCAAGATTTTAATTTAAGTAATTGCATCATATGCAGATTTAATTAATTGAATTAATCACATCAACATTTGAGGCAGATTTTGTAATAAATTAATGATGAATAATATATATACAGTGTATATATATATATACAGTGTATGTATATATATATATATATATATATATATATATATATATATATATATACACAGTGTATATATATATATATATATATATATATATACACAGTGTATATATATATATATATATACAGTGTATATATATATATATATATATATATATATATATATATATATATATATATATATATATATATATATACAGTGTATATATATATATATATATATATATATATATATAATATAAATTTATATTGTAAAATATAACAATTAAAAAAAATTCTATATATTTTAAAATGTTATTTATTCCTGTGGAATTTTCAGTCACATGATCCTTCAGAAATCATTCTAATATGCTGATGGTGCTTAAGAAAATTATTATTATCGATGTTAAAATATTGTTTTTGTGGAAACCATGATTCTTAAAATAGAAAGTGTATTGCATTTATTTAAAATTGATATCTTTTGTAACATTTAAAATATATATTTAAAATACATCTCTTTTGATCCTTGCTACTTAAAAATATACAAAAAATATTTAAATAAATTCTACGGGCCTCAAACTTATGAACACTAGCTCAAAATAAATGAGTTAGTTAGACACCATTAAGTAGACATTACAAATAAATATTTATCTGTGTTTTGCTTTTGTCAGATTGGAACAGGCTTCAAAGATGAAGATCTGGAGCAGCATTACAATTTCTTAAAGGTACATCAGTGTTTACACTTTGTTTCCATGTATTTGTGAGTACTTTGCTGCATAAAATCTTTTTACATGCAATCCACCTCAGGAGCACATTTTACCTAAACCACGGCCGTATTACCGCGTGGACCAATCAGCAGAGCCGGATGTCTGGCTAGAGGCAGTGCAAGTGTGGGAGGTGAAATGTGCTGATCTTTCACTGTCTCCAGTCTACAAGGCAGCGATGGGATTGGTCAGTACGCCACGCACATGTGAATCATGATGCTGAATCAGTGATTTGTTAATTTTTTTGTGACTACTGTTTTCACTGTTCAGATCTTGGTGCCAGATTTTTAGTTTATTGTGCTTAAGTTTGGGTCTTTATGGTGTGATTCTCTCCTTGGCCATCAGGTGGACCCAGAGAAAGGTATTTCACTCCGTTTCCCAAGATTCCTGAGGATTAGAGATGACAAAAAATCAGAGGATGCCACCACAGGGTCACAGGTAACAGCCGAAATGCAGAAAAACTTGGAGCAAGGCACCTAAGTGGAAACTTTACACATTCAGTTAATTCACATAATGCTGCGGAGGAAATGACCCGGAAGCACAGATTAAGGCACAAGGAAGACATTGGGGTCCAAAATCTTAAAAAAATGTAGAACAAACATGACTTTAAAATAAGAATAGTTTATAAATAAATGTTATTAATTTATAAATATATAATTAACTAATCTATAAATAAATATATATTATGTATGATATATTTGTAATTTAAAATGTGTATTAAAGTAGAAAAAGCACAATAGCAGTTTCACTTATGTAATCAGTCTGTAATTCACAAATGTAGGAGTCAACAGTAATTACCCCACATGAGACATTTCTTTCAAGGGTAAATGTCATAAATGCATAATGCATGGAAAACTCAGGATATGACTCCATACATGTGTGTGTTGTAGTTCCATGGCAAATATGATGGGAAATGTGAGATTTGAAAGTAGTTTTTCCTCTTGAAAGTCAAACGTGATGACATTGGCATAGTTCGGAGCGTCGTGACATTGTGATTAAGTGCAGCAAGTGAAGTGGATCCGTTAAAGGAAATCCATCTTTTTACGTGCCACAGTGTCTTTCTTTTCTTTCCCCCCTCATTTTCACAGTTCATTTATTTCAGTTTTCTTTTAGTCCTGTCTCCCGACGGTTGGAAACACAGAGGCGCACACAAACACACCCTCTCAAAATGAACTGTTCTGATCTCCTGCATCACTCTCTCTCTTTCTCTCCCTTAGATTGCTGATCTCTACAAGAAACAGCAGCAGATTCAAAATCAGGGTGACAAACCAGATCTGGAGGACTACTATTGATCTCTGCAGTCTGATTGTCAGCTACTCATGTTCCAATTGGTCGATGGAGGATTTTTCAATATTTTGTTGCATATTAACATGCTGAATTTTAATGCTGTGATATTGTGAGACTTAATGAAAAATGGAAATGAACATGTAAATAGTCTTTCAATTATACAGAGCGAAAATAAACACTTGCTTTTCACTAATTGTTTGCCTTGGGTATTTGTCACCACGGTTTTTGTCTGTTTTGTGTTCTTTACATGCAATCTCATGTGTTTTATTCTGTTCGTGGTCTAGTTTCACGCATTTATAAGCTTACGGACGCCTGTTTAATTTGCTGTTTTAAGTGTGTCTAAACACAGACGATCATGTGAGTGCTTTATTGTTGGAGTGTGTCTTTAGCATAGTGGGTTTCCAGTGAATTGGTCAATAGTTCTATTGTCAGTGACCAAAGATGGAAAATTAAATTATCCAGCTCTTTCGTTCCATCACTTGCTTTTGTACTCTCCATCGCTTCCTTCAAAGAATTCCCTTTCTTTTCCAAACTATTTGCTCACCCTCTCTGAAATGAGCCTGGCAGGTTTTGACACTGTGCTTCTGTCAGAGTTAAGACTGTAAAGAGAATTTTAAAATGTTGCTTTGACACTTTTGTAATAGTGAGTGTGCATGGGAGAGGCTTCATCCATCTGTTTAAGTATTTTAGAGAGGAATTACAATGAATTAATACAAGTTTAATTAATGTGAAATTAATACAGTATTAATAATTCAACCGTTAGTGCTCATTAAAATAGCCCATGAGCTGAATGTACTTGCTTGGTTTGGATTGCAGATAAGAACATTGATTTTAAGAGCCTTGAAGCATTCGGTTAAATGACTTTGCTGTTTATTAGTAAGGGGCTGTGTTGTAACCACATGATTTTTTATTAACTTGAATCTTAAGAACTGATCCAGTCATGCTACAGGCTGTGCTCAGACTGGCATACTACCTTTACTATGCAGCATGTTTACTGAGAGTTATTTATAATTATAGTATTTATTAGTATTGTTGGATTTGCTTTTATTGTCATTTTTAGTTTCTTTTAGGAATTGTTTTGTGCTTTTTATATAAAAAAAAAGATTTAGATTTTGTCATTTTAGTTCTACTTAAACCCATTTTATTTCAGTTAGTTGGCAGTTTTTCATCTGATATTTATATTTTGTTTATTTCAGCATTATTTTACAAGACACTGGAGAGTAATATGTGTATTTTATTTTTGCAGAGTACCTGGAATGACCTGCTGCATTTTGTGTGGAAGTGTATCCCATAATCCAATGCTTCTCCTATTTCTAATTTCCTATTTCTGCTTGAACTGCCAATAGTAAGGAAATGTTTTACACAAAAACATGACAATGTAATGCACACGTTAAAATGTTATTGCTTATTATTGAGTACTTTCACATACTACTTTTTAAAAAATTGCTAATATGCTAGTATTCCATTCTAAGCATAGCCTTAAATTTTGAGGAGTAATCAATTATTGAAGACTTTTTTTTACTTGTTCGAGCAGTCACCCAAACATTTTTGAAATGTTCTTGAAAATATCAGTTTTGCAGAAGAAATAGTCATAGAGGCTTGGGGTGACATGATGGTGAGTAAATGACAGAATTTATGTTTTTTAACTGTCCTTTTAAATTTTAGTCTTGCTCACACAATTGTACATTATGCAATGTTGTATCATGACTTCTGAAAGGAATATAGCATATGAGTCACATGGACCACTTTTATGATTATTTTGAGTGTTCTTATTGAAACATGAAAGCTTCGGTACCTGTTTTGTATGGAGGAGAGCGACTAACGTAATCTTCATAATTTTTCCTTTTATGATCCAAATAGGGATATACGACTTTGGAATGACATGAGGGTGAGTAAATGATGACAATTTTCATTCTTAACTGAACTAAGCTTGTATTCTTTGAGTATGGAATAGAAAAAGTGTGTGAAAGAACTCAAATGTCTCGCTGCCAGAGTCTGTTTCCTCAGGGTAAATAAACCGCTCACCACCCAGAGGACCGCGTGTGTCATACTAACTTATCAGCAAACAGTTTCAAACACTCCCTGAGAGGGTTTTAGGTCAAGAAAATCGGTGGAATGTGTCAAACGAGACCCGTTCTCTGTCCTCCTCCATTGATAGGGGGCAGAGAGAAAGTGTAACACCACAATGGCCCCAAATTTTTCTCTCTCCGTCCAATTCTTCACTCCTACTCCAACACACGGTTCCGCAACACAATAACTCATCTTTGAGTCCAAACAATGCTTTTGTTCTCCATTTTGTGCCCCTCCTCTGCATCCCTTCATCTCTCTCTCCCTGCATCCCTTGTTTTGGTGCTCCCTGTGACATCCCTGCCATGTGAGAACAAGAGCCGAGGGTAGAATGGAGGGAGGAAGAAAAGACAGATCGCTGCTTTGTCCCGACGTGACCCAGCTGAATGTCAGCTCTGTTGCCATTAGGCGTGCGTGTGTGTGTTTCTGCACCAGTCCATGAATTTAGCTTGATGATGTCAGACAGTTTTAAGGCTAAAAGAGTGTGTGTGTGTATTCTGTTTGGTGACATATATAGGCTTAATGTCATCAGATATAATGTACACTGCATGGCCTCAAAAAGTATTTGGACAGTTTAACCACTCATAAATAGATAAGCATGTGCATTATATAATAGTTGAATTAATAGTTTGTTTGGTTTAAAATAATAAAACTTTTAAAAAGTATTGCAACATTTTTATGTTGTGAAATGTTAGTGGAACATGATCAAAAACCACATTGGGACTAGAAAGCCATTGCAAAAATAAAATATAATAATAAAGTTAAAATAATTATGTGAAAGATCTAGCTTAATTTGATTATTATTATTATTATTTATTTATTTTTGTTGTGCCCACACTCTTAAAGTAAAGGTTATTTATTGACTTTGGTTGTTCCATTGGATTGAAGGTTCTTTATAGAGGAAAAAGATTATTTAAATTATTAAAATGTTCTTCACACTAAAGAGAGAAAAAATGGTTATTTTAAGAACTATTCAAAGTAAGGTTCTTTAGGAAACCCAAAATGGCTCTTCTATTGCATCGCCTACAAAAACCCCTGTTGAAACCTTCATTTTTAAGAGTGGTTTGAAATCTCGTGTTAAGCCACAGACATGATTAGCGCAGCGTGTGTGTATATGAATACCAGTAAAACACCTACATGTATATAAAACAGTGATAATGTTTCAGTATGGTTGACATAAAATGACCTTCCCAGACAAATCTTTGCGGTGGTTTTGCATATTTTTACAGTTATTTGTAAAGGTTCCTTCAGCAGTATATAAAGCAGATATGCAATCATTTCAATTCCATTTCACATTAGTCTACACTTCAGCGGTTTTTCTCATGTATACTGTTTTTTTGTGTCTGTGCGTCACACACATACACAGTGGTCTCTTATCTACTCTCAATTTTCTCTCTTTTGCAGGTTTTTCTCCAGCCTGTCTTTCTTTCCCTTCGTTCATTCTACAGCTGTCAGTCAAGACTGTGTGTTCCAATAGCTCTCATTTGGGATTCAGCTGATGGTGCATTTTGATTGGTCCTGCTGTCAAAGTCAAACCCAATGTCAACACTGTGGTCATGCTCTTTGATTTCCATCCGTATGCAACAAACAAGCATTGTCTAATATACTCGCATTAGCGTTACTTCGATTGCATCGCCTTGTTTTAATGCATTCTCATCTTCGAGTTGTTTATTCTTCTTTGTCCCTTTGTTTTTAGTTGTATACCCTCTGAGATTACAGTAAATTGGCCAAAAATTCCTAAACTGGCATATTTGCAGAAATGTCTAATAAGGTTCACAATCCCTGTAGATCTGAACTTAAAAAAGAAGGGAGAAGGGACCTGTAACCTTGGAAACCAGGGGAAACCAGGGGAAATGTCATATTCCTCTGCTTTTGTTAGCTGACTCACTGACTATTGTGTATCATTACATTTTTCAATTTGAGCAAACTGTCATTAGTTGCATTTTTAACTTGTTTACTTATAGCAAGCTTGCTTAGCAGTAAATGGTAAAACCTAGTATTTCCACTATAAACTATTACAAAATGCACTGTGCCATTGATGGCATCAGATGGCATTACATTGATATTTTAAACTTTTTCACCAGTTAATCTAGTTTAACTTTTTATTGATACAGAAGTTGTGATTGTCTTTTCTTTTCTAAATTGAGACGTATATCCCAGTGAAATGGCTTCTCGAACAAGAAAAAAAATGTAGGACGGACTTGATTTTATCCTTCGGGAATTGTTTGGATGGTTTTGGTTTGCTATTGTGATGTCATGTGAGTGACAGGTTGTCCCGCCCTTATTAAGGATTATGATGAAAAGATAAATAATTTATTACAAATACTGCAATATTTCATAAAAAAACAAGAATTGTCAGATTTGATATCATTGGCGACTTTAAGTAATAAAGATATGCACACCAGTCATGCAGATATGCAAGCATCTTATAGGGGACCAAAATACATTTGAGATGTAGTTATTGCCAGTCATTTTGTTATGCCAGTGTCCTCATATCAACCCATGTGTTTATATCTTCCGTTTCTAATATGTTCTGTCTGTTTTACTGCCGCCTTACTGGAATAAGAGGAGTGGGTGGGAGACTGGAGGAGGAAAGAATGCAAACCTTTGTCTACAGACAAAACGATGGTGGAAGAGAAAGAAAGCAGCTCTAAATTAGACCCGCCCGCTCACCCCATGTCTTTCTGTCTGTGTCTCTTTCTGTATTGTTGTGACTGGAAGACGTCAGCAGAGGAGAGGAATCTGGAGAGAGGGAGACATGGAAAAAGAGAGATGGAGAAAGAGATGTCTTTGTCTCATCTCTTAAACTTGTCCTGGTGAAAGGGCAGCGAGAGGAGAAACAGGGTCAGGAGGTGACTTTCTCTTTCTCCCTGTCTTTCTCTCTTGCCCCCGCCTTGCTTTTCTACTTGATGTCATATTGTTATTATCATGCATTCATTTAACTTGTTTGTTGTTAAAGATGTAGTTGTAAAAGGGTTAGTTCTTGTAGCTCAACTAGTTGAGCCACGGTCATGGGTTCAGTTACCAGGGAATGCATGAACTGAAAAGATGGATGCTTTGAATACAATGTATGTTTGGATAAACATGTCTGCCACATGTAAACGTAAAAAAAATTACAATTCTGTCATTTACTCTGTCATGTCGTACCAAACTTATGACTTTGGAAAACAAAAGATATTTTGAGAAATGTCTCTGTGTTTTTTGTCCATAGAATGGAAGTCAATGTTACCAGCATCCATCAATGTCTTCTTTTATCTTCTGCAGAAGAAAGGAAGCTATAAAGGTATGAAATGAAGCTGTGAAAATGTTAACAGAATTTGCATTTTGGGGTGAACTATCCCTTTAACCATGTAAAGTCTTTTTTTTTTTTTTTAATGGAACAGTTTAGACTTAAAAAATCTTTTAAAAAAGTTTGCATTTTGTATCATATTTGATACATCAGGCTTTTATGGCTAATATATAGAGGAGCTCACACTCGAGGAAAAAACTTTTTTTATTCAAAACAATGCAATGCAATATAATTATTAAAGAGATGTACAGATAAACAATCCTCAAATGTCTGTCATATTTGATACTTGCATGTGTAAATAATCAAGTTGCTTCAGTCCAGTAAAAGGTCACCTTGAAATATTACTAACAATCTAAAAGTTCTTTTTACATTTACTTTATAAAAATCGTTAAATTTCCCACAGCAAAAAGACAAGTATAATAATCTAAAAGTGGACATGTTTAGAATTACACTAAAAGGCCTTTTACTGACTAAAAATGTAATTGTCAATCATAGGGCAGAAAGCTTTGTAGATTGTGTAAACCGGTTTTTCAGTTTCGATCATGTTATATAGACATACATATATCTATATGTAGGGTTTATAGGGTTAAAGATGAAGTGTTGGTCAAATTTAATATGCAAATTAAGGTAGGTTGATTCTCTCGGAAGTCTAAACACAATGGCGCTATCAACTTTGCTTTGTAAACATTGGCTTAACCATTTGGCTTGAATTTGGGGCATGAAAAACGGTTTGTCCGAATAATGGCAGACAGGGGAATGGTCTGGAAACCTGTTTGAAAATATTATCCCTCCTTTTCCATTTTGGTGATGCTTGCGGCACATAAATTACACCCTTCACCTTTAAGTCCATCTTCTTTTCTGTAATGTGAATGTGAGTGGCAGGCAGATGGCGACCAGGTCAGGACAGGTGAGATGGAAAAGACCTGCAGCTCATTGTGTTTTCAGACCGACAGCTTCTCTGGGTATGTTTTGTTTATAGAGCCGAATCATCTGCATAAGAGAGAAAGGATTACAGACAAACAGCACTCAACCGTGACAGGATAAGGAGAAAGGAGGTATCAGACTATTAAGCCATAGATACGCACACACCCACATACACTGAACTGCAAATATAATCTGACTCTTCTTTATTGCTGTAGTGTCTTTGTCCTTCAAATTTGATCTTTCCTTGTTAAACAGATGCTGTGATGCTTTGATTAACTGGCTGGGGAACGAGAGAGAGGATTCATTCTCAGGTTATTGTATCACTCGCCTTTTCTATATCGTGTTCACAGACAGTCTTTTAGAAGGAGACAAAGAGAGAGAGCGAGAGAGACTGTCCTACCAGGGACGGGGCCAAAGAGAAGGCAAGAGATAATGAGGCGGTGAGGGCGGGGCTTAAGTTTGGGGTGTGGTTGGGTTTAAAGTCCAGGACTGAATAGTCTCATCTTGATGCCCTCTGGTCTCATTCCCTTCTTCCCTCCATCTCTTCTCCTTTCTCCATCCCTCGCTCTCTCGGAACCCCTTTACATATTGACCTGCGGGGAGATCGGAGGGAGATCATGCTGTCTGTACTGGCACTGACGTCCGTGGTGCTCTTGGGCATAGGTAAATACATTTCATCCATCTTGCATTTCATTACTTTGTAACAACAAAGCAAACAAACTTTGAACCAAACTAACCAGAAAACATCTAGAAGTCCTTCACTTTAGCTTCTGTACAACATGACAGTATCATTGTGTGTTCAGACTCACCTGTGTTTTGTGCACCTGATGCCTACCTGTTCGAGACTGGCCAGGTTTGAGAGATGAGGTAGATCAGAAAGGACCTTAGTCAACCAATCACAGTCAGAATAGAGAGAATCTTTCCTTTTCTTTTTTGTTAGCTCTCAATTTGATGAATTTTAACTTTTTAATACTTTCTAATGTGTAGCCTATCTGAAATACCCACAAAGCTTCTTACAAGAATATCTTAAAAATACAAATATTACATTTTTATATTATCATATGTGAATTTATTTCCCCCCAGTCTTTAAAAATAGATGTAAAAAACTGTGTGTATTATATATTTTAATATTTTTAAGTGACTTTTTTTTGCATCTAGGAAATCAAGATTTCTAGTTATTTATATAATTGGATATAGCTTGATGAATAATAATATTCATTTGAAAATGTATATATGTGCCCATCATTTAAAATAATTCTTTAGTGTAACATTGCTGACTTTTCAAACTTCACAGATGGTCTTCAGATTTTATTTTGTGTCTTATTTCGTATTTTCACATTTGAATTTTACATTTCTACCATTGCAGTTTTATTCTTTTTTTTAAAGATTTGTGTCCCCCATGTAGGCTAATATTCCTCGCTCTGTGTTTGTATGTTCCAGCCTCTCAGACCACGGCTATCGTTGTGTACACAAGCTGGGAGAAACATGCTTTGGTGGGCACAGATGTCAGACTCTCCTGCTCTTTCTTCTCCTGGCAGTGGACTTCTCCAGACGTGACCTTCTCATGGCACTACCGTGCAGATGGGGCTAAAGAGGGCATCTCAGTGCGTAGAAACATGCACACACACGCATGCAGAAACTCACTATTTTAACACACTCCTACATTTTTTTAAATTCTAGAATTATGTGTATTTGTGGAATTAAATGGATAGTTCACCTAAAAATGACATTCATTACATTAACTCCAGATTATAGCATATTGTAGCATGGAACACATAAGGAGACTTTTTCACTTTGATTTTATGTAAAAGAGAAGCTTGGGCATTCTGCTGAACATCTCTTTTTGTGTACCTTGCTAGAGAGAAAATCATTCAGGTTTGAAAGTACATGAGTGAGAATAAAATTGTTCGTTTTTGGGTGAACTATACCATTAAGGTGGTGTCTCTGCACAGAGAAACGCACAAAACTAATTTACAAAACGTTTTAAAATAAATATATTGACCAATGTTCACACAAAGCCTTATTTGGTACCTTTAATGGCTTAGGAATTGCACTGATTTAATTTAAATTTTAGTTCATTTATTTGTTAAACGTTGCAATTATTTCTTAATAGTCAGGCATTCTTCAGCAGACAAGGCAACCAAAACATTTTAACCACAACAAATAAAGGACATTTTCACATAAAATTATTTAACGGGATACCTTAATGTTGGTCTATATTCCGAAATATCTGAAGAAAAACTAAAAAGAAAATTAAAAGGCAATCCATGCTTGAGAGCAGCTACTTTAGTTTTACAAGTTTTTAATAATTAATTTAATATGCAATTTCAGCATGAAGCCAATTATTATTAACATAGTGTGACTGCATTTCACTAAACCTGTTAAAAGGTGTGTGTACTGGTAATGTAACACAAATCTGTATGAAAACATGCTCACCCCTTGGGAATAATATCCATGTGTCCATGTGGTTTGTAGAGATAATTGCCATGCAAATAGAAATATTAGGCCCTTGTGGGTGTAGTTCTGCTTTCCACATTGCGCTGCGCTGCGCAATTCTTTGAGTTGGCCGACCAGCTTCATTCATTTGTGGATGCTTTTTCATACTGGTTTAATTTTATTCACTATGCAATGCAACACAGTGGTTTGAATAGCATGACTTAATTTGATTTGTAAATTAGTTTACATTTTACACTGTATAGGCTGTTTTGCTGTTAAGACTCACTGCTTCCGTTTTAATTGCTGAAGTTGATATAATCATGTCTGATATAATATTACATTTTAGGATGAGATATGTGATGATAAAATAAGCTTTCTTTCCTTGTTTAGATTTTCCACTATGCAGGCGGAGCTCCCTACCTGGACACCAAAGGCCCGTTCCGGGACCGCATTGAGTTTGTGGGGAACCCCAGTCGCCGTGACGGTTCTATCCTGATTAAGAATGTCGACTTAGGAGACAATGGAACTTTCACCTGTGACGCCAAGAACCCACCTGACATTGCCGGCCACCCCTCCAGCGTTCGACTGATGGTGTTTGAGACTGGTAACCGATCACTATGAACATTTTTGTCTTCATTCACTAATAAAAAAAGACGATTTAAAGAAATGCCAGCTTTGCAGAGAAACACGCTATACAGGAAAACCATTTGGATTCCTCATTTGCTTTCCCCTCATGCTGCAGTTGCTAAGACTGATTTTTGCCTTTAGGCTCATCTTATTCCAGGATGGCATACAAAATCCGAGACCTTATTGCAGGAGATGAAAGTTTACTGCTAATGGGAGAACAAAATAACAGTAAAGCAGAGACCTGAGTGGTTTCCTTGTGTAGTTGGGCATTTTTAGTTTTTCAGAGAGTGCAATTTTTGTGAAAAATAGCCATTGTTGGATCCAAATGCCTCACACAGAGCCTAATTCATCAAATAAATGCTTCTTTTGCACAGGTGCTTTTGATTTTCCCCCTTGTTCCCCTTTTAAACAATAGGTTTAACTTCTGAGCGCGATATTTGTGGGTTAAGCCGGCTTGTTTGGAAGGAGAATATGAGCACCTTTTCAAGTGGACATTGATTGATTGATGTTGTTTGCTGTTATTTTTCAGTAATATAGTTGTGTCTGTAAAAACTAAACAGGTGCATTAAGGGAAGGACAGTGCAACTAATAAATCAGTACTGTAAAAGCCCTTTAATCTGCATACCTAAACTCACTTTATATTCTCTCTTTTTTTCTTAGTTCCAGTCCAGGCTGGTGTGATAACAGGGGCTATTATTGGCGTAGTGTTGGGACTGCTGATCCTTATTGTGGCAATTTACTATTTGATGCGTTTCCTGGTCGCCAGACGAGTGTTCAGCTTGAGCATGAGGTCAGTCTGGGAGCATCTGCTCCCTCAAGCCAAACCCGACCCTCTGCCCGGCCTTGACACACATGCTCCTATTCACACGCACACTCTTACCAAGACACAGCCCAGATCCCCACTAGTCACACACTCACACAAAAACACACACGTCATAAGCGATACATCGATGGAACCCCCAACCAAACTAGGGAGTAGTAAGCCAACTAGTCTTGCATAGCCATATGCATATGCACAATGCAGAACCACACATTTACGCAGGAAGAATGACATGCCCAACCACAGTTTGTTTTGTTTTTATGTGCCATTTATCTTTTTTATTAAATAGATTGTGGGAGGTCTGTAGGCATACTTGAGGATGAGACTTTAGGACAACTACTGTAGCAAACATGCAGTTCATTTGAGTTCTCCATCCACCAGATGGCCACATTGTTTATGCAATTTTTGTATTTTTGTTCCCCTTAGCAAACATGGCAAGAAAGGCAAAGGAAAAGAAGGATCACAGCAAAAACAGGCAAGTGTTCACATGCTTCCACCCTAAAAACGCACACAAACACACATGCACATACACGCATGCTTGCTAGTTTCTTTCACTTGTGCTTTGTTGTTAAAGACCTCCTGTCCTCCAATGCTCTCCCCCCTTTTTTGTCTGTGGTTAATTGTTTAAAGTACTTTTTTAAAACAAGTCAGGCGATTTTTAGTTAGCAGCTATATAAGCATATGTCAAAACTTGAGAATAATTACTTCTTTTATGTTTTTGAAAGCGGTCTCTTATGCTCACCAAGGCTGCATTTATTTAAAGTCCCCATAATTTTATCCCTTAAAACTCATCTTTGATCACCAAAATGACAAATATAAACATTTTTTCCTGTGAAAAAAAAAAACTTCATGCCTTAAAATAGCTTGAATATAACTACACCCTTGCTTCATTTAGTATATGCGGAGCCATGAATATGCAAATGAGCCCGCCTCCACTCATTTGCTCAGTGATTCACTGTCAACTTTACTGTAGGTAAACACTGCACAATGGTATCGCTCTTTAAAACGTCGGGCACATAACGGTAATTAATATGATTAGCTTTTTGCTTGACTACGTTATCAAACAGCTAATAATGTGTTGCTAATGTTACATAAACCATGTTCCCGTTCGCCATCTCAGAGTCAGACAGCTGCCTTCTAAAAATCAGTGTCCTTAGAAACACTTTGAACAACTCAGAACGTCAGTGGAGAAAGGCATATAGAAACATCGTAATATACATCTTATACATAATTCACCCGCTATATTGCTAAATGTACCCGATTTTTCATATCAACAGAAAAAAATATTCCAGGATAACCTGGTTTCTCTTGAGACTCCCCTGCTTCAGAGCGCTCATAGTTAATGATATGCTAAACCCCGCCCGCAGGTTGACCTGATTGGTTACAAGGTAGTTTGTGACGTAAGAAACAACAGCAATTTCAAACTGCGTTTTTGAGACTGTCTTTGGTTCACTACAGTTTTAAGGAGAAAATACTCAGCAATGGTGTTGACTTTGCACATGGTTTGTCTTAAAGCATATTAAAAACACCACATAGACATATAAACAACATTAAAAACTTTATTTTCACCACAGGGGTCTTTAATCAAAAATACAGTCAAATATAATACTGTAATATTGTGTAATAGTATTACAATTTAAAACAGCGATGGGCAAATTCTGTCCTGCAGAGTTTATCTCCAACCCTGATAAAACTCACCTGCCTGCAGCCAGTGCTGGATAGGAACTGATTACATGTAATCTGGATTATGTAATCAGATTCCAAAAATGAAGTACTTGTAATAAGATTACATTTTACGTTATTTTACATTATATAACTTTTTTTTTATATACATTATTACATTTTATTCTCACAATGGCAGTAAATTATTCATAATTCATTGATTCTCCATACTACAAGCAGATGAACAAATAAAATATATATATTTTTTAATTAAGTGTTTTATTTTGATGGTTTTTATTATAAAGTGATTTGTTCTAATTTTATATTTTTATGATTTAATTAATGGCTTTTAATTAAACTCATGAACCTCAGTCTGGGAAACCCTGAAGTAATTTTATTTTTAATGCACTTTGTTGTTGATGATAAAGAATGGAATACATATTTATCTCTTTTTATTTTTTATCAATTTTAACAAGATTATCCTATTCAAATGAGTTAGGTCAAAAGTAATCTAAAAGTAATCAAAAAGTAGTCTGATTTTGTTACCATAAATGCGTAATGTATTTTATTTTTACTAACTACAACCAACAAATCTACCCAGCACTGCAAGTAGCCTTCTAGTAATCCTGAAGACATTCGCTGCATCTGAAATCAAATGCTTCCTTACTATACAGTATGCGAAAAACCAACCGCGTAGAATGTCCGAACACATAGTATTGGAAAAACAGTACGCGAAAAGTACCCGGGTGACCCAGTGCTTCCGCCCAGATTCTAAGGTGTGCATACTGTTACGCCCATAGGGACATAAGTTATTCTGTCATATGATTTAAGTAATGAACACTTTACTATCCCATGAGGCCACGGGAGAGGATTTATGAGTGGCAGTGATGTGACGCAACTGACGCTGGTAGGTCATGTGACATCAACAACATGGCGGATGTAGTACGTCCGAATTTCATGCATGCTACCCACATTCATAGAGCATATTGTTTTTAACAGTCATTAAGTAATTTAAAATTCAAATGTAGTACCTACTCTGACAGTATGCGGTTTCGGATGCAGCGATTGATTAGCTGGTTCAGGTGGTCAGATTAGGGTTGGAGCTAAACACCTCTACGACTGAGTTTCTCCATCAATAATTTAAAGAACTATATATTTTTTATTTATTCCTGTGATGGCTAAGCTGAATTTTTAGCAGCCAATACTCCAGTCTTCAGTGTCACAATTCTTTAGAAATCATTCTATGCTGATTTTAAATTGAAATAATATTTCACAATATTACTGTTTTACTATATTATGATCAAATAAATGCAGCCTTGGTTGAGCGTAAGAGACTTCAAAAATATAAATAATGTAAATAAAATATAAAATAAAGGTTTGACCAGTAATGTACTGTATGTGTGTGTATATATAGGCTTAATGAAGGCAAATAATTATTAATAAATGTAATAATAAGAATAAGAACTATAGAGAAAGGTCAGGTGCATGGCAGGCGAAACTCCAGGTAAAGCCACATCTACCTCAGTGTTTGTGCTCCTGTCTGCATGCCAGTTTATGAAGCCTCGTTCGCAATGCATGTAAACATATTTGTAATACAGTACATGCTTAGACTAGAGTAGCTGTACCTCATCAAAAATAGAAGCAGGGGGACATTTGGGATATAGCAATGGTGTCAAAACTACATGTTTTGAAGGATACAGGCACACAGGCGTGTTTGTTGCCATCACATACTGTAGACTGCAGTTGCGCGTTCAAGGCCTGTAATAAGCCATGTGGAGAATTATATATTAGGCTACGCTATAACAGTATAATTTGTGGGCCAGATTTAAGAATACTTTCGGCTCTTCTCTATAATCCTGTGGACTTAGAGGCCACCACAGTGTCATTGAGCTGGCAGTCAAATGGAGCTCATTCATCTTTTACTGTGCTAACATGCCATTCATTTACATACCACCTTACTTTTCTTTCTCCCTCTGGGTTTATTTTCTTCTATGCACTTTTCCATGCCATTATCCCTCACATTCTTCATATCACAGAATCATATTTTTCTCCTCTAGCAGTCTTGTTTTCCGCTGGCATCCGTTCTCTCCGCAGGTGAACAGTAAAATGCTGTCAGACTGAATCATGTATGCGCTTTAATCATGCATTACATCATGACAAACACCATCACGTACAATCAAGCCACTTCTTTCCTTGCACACATCTCATCTCTTACAGGATCAAACTAGCAGATTTCCAGTCTTGTATTGTTTATGTTCTTTCTCTCTTTATTGCCTTTCTTCTTTCTGTTTCAGTATACATTCCTCTATTTGTACTCCTCTGTATGAGTCTCCTGTCAGCTTCTCTCTTTCTCTTTCATTTCTTTATTTTCTTGGTTCTGTCAGTGTAAACCCAGTCCACCCTCCAATATCTATTCAACTGAATGCAGGTTGATAAAATGCTGCCGACTAGAACTAAGATCTCAGGACTTTAAAATTCCATTGTGGAAACTTGCTGGATAGTTGTATATGTTTAAAGAGAATTTGTATTACAAAAGCAGCAAGTTAAAATGTATAGTTATTGTAAGCCTTTCCTGAACTTATTTATAGATTTGACATCACAAAGAACTTAGTTTTGATCAATTCTGTGATAATCAAGTTTAAATTAGAGCTTAACTTGTTTATATTCTGGAACATTAATTTTAAAGGTGGAGTGTATAATTTCTGCACTACTAGTAGCATCAAACAGAACTGGATAAAATAATAACATTGTCTTTCCAAAAGCCACTATCACCCTTTCATTGTTTTGACAAACAGGACTCAGAGCGTAGTGTTGCTCTATTCAGGAAGTCCACTTACTCTACAACTTTTTACTTGGGAATGTAAAAAAAATGATTCACTTCACCTTTAATTGAGTTACATGTGCAGCATCATTTCTAGTTTCTGACAGACATACAGTGAATCTTCTTTGTGGAAAGACTAAAGATAATCAAATATGTTTCAGCATCCCAAGGGTGAAGGGGTCAAAGGTCAGCTGTATGAGTTCTTTTATTTAGGTGCTGTGATGTCACGCTGTCACTCCCTAACTGGCCACTTCCTGTTTTGTCCTCCATTTCCAGAAACCGAAAGTTCCCCTGGTGTTCATCTCCTTCTAACCACTTGTTTAGCATTTCACTCTCTCTTTTCTTCTTCTACTTCTCTTCTGTAATGAAACTACCTCCCTTATTCTGGTTCCTCATATCCGATAAACTCATCTGACCATTCCCACCTAACCCACAAGCCCTTCTTTTTCCTTTCTCTCTTTGCTTTTTGCTTTCTTTCTATACCTCTATTTCTCTCTCTCTCTCTCTCTCTCTCTCTCTCTCTCTCTCTCTTTCCTCCCGTAGAGACTCACTCCTCCCCTCTCCACACTCCCTCTCTTTTCCAGGCTTCAGCTGTGATGGATCCGGCCAAGCTGAAGGCAGCAGCATCAGAGAAGAAGAAACAGGAGTCTCGAAGGGAGAAGAAATAGGGATTGTGGAGCAGAGAGCTAGAGCCCCTGAGTGGGGCTGCCTCGACCCAGACTCAAGCCCAGGGAGAGGCAGCAGAGTTGGGCAGGCAGGACAGGGTTCTTATGACCATTGAGCTAGAGCTCACTAAACAGGAGAGAGAGAAAGGGCAAACTAAAACAAGTCCCGCAGCGCTCTTTTCTCAACTCGCTCACAAAATCGCTCTCAAGTAAGAGAGACGGGTGTGAAAAGAGGGGGTGGTGGAGAGTTTTGGAGGTGAGGAGTGAAGGATGAATCCTTAAAAACAGGAGGACAGGAGAGGGGTGAAGTTTTTCTCATTATAATCCCATCCCCCCCAACATTTTTTTTTAAAAATAAATAAATCTGTGTCCAATCTAGGTGCAACACAATCAAGCGACAAGTTAAACACAACATCTTTGAGTTTTGTTGGAGAAAATGTCTTGCGTAGCTGTGACAAGATTAAATTAAAAATTGTAATATGTAATTATTATATATTATAATTTAGATGTAATTTGCTGGGATTCTGTTACATTAATCTAGATAACTCACATTATCTCGTTGGTCTAAAATCACACTATGCATGCAGTGAGGTTACGTTCAGTATAACAATAAGTGAAAATGTTTTAGTATTTAGTTTGTGTCTCTTGCTTTGACAGCAGCACTTGAGTTGCATTAACTCACAAGTTTATGCAAAACCTGATGTTCTCCAGCATTATTTGAGATGATCCAAAGATATTTCTTATTCAGTAAACTAGAAATAAATTAGATTTTGAATCCTAGATTTTCAGTGTGGACTTTTGAACCCCACTCTTGATCTTTTAAATCTGTTCAATGAAAATGTGCTCCGTTTGTGTTTCCAGGGAGTACAGACAAATTACTTGCCGCCCAAAAGTTGTTGCATTGCACCTGGTTAGGACACGGTCTTAAAAATAACATCACTTCAACAACATCACACATTCACAAACCCAGAGCTGAGAGCCGCCCTTTGCACACACACTGACAGATGTGTTTTTGAGAGCTGTAATGGTGGCAGAATGGTGAAGATTTCCACTTGTTAAGTGACAGACCGCTCAGCCATCTCTCTCTCTCTCTCTCTCTCTCTATACACACATCCAGTCTTATACAAGAGCACAATCCTCGCCGCACACTTTTCACACTTTGTATTCTTGCTGAACAGTTATTTTGGAAACTTTATTTTAACTGTATTTTCTCTTGTTCCCTCCCTCTCTTTCTGTTTTTCTCTGTTTTACTGCCTGTCACTCTGTTTTTGTCTGTCTTTGGTCTTTCTATCCTCTAATCTCTCTTCCGTATAGCATTTCTGACACTTTTTTTTTTGTATTTTTTTATTACTTTTCCATCTATAAATTCACCTCTCTCATCATATACATCTGATATACTGGTGCTATTACATCACTTCCTGTAGGCCGGCCCCCTAAAGTAGCCTCCCTCCCCGCCCTTCATTTACTGAGAGCTAAATATAGCACTTGTATTTTTTTTTTTTTTTAAGTCATAGAATCACACACATGCACTTTCTCACAATTAAAATTTCATTTCAGTCAAATAAAATTTGTCCATACTTTCTGAAACACACGCTAACACTCATGGCGTCATCTCATGTATCCCATCGTACAATTTTAAGTGCCTTCCCAAAAAGTTTTTGACGTAGTTTACAGCAATTCGAATTTGACTTAGAGTTGTACTGTGTTTTTACTCCGACCGCAGTGACTGAAATACCCCAAATGACGTCGATACTGTTGGCAGAGACACTCAAACACACACTGTGAGAGTTACTTGATACTCTAAGCCAGATTCTCACGTCTGTCTGCATAAGCTGTTGTCTAACAAACAGCTGATTTATTTTAACACTCACTTGTAACTGGAGAACTATCTCTGTATGCCTTCTGTCCCTTTTTTAAACGACTGCCCAATGAGGGCCGGCTCTTATGGTGGCACTTACCAGTCATCACTCATCCCAAGTCCTGGATTTACTTCACCTCTCTCTCATCCTCCTATAACTATCCCAAACACTCATCCACCACCTCCACTTCTCATTCCCTGTTTCTGCTGGTAAGAAAACCCCAGCACTCTCTCCTGCCCCCTGCTGCCCACATGAGAACATTCATTTTTCATTTGGCCATATTGTCAAAGACTTCAATGCAAAAAAAAAAAAAAAATTACTTTAGCTAGCTCTCTGCTGACCATGATAGATGTGTGTATGTTTGTAGTCTGATGACATGTCTGTAACCTGTCAACATGTTAGGGGAACAAAACAACATAAAAACAACATTGTAGCAATATTTGTCATGTCATTGTCAGTAATGACAAGCTGTGCAGCAGCACCCTGGGACTGTTTGTGTGTTGGAAGCAGAAATGTAATAGAGTTTAATGATGTTTAATAATATTTCTGCACTCTCATTTGACTGACATGGCAGAATTCATGTGGTTGTATCTTCATAAAAATGTTTACCATCATGGTGTTGGCATGCTAAGGTCACAGGAAATGATGCGTTAAGGACAGAAAGGTTTTTGAGAGTGATATAAATGATTAAATACTGAGATGAGGACTTGGACTGAATTCATATTCAGGTGAAAAGTCAAGCCAAAGTCCAATAAACATCTCAGTCTCACAGGATATGTTTTTCTCTTCAAGTCTTCACGCATGTCAGCCTCGAGCCAGATAGGGGCTCTCGTCGGGAATGCTGGGAAAAGTTGTAGAATTAGGAAGGCTTGTGGGAAATATGTTTGTTAACCTACAGACAGATGCTTTTTATGCATCTCAGAGTAAATGTCGAGCAGCCACATGGTACCTGCCATTAAACTGTTTAAATATCGGGGAATTCCCATGTTGTATGTATTGGTACAGGTCTATTTAACCGTTCTCTCTCCAAACTCCATTTAAAACGTCTAATTATTTTTTACTTTTATTTTGACTTTAACCAAGCTAACTTTGATTTTCTGTAAAATGTCTTGTAAAAAGAAAAATGTCAAATTCAAATAATTTCAGAAAAACATCAATAAAAAAATCAGATCCCTTGTGTGTGTGTTTTGATAGAATGGTCTAAATAACCATCAGTGGGACGCAATGGATTATAAAATAACTCAATGGATTGTTTAGAGTAAAAGAGAAATGTAATGTAATTTTGGCGATATATACAGTAAATGTCACAAACCGATAAATAACGACAGTATTATGAGTATTGAGTGATTTCACCCAGTAACCGTTACAACATGTTCCTGGATGTTCCATGAATGGATTCCTGATTTGTTTTTTTGTAAGGAGAAAAGCATGTGGCATCAAGGTTGCACACCCATATCTTATAGAAGCTAATGTAATCTAATTCTATAATTTTACTTATCAAAACATTATATTAATGTGCAATCTTGTTGCCACATGATTTATTGATACAGAATATACACTACAATCAATTGCATATTAATTTAAGATAACCTCATCTTTTTAACATCCTTTGTGGGTGCTTAAAGTCTTTATTGGGAAGGTTCATATGTGGTTGAGGTTTGATGTCTCCAGAACAAGCCATGTTTACCTGTAGTAGCCTGGGGCCAGTTGCATAAACTTAGCCAATGTTAAGACTTGTGTCTTTAATTAATCACTCTCATGTCGTTCCAAAGCTGTGAGACTTTCGTTCATCTTTGGAACATAAATGAAGATCTTTTTGATGAAATCTGAGAGCTTTCTGTTCCTCCATTTACAGCTAAGCAACTACTAATTTAATGCTTCAAAAAGTTCATAAAGAGATCGTAAAACTAATCTAAATGAATGGAGCGATTTAGTCAAAATTTTCTGAAAAGACATGGGCTGCGTTTCCCGATAACGTAATATCGTAATATAAAGATAATTTCTTAGCACGCTACGAAGACTTTAAAGGTATAACTTAAATAAAGGTATACCATTTCTAGGCGTGTTCCCTGAACCACACTGTAGGAAGCTGATTTAGATATACCTTCTTACGTGCGACGTGGCGATGGTGCTGAATTGGTTGATATCGATGGTTCGAGAATCATATTCTCTCGTGCAGGGGCTGTTTCACTGCATTATGTGAGAAAGCGGTGTTCTTTATAAAAGAAGCACTTCAGAAATAGTTGAAATTGCATTTATTAGGACTCATGGGATATTATAAAAGATTATCCAAACTATTATAGCCTAGGCTACATATTTTAAAATTGCATCATATATTGCTGCCACAATAACCATTTAAAATTTTAACGTGCTTTCTTCTCTTTTCCATTTTTGTTCGCTGAGGTGGAGCTGCGATGAAATATTGTTCTTGTAAAGACTTTCCAGCATTTCAGTAATAAAAGGCTACATCTTACGTACAGTGATCAAAAAGGATTTAAAACTGAATTTTGAATCTCTTCTTGTAAGAGATGTGGATTCAGACGGCAATTAAATTACCACACGACCTGTTTGTCAAAAAGGTAATTTGGCCAGGGATTTTTCAATTTTAAAATACCGTAAGATCCCATGAGAAACAATTAGCGTCCGAATAGGCCTTAACTGACAGTATAGCCTATGCTTTCACTGGCCTTTGAAAGCGCTCCGCAGAGCTGCGCCTTCTTTTAGAACAACTATTCGCTGTGTCGCTGCCATAGTTTGAGCAAACTCCCCACCACAATCATTCCCTTTAAATAGACTATTAAGCCAGCTGATGTACCTTTGGATAATATAATAAAAAATCTAACAACAATCAGTGTAATGACAATTTTATTCTTTGCATGAAAACATTTGCCTAATTGAACACTGTCTGGGTGTATTAAAACTTCAGAATTATATTCGTATAGACCTGCAACAGTGATAAGGTAAAGCTAAGAGTGGTCCAGACCAACCTTCCTAACGTATGACTTACAGAAGGTATACCTAACTAAGAACATTTCGGAAACATGTATTAATGAAAAGGTACTGGTTAAGGTGTAACTTAAGAACGTAGCGTTAAGAAGGTTTCGGGAAACCCAGCCATGATCATTTTATATGATGAACAGATTTAATTTAGGCTTTTATTCACTTATAAACATACACAGAAGCTTAACCGAACCTGCTTGATGCGCGAGAACAAACCTCTTGCAGAAGCTCAAACGTGCTGCGTAAAACGAGAATGAAATTCATTGGGACTAAACCGCTCAATTCATATGGATTGCCTTTATTATCTCTTTATGAACTTTTTGAAGTGACAAATTGATAGTTATGTAGCTGTCAATGGAGGGACATTAATCGGGATGAATCGCATCCAAAATAAAAGTTTGTGTTTACATAATGTGTTTGTGTACGGTGTATAATTTGTATATATAAATACACACATGCATGTATATATTTAAGAAATATTGGCATGTATATACTATATAGATGTTTATATATAATTTATATTATAGATATAAATATTTTATATATAAATAACCAATTGTTCATAAATATATACATGCATGTGTGTAATTATATATATATATATATATATATATATATATATATATATATATATATATATATATGTAAACAAACTTTTATTTTGGATGCAATTAATTTGGACGCGAATAATCGTTTCACAGCCCCATCTCAGATTTCATCAAAAAGGTCTTCATTTGTGTTCTGAAGATTTACATTTAATCATTTAGCAGATGCTTTTATTGAAAGCGACTTACAAATGAGGAGAGAAAGCAATCAAACTAACAATAGGACAACAATATGCAAGTGCCTTGACCATCCCCCAGTTAGTCCAGCACAGTAGATGTAGCAAGGTTCTTGTTGTTTTTTGTTTTTAAAATAGATATAGAATAGTAAGTTTTAGTATTAATGGGTCAAGTGTTGCTGAAAAGATGCGTTTCTTGAAAATGGCTATGAGGGTCCATAAAAGTGATTTTGTGCCTCTTTGAGATGGAACCACAAGGCACCGTTCACTTGCAGAACGCAACCTTCTGGATGGCACATAGGTCTTGAGTAATGAGTTTAGGCATAGGAGTGTCGAGCCTTGAATTTTATGCAAGCAGCAATTGGCAACCAGTGCAATTGGCAATCCAGTCATGGATGGAGTAATGGTTGATGAACCTAGCTGAATGGAGAAGTTGTGGTGTAGTGTTGGGTTGGCAGGGACCACAAGCAGCTCTGTCTTCGCAAGGTTTAGTTGAAGGTGGCTGTCCAAGAATTGCCTGTCAGGCAGGCTGAGATTCGAGCAGCTATCTTCGGATTCTGAGGTGGATGGAATGAGAGAGTTGTGTGTCATCAGCATTGCAGTGATAGGAAAAACCATGTTTCTGAATGACAGATCCTAGTGGTGACATGTAGATGGAGAAGAGAAGTGGTCCAAGCATTGAGCCCTGAGGCACCCCAGTAGCTAGATGTTGCAACTTAGACACCTAACCTCTCCCCGACACCCTGAAGGACCTATCTGAGAGGTAAGACTTGGACCATTGGAGTGCGGTTCCTGAGATGCCCTTTGTCTTGAGGGTTGACAGAAGGATCTGGTGGTTAACGGTGTTAACAGCAGCAGACCCAGCAGGATGAGTACTAAGGATTTGGAAGCTGCTCTTGCCAGTCTCAGAGCTTCAATAACTGGGAGCGGGGCAGTCTCAGTTGAGTGGCCACTTTTGAAACCAGACTGGTTGTTGTCCAGGAGGTTGTTCTGTGCAAGAAAGGTAGAGACTTGGTTGAAAATGACTCGTTCAAGTGTTTTAGCAATGAATGTAAAAAGGGATACCGGTCTGTAATTTTCTAGATGTGCTGGATTTAGAGTGGGTTTCTTAAGCAGTGGGGTTACCCGAGCCTGCTTAAATGTTGTGGGAAAGGTACCAGTGTGAAGAGTGGTTTTAATGATGTAAATCAATTTGGGTACAACTGAGGAAGAAAAAGTGGGATAGGATCAAGTGGACAGGTAGAAGGGTGATTGGAAAGGATGGGTTTGGAGACTTCTCCCTCCGAGAGCTGAGAGAAGGATGTGTGTGTCAAACTGTGGTGTGGAAAATTGGCCGCTGATGGTGGTTGTTTTATTAATGAAGAATGTGGCAAAGTCGTCAGCTGTTAGGGTTGATGAAGGAGGAGGAGGGTTAAGAAGAGAAGGTTTTGAAAAGCATGCGAGAGTCAGCAGAATTGTTCATTTTGTTGTGGTAGTAAGTAATTTTAGCAGTAGAGACATTAGCAGAGAATGAAGAGAGGAGGGATCGATTCAAACCAAGGTGAGTGTTGTCTTTCGATTTGCGCCACTTCCTCTCTGCAGCCCTGAGTTTAGAAAGATTATTGCGGAAAACATCAGATGAACGAAAGTCTTACGGGTTTGTAACGACATGAGGGTGTGTAATTAATGACGTTTTTTTCATTTTTGGGTGAATATCTCTTTAAGTACTAGTTTGGCCAACTAGCAGTCAGATCCAAGAGGTAATCAGTCTTACTTTTTCGATTCTTATAATTCTGATACTCTTCAGATTACTTTTCCCTCTACCTTTTTATGTAACTGACTTAAAAATATTTAGATGACTAACTTTTAAGATTAGTCTTGCCGGCCACAGTGGTGTTAAAGCTACAATATGTACTTTTTTCTCGTCGCTAGGGGTCGCTAACCTCTTACAATAACAAAGGCGTAGTTGATGACACAGTGAGTAAGCGGAATCATGGAACTTGCTGTCATGCTGATGGCTCTAATAATGTTTATGGATGAGTGAAAACATTCATGTTTTTTTAACATGATTATGGTATGAAGCAGGTCGTGATTGCTAATGATAGATATCAGCACCACATGCAAGTAAAAGAATGAGGACATATTCTACTGAACTACCCGCAAGTGCTGAATTACTGCTCACACAGGTCAGTTTATTTGACGAATTAAACTTGTGAGGTAACACAGCGCTGTTTCACTTGGTCTAACGTACACTATCATACTAAACAGCATTTGAGTATGTTGAAAGTTCTAATGTTATTCTATGTGTTAGTTTGTTGGCTATACTATGAGACTAGCAGTAAGCTAGATCGACATTAGAATAACATACTGATCATATTCTAACATTCATCATGTTGAGCTATATAACATTGATTTGTTTTATTTACATTTGCTCACCTGTCTAAAGTACATGCAAGAGCGGCGTCCCTGTCAAGTCGTGAAGCTCTGTCAAGTCGAAGTTTGCCGCGAAGCTCTCAGCATCTTGAAAACGCCACGCCGATATTGATCCTCGTTTTAGTTCTCCTTTTGTCCCTTAGTCTGCTTGCCATGATCCATAATGTTTAAACGAAACAACAACAGTGTGCCGCTAAGCATTACGCAGTTGTCCACATCTGTCACCATGGTTACTATGGCAGCACAAGCGAAAACCAGGGATAACGCGGATATTACATCATTGACAGGCGACAAGTGACAAGGGACGGGCACTATTTAAAATTGTGAATTTCTCTGAATTTACAAATTCTTGGAAACATTTAGGGTAATGTAAGTACACAATTGAAAGAAATATACAACACTGAGGTTTTTGAATATTTTGATACAAAATTCTTACATATTCTTACATCCATCTCTATGTCAAGTGTTCAAGAGAAGAAATACAGTAAACAGTAAACTACATCATCAACTACATAATAATATGTAACACTATAACCAGAGCACAGGACACATTTTAAACCATAAACCGTCAGCCTGAGAAAAAAAGTAAAATATGTCCTCCACAGAGACAATAAATAGTGTAGCACGTGAAGTTCATGTGATTTATCACAGATTTTTACGTCAGCCAAGTATCGCTCTCGGGCACAGCAGGGTCAGGAGAGCAGCTGCTCTCTCCAGTCCTGTTCTTAATGGATCTGGCAGAGATATTGACGGCAGTTGTAGTTCCCACAGTCTCAAGGCTTGATTTAGTTGGGAAAAAAAAATCCTCAAGCCACATCAACACCAACAGATCATGATAATGGAGAATTCAACCCGTCTCGCTTCTTCTGCCCTGCTAACAAGCATAAAATAAATAGTGATAATATAAGTGTTTCAGACAGAAAGAAGAGGAAATTGGTAGCAGGTGCAGGTATACAGCCACGGGCATGAAGGTTGTGTCGTGTGAGTGTGTGTGTATTTATAAGGGGGTGGGGAGTGAGCTTCGGGTTACCCTGAGGCACAAATGGGGGGAGAGAACAAGTTGTGTGTGTGTGTGTGTGTGTGTGTGTTATCAGGTTGAGAAGGAGGGTATGTTACCTCCAAAAAAAGCCACCAGTGTCTTCCACACGTGTGAGGGGAGAGTGGGAGAAATCTGGGCATCAGTTCATTATCAGCGAACATGGGAAAAGGGGTGAGTGTGTCTTTCTGTGGTGCTTCATCAATTATTCTGTCTGTCCTTTTCTCTCGCTGTTTTTTTTTTTCTTTCTCTCACAGATTGTTGTAAGTGTCGTGCACCCTTAAATAATGTATTGGTTTAGTATCACATGCATTTCTTATGGATACATCAGGATTATGTGGGAATATGTTTCTGTATGACTTAGAAAAGGAGATGTAGGGTGAATCTCACAAAAAAAATTTTGGGGTGACATGTCACAACAAAATCGAAAGAAAAAAAAAATATATAATTTGCATTAAGAAAATAAATCCTGTTTTAAAACCATTAGGATTATTCATATTATGACATTATTGTCATGACTATTAAGCTAATTTCCTCCCCAAATTCGTATTACTGTAATGCAAAAAAGACACATTTTTACTGTGGTACTAGACAAAAATTCCAAATTCCATAAAACAAATGCTACCATTATGTTCTTCAAATGAACTTTTTATAATAATGGAAAAATAGATATATTTTTTTAAACTCCCCCCCCCCAAAATTTTTTTAAAAATATTAATAATGAATATTTGTATTAAATTACAAATTGAATTTACAATTTAATAAATAATGATATAATATTAAAGTAGCATAAGAATAATGTTTTTCACATTGCTGTAAAAAAGGATGAAAGCTACTGTGAATTGAGGAAGGAGAATGAGCTTATAAGAGTCAAAATGCAAAAATGTTAATGGTCCTAAAAATAGGTTTGTTTTCTATATAATTTCTTTTTCTTTTAATTTTGGGGTGAAAAATATGAACATTTCTTGACAAATCTCGTGAGATTCGCTGTGGAAGCTGCATCTAATTTAAAATGTTTGTGAAATAAGAAGTTGTTGTCGGTCTGACATGTGTGTGATTATCTGAAAGTGATTTTACTGATGTGATGCTCTCTGTAAGCTGTTTTTGCTCATAATGAGGGTGGGAGGTGTGATGGATTATGCTGGCTCACATTTGATTGGTATTAATATGAATTAATTCAGAGAAGAGGTCAGATTAAAGGTGTAATGAATGATCTTGTCTGTTCCACATGCTGATCTGTCTGTACACGTGCCAAGCACACACACACACACACATACAGTCACAGCTGAGTGAGAGTGACAGGACCAGGTGATTTCCATGACACCCTGTTCCTATGTGTCAGCACACAGCACACATTTCCTGCCAAAGACGAACGAATTCGATGGTCCGTCATGCTCAAGCACACTCACGTGTTTGATAACACTGTCAAAGGCCTGTCATAGTTTCATATAGTTTGTCGTATGTAGTTAATACAGTAAAGTACAAAGCAACAGTTCAGGGTAAAAAATTATGATTAATTTATGAATATTCAGCTGACTAATTAACAAATATGTGCCAGCGTGATGCGATTATCCTTAGGAAAGAAAATTCTCAAATGAAATCACTTATTAATGGTGCACTTGTTTCCACTAGATAGGAATATGTATAAATTATTTCTTAATCAGTATATTTCTTCACCAAATGTGTGTGCATGTATACCATTCAAATGTTTTGGATTTGTAAGGTTTTGAAAGAAGTCTAATGCTCAACAAGGCTGTATTTATTTGATCAAAAATACAGTAAAACAGTAATATTGTAAAATATTATTACAATTTAAATGACCTATTTTAATATATTTAAAAATGTATTTTATTCCTGTGATGATAAAGCTGAATTTTCAGCATCATTACTCACTACATCATTACATGATCTGTTGTTCTATTTTTACTTGTAAGGAATGATACATGAATGAAACAACTGAGAAATCTAATAATCTGAGAAAGCGCAATCTCTGAGTAATATAATTTTATTCTCTGGGTATTATTCTCTTTCCTCTCTCTCCGTCTCTGTCTCAGTACGGACATGAAAGCAGCCCTGAGGTTGCTCCGACGGGAGGAAAGAGAAAGATGAAAGATCAAGCTTTAGATGAGCTGAAGAAAGAGGTGTCACTGGTAAGAAGTTATTATTTCATGTTCAGTGTACATTAAAAAAGACAGAGTGTGTGAGCAAGCAGGTGAGAGAGTATAAGAGATCATAATTACAAATCAAACAACGTAATCATCTGTAAAAGAATGTGAAACATCTTGACGGTTCAGCTAATTGGCAAACATGAAATGTATTATGTCTGATGCTCTTGTGTGTGTTTCTGCAGGATGATCATAAGCTCTCTCTAGATGAGCTCAGCACTCGTTATGGAGTTGACCTTGCCAGAGTGAGTCATCTTAACTTCCACCTTCGACATTTACAATAAGGAATCGGATATTTTTCAGATCACGATGACATTTTACTCACCGGCACATTAAAGCAGCATACCCACGACCAACTAAACAAGGCTTTGAAAGATATAGCGAGATATTATTCAGTGATATCAGTTTGGAAAAACAGCTTTAGTTAAATAAATATAAAATTTGAAACCATTTTCTGATATTTTTCATACAGCATTTATGCTATTTCTGGAGCTTGAACCCCTGTTAAAAAAATACAAATAAGCAATTACAATAACTGGGTTATAACTAGGTACTGACCCTGAACCTATCCCTAAACCTAACCTAACCCATGTAGTTACCTCATATTACCAGCACTTTCTTGGGTAAGTACACGTAATGTAAAATAAAGTGTAACCTAAAAGCGTTATATTATATTTCATTTCATTATATTACATTACATTACATTACAACCCAGACTACAATTCCCAAAAGCGTTGTAAGCCCAAGTAGGTCATAGAAACCAACTCTTTACTATTGACTTGGACGTACAATACTTTTGCGAAAAGCTGCCTTGGTCTCTAAGCTTGACCTGCTGACATGTGCCCAAACCCCTTCTAAAACCACCATGCTGGTGGCCAACTAAGCTCAATAAATCAATTTACTGGTTTAAGCTGTATTGTTTAGCAGTGAGTTGCTGCAGGGAATCTTGAGTAACTTTGTCTCCATCCCACCAGGGTCTCACCCATAAGAGAGCGGTAGAAATTCTGGAGCGTGACGGTCCAAATGCACTGACCCCGCCGCCCACCACACCAGAATGGGTGAAGTTCTGTAAGCAACTGTTCGGAGGATTCTCCATCCTGCTCTGGATCGGTGCCATCCTCTGCTTTCTTGCCTACAGTATTCAGGCGGCCACTGAGGATGAGCCTGTCAATGACAATGTGAGTGTACTTACCATTCAGCCAATGAGAGGGCTTGTCCACCTTATTTTAAATGTGAGAGCAGGCACAGCCATTTGTAAATTTAATGTGTCTGGTTTCCGGTGTCATCCGCTTCCAGTTATTTTTATGATGATTATGAGGAGATGGTGGTAACACTTAATAGAATTTTCAAAATAATATAATTCACAATAAATAATGAAAGTACCCATGTTTATCTCTAATTCCTGAGCAAGTTACTTTTTACAAATCTCTAAGTTTTCTAAAATCCGTATTTAAGCCGATTAAAACACTGAATCTCAAAAATGAGTTAAATTGGCCCCACTCCACTAGAGGGGAATTAAAACCTGCAGTTTACATTTTTGGCGACTGAGGTGGATACATTGCTTTTAGCTCTGGTGTCCCATATACAGTATGATGAATGAGTCCAAGTTTGTAGACTGAGCTCCCAGCTGCTTGTGGGACAGTTTAGGGTCAGTGATAAATGAAAATGTGAAGTTAAGGATCATTTAACTTTGTTTGCTCTTTTACACCATGATTTCTGCACGTTTCCCATTCTAAACTGTTTTGTTTAAGGGTTATGACAAGGTGTGTATGCGTTTAAAATGGTCTGACTGTGCTGGTCTATTGTTCATTTAAAGATGGTTAAAATATGGTAACTTTTGTGACTGGTGGGCATATATCTCTGTAATGAAACTCCCTGGGAAACATTTGCAAAGAATGAGATGGTAACACTTTTCATACACTGGTCACTAAAGTTGCCAAGTGCATTTCAGGGTAAAGACCCCAGAAACTGCATAATAGCTCTTCATAAGACTGTTTGCTTGTACACCAGTTGTGTTTTTTTTAACTATAGCATGTTTACAGATGGAAAAGTAGTGACAGTGAGTCTTGGCTTAAACCTTATGGGTAGTAGTTTTGAACCCGCTGACCCTTGACTTGTGTTTCCCTCTCTCCGCTTTACTGCAGCTGTATCTGGGTGTGGTTTTAGCTGCTGTGGTCATCATAACCGGCTGCTTCTCATATTATCAAGAAGCCAAAAGTTCCCGGATCATGGACTCTTTCAGAAACATGGTGCCTCAGGTCAGTGTGATAACAGTAGCAGATTGCTTTGGATTAAAGGGTTTGCAAAATGAATGCATGTAAATGATACCAAATCCCAAACGGAAACCATTATGAGCAATATTTTATATGATTTACATAAATCCATGTAAATCCCTTTCAACATTTTAATGCCCAATGTATGATTTATATAAATGAATGTAAATCCTTCTTAACTTATGAAAGGAACCACGTGCCAATGCCACCACCCCCTCTTTCAGATTTAGCTTTGTTGGGATATTGGTTACAATATTGCCACCGTTTATACAGTACAGAAATAAACTACAGAAAATAAATATGGTGAAGTAAAGAAATATAGTATGACATGATAAAGGCAAAAATGAAAAAAAAAATCGTATTTATTTCCTACTTTCACAAAAGTTTTTTATTTTATTTTTATTTTATTATTAAATTTAAAATGAAATTCGTTGTAAAATAAAAGAAAGCACAATAAATAGACTAAAATGGTCATTTAAAAAGTCAATATGATAGAAAACAACACATAGGTGACCCCAAAAGTGATGTAAAGTATATAAATACACGCACACACACACACGAATGCATGAACGTCAAACTCTGTTCTGATATACTCGCTTCTATAGGCCTCTCCCTAAATAAATAGTTTTTCTGCATCATCATGTTTGAGGAACTTTACAAATGACTTTTTCTTTCAGCAAGCTCTGGTGATCCGTGAAGGAGAGACTTTTCAGATTAATGCAGAGGAAGTGGTTCAGGGAGACCTGGTGGAGATCAAGGGTGGAGACAGAATCCCAGCAGACCTTCGGATCGTCTCTTCCAGTGGCTGCAAGGTAGAGAGAGGGCAAGTGAAGTTGACGGATATTAAGGGAAAGATCTCAGATCTGGGATCAGCTTTGTTTATCAGCCTGTAGTCTTAGTAAGAAGCCTGAGATCAGAATGAGAACATCTTTTCTGTCTTTCTTAGGTGGATAACTCGTCTCTAACTGGAGAGTCAGAACCTCAGACACGTTCTCCAGAGTTCACTCATGAAAACCCCCTGGAGACCAGAAACATCAGCTTCTTCTCCACCAACTGTGTGGAAGGTCAGATCTTCATTCATTATTTATTCATTCATTCATTCATTAAAAATGTTCATTATTGTGTTCGTTTGTTCCTTTCTGCGTTCATTCACTCACTCAAGCATTCATTATTTGATTTAATCACTTGTTCATTCATTTGTTTATTCCTCACTCACGCATTCAATTTTTGATCATTCCATTCCATCTTTGATTCATTCATTCATTCAGCACTGCTTTTTCTTACTTTCACACATTTATTGTTTCATTTGTGTGTATGTGCAGGTACAGCCCACGGCATAGTGATCAATACAGGTGATCGTACAGTGATGGGCCGCATTGCGACTTTGGCGTCCGGTCTGGAGGTGGGTCAGACGCCCATCAACAGGGAGATTGAGCACTTCATTCAAATCATCACGGGCGTGGCCATCTTTCTGGGCGTGTCGTTCTTCGTCCTGTCCCTCATTCTGGGCTACTCCTGGTTGGAGGCCGTCATCTTCCTCATCGGCATCATTGTTGCCAATGTCCCTGAGGGACTGCTGGCTACTGTCACGGTGAGACACACATATAAACACGTATTATGATATTCATATGAACATCCGTTCAAAGGTTTGGGTTTAAGAAATTAAAAGTTACAAAAGATTTTATCTCAAAATAAACAGAGCAATTCCAATAGGATCCTCACACCATTGGTGCTGTTCTTTCGATCTTTATTCATCAGAGAATCCTGGAAAAAATGCATCACAGTTTCCACAAAAATATTAAGTCGCACAACTTTTTTCAACACTTATAATAACAAGAAATGTTTCTAGAGCATCAAATCAGCATATTAGGATGATTTCTGAAGGATCATGTGACACTGAAGACTGGAGTAATGATGCTGGAAATTCAGCTTTGCCAACACAGGAATAAATTACACTTGAAAATACATTTAAATAGAAAACAGTTATTTTAAATTTCACAATATTACTGTTTTACTCTGTTGATTGATCAAATCAAGAGACTTATCTTACCAAGCACAAACTTTTGAATGGTAGTCTATACACTTACATACTGAAGTTTTTTTCTAATTCTTTCATTCTCTTGAGTCTTTTATCCTTCTCTCTTTGTATGACTCCTTTCACCATTATTTTAATAAACCCTTAAAAACACTTTTTAAAAGGCATAAAGACCATGAACCATTGTCGTCTTTTAGACCTTCTCTTTTAACTCCATCCGATCTCTCTCAGGTATGTTTGACTCTGACTGCTAAGCGTATGGCTCGCAAAAACTGTCTGGTGAAGAATCTAGAAGCCGTGGAGACTCTGGGCTCCACCTCCACCATCTGCTCGGATAAAACTGGAACCCTCACTCAGAACCGGATGACTGTAGCTCACATGTGGTTTGACAATCAGATCCACGAGGCCGACACCACCGAGGACCAATCAGGTTAGAATGCTTTGAGGTCCACAGGCCAAACATGCGAACATTGTTAGGTCACATTGTGTCTAAAATAATGCTCTAAAATGACAAAAAAAAAGTATTCTAAAGTCATACGATTTAATTAAAAGTCATTGTTCACTGAAAAACTTCACTAAAAAGCGTTTTTAATGAATTTAGTGATGTCCAATTTGTGAACGAATCATTCTTTTGAGTTGGATCTTGTCCGTGAATCAGTTAATTTAGTTCATAAAACCAGTGTGAATGATTCGTTCATGAATTTTGGACTGAATTCGGTTCTGGAGTTCAACTCCTCAAATCAATCCAGTAGCAGTGGTGATCAGAGAGGATTATCAATGCATTTTCCGTCTGTTCTTCACATAGATCTATTGCAAATATGATTTGACAGGTTGTGTCAGGATCTACAGTATACAACATATTCACTTTCATTGTGGACAGAAAAAATAGTTTTTCATGAAAACTTGCCTGAGCGTAGGACACAATGTAAATATTCATAATACTTTAGGGACAATGTCCCTGTAATTAGCATACGTTAGGTCACTTTAGATTAAAAGTACTGCTAAATAGCTTTTGATACCTTTTGAACATTTAGAGGGAGAATTCTCCTCTTGATGTGTTCATATATCTGTTTGAGCACACTTTACCAAATCTTTTCTTTCTCCTGTGTGTGTGTGTGTAGGTTCTTGCTTTGATAAAAGCTCTCCCACTTGGTTCTCTCTGTCTCGAGTGGCAGGGATTTGTAACCGTGCTGTCTTCATACCGGGACAAGAGGAAATTCCTGTGCGCAAGGTAACACACACCACTTACACAACCATTACGGACCCCAGACTTTTGAAAAGTAGTGCACATCGACTACATTTGTGTGCAACACTTATACACAAATACTAATCATAAATAAGATAAGGGATTGTATTTTATTGTTGTCTGATTTGTGACACAGTGAGTTTCTGTGTGTTTGCAGAGGACCACAGCAGGTGACGCGTCAGAGTCCGCTCTGTTAAAGTGTGTTGAGCTCTCGTCCGGGTGTGTTCAGATTCTCAGAGAGAACAACCTTAAAGTGGCAGAAATCCCATTCAACTCAACTAACAAATACCAGGTTCACCTACAGGAAACACACACCCAAAGCTGTAAAGATCTTATAGAAACAAATCATGTTGATGTCATACAGATATTGATTCGAGTAATAAATAATCCCCATCTCTCTCTCTCTCTCTCTCTCTCAGCTGTCTATTCACGAGATAGAAGAGAGTCCCACTGGACACCTGCTGGTGATGAAAGGAGCTCCAGAGAGGATTCTGGACAGGTAATTAATACCAGACCTCAATACAGTGAATCCATATATAAAACATAAATAAGAAGAATCAACGTCTTCCTCATTATAAACAAATAATTTATTTAACCTAGCTCCAAAAATGTCTCGTTTGGATATTGTGGGGTTTGTGTCGTCACACTGGCAAAAGACATGTGCATTTGACTTCATCCAGAGCAAGATGTCAATAAATAGTTATACATTATCGCACCATAGCGATAATGCCACTCAGTGGCTTAACAGCTGACATATATAACGGCTTGCCTATAACAGATGCAAGGGTCACAGTGTAATGGAGAGTTCACAAAGAAACTTTTTGTTAAAAAATGAAGCAGCAGTGGCCGTTTTCCGACAATCCTTATAGTTTCAGACAGAGCATGAAGGAAGAAAAATGTTCTATATATTTTCTATATGTGTGTGTGTGTGTGTGTGTGTGTGTGTGTGTGTGTGTGTGTGTGTGTGTGTGTGCAAAAAAACTTTTATTAAAAATAAATAAAAATGAGAAATATTACCTTGGCAACTAACTGAAATTAAGTTTAAGTTAAATGACTCAAACTAAATTTGAAATAAAAATAAAGCAAAAATACAAAAACTAATAAAAAAAAGACAAAAGCACATAACAAAATTTACACACACAAATATATATATATATAAACGAACAAAGTATTAATAAATACTATAATATATAAAGTATTCTAAAATAGCACTGGATAATTGCAACAAACAAACATTAATCAATAACTTTAATTATTGATGATGATGCATCATAAAACATATTTCTGATGACTAGCTGTAATCCATCAAAATTTCATAGCTGTGATTAATATCTGTTATTATTGACAGTAATTCTCATCTTTAATCAATAGCTGTGATTGTTTGGTGATTGTTCATACAGGTGCAGTTCCATAATGATCAATGGTGAGGAATACCCAATGGACGATGACTGGAAGGATGCGTTTCAGGGAGCGTACATGGAGCTGGGTGGACTGGGCGAGAGGGTTCTGGGTAAGTCCTTCCTTCCTTCCTTCTTTCCTTCCTTCTTTACTTCCTTCCTTCCTTCATTTTCTCTTTCCTTCCTTCCTTCCTTCAATTTCTCTTTCCTTCCTTCCTTCCTTTTCTCTTTCCTTCCTTCCTTCCTTCCTCCATTTCTCTTTCTGTCCTTCCTTCCTTCCTTCCTCCATTTCTCTTTCTGTCCTTCCTTCCTTCCTTCATTTTCTCCTTCCTTCCTTCCTTCTTTCCTTTATTTCCTTTATTTATTCCTTCCTTCATATTTAAATTCTCTACTCTCTCTCTCTCTCTCCTTTAGGATTCTGCCACCGGTTCCTCTCTCCCTCAGAGTTTCCGAGGGGATTTGCATTCGATTGTGACGAGGTGAATTTCCCGGTCAACCAGCTCTGTTTCCTCGGCTTAATCTCCATGATCGATCCGCCCCGAGCCGCAGTTCCAGATGCTGTGGGCAAATGCCGCTCAGCTGGCATTAAGGTATCCATTTATAGGTTCCATCCATCCATCCATTGATTGACAGTGTTTTTTGTGTCCAAGGTCAAAGGTGACCGAAATCCATTTTTACAGGTTATCATGGTAACAGGTGACCATCCTATAACCGCCAAAGCCATTGCTAAAGGTGTCGGCATCATCTCTGAGGGCAACGAGACTGTGGAGGATATCGCTGAGAGACTTAATATACCACTGAGCCAAGTCAATCCACGGTCTGTGTGTGTGAATCTGTCTCTGTTGAGTGTTTGTTTGAGAGTCTGGGTGCATGCGTGTAAACTAAATCTAGTTGAATGGGTTTTATACGCTTTTATTGCTTCTCCACAGATAACGAAAATGGGCACTGTTCTGTGTGTGTGTTTCAGAGACGCTAAGGCCTGTGTGGTTCATGGTTCAGACTTGAAGGACATGAGCTCTGAGTATCTGGATGATATTCTGAGGTACCACACAGAGATTGTGTTTGCTCGCACTTCACCTCAACAAAAACTCATCATCGTGGAGGGCTGCCAGAGACAGGTGTGTGTGTGTGTGAACGTTAAAATATCACACACTAGAGGTCTTACACGACAAATCTCACCAAATGCAAGCGGTTTTGAAATATCCGATCTTTGAAAGTTTCTGTTTTCATTAATGGCCCTGATATACTTCAAGCGAAATAGAAGAACGAACTGATGCGACTGTCATTTCGAACTTTCAACATATTTTCAATCACACTATTTATTTCTTTATGTGAAACTTTTTAATGTGGAAAAATGACTGAGAGCACCTTTAATTCAATTCACAGTTATTTGTATAGCGCAATACATATCATTTCGAAGCAGCTTTACAGAAAACGCATGTGTCTACAATACAAATTAGAGTAATCTGTTATCAGAGGTGACCAAGTTATGCATTTCAGAAATGTACATATACAAATCACGCAGATAGCTAACATCATGTATTAATTTAAAGCAGAAAAAATGAGCTTGTTGAAGTAATTATTACAAATTTTGAACATAATGATTACAATATATAGAAAATTTTGCATTGGTGCATGTTGATTCAGAGTTTGCCTCATCTGAAATCCTTGCAGGAGTTGACGCCGTCTCTTCACAGGTGTTGGGTCATCTGAAGTCTTCGTAAGAGGCTGGATCCAAACTGGAGTTGGTGTAGTTAGTTACCTCGGGATTGGGCATCCCGTGATAAAACAGAAAAGCAGATGGAAAGTAATTAGCATAGCTGCTGTTCATAAAATCTCCGATAATCGTGCATTTGATCTGATGTAACTGGAGTACGAGGTTATGAGGTGTATTATGCGAATGTTTGGGTAAAGAGATGTGTCTTTAATCTAGATTTATACTGGGAGAATATGTCTGAGCCCCGAACATCATCAGGAAGGCTATTCCAGAGTTTAGGAGCCAAATGCAAAAACGCTCTCCCTTCTTTGGTGGAGTTTTGCGACCTTTAGCGTTATGGATTGTACGGCGATAGAAGATCAGTTAAATACACAGGAGCTAAAGCGTTTAGGGCCTTAGAGGTCAGTAGCAATACTTTGTAATTGACACGTAACTTAATATGTAACCAGTGTGGAGATGATAAAATTAGTGTTATGATCATATTTTCTTGACCTGGTACGAACTCTAGAAGCTGTAGCTTGTTTATTGAGGATGCAGGACAACCAGCTCGTAATGCATTACAGTAATCCCATCTAGAGGTCATGAATGCATGAACTAGCTTTTCAGCATCAGAAACAGATAACATGTTCCCTTTAAGCAACTGAATATGCATAGGAATTCTGGATCAGTGGCAAATATTCTTTAACTAACAACCAAAATGATTATTTGTCTTCGTTCTGTTTGAAACAAACATACTCTATACATCACATATTACACACACTACTTCAAATGATTAAATATACTCAGTCCGTACATAACGTACAAGTTCGCTACTGGCACTGAGCTGACCAAACATAAAATAATTTACACTGCCATTCAAAAGTTTGGGGTCAGTAAGATTTCTGTTGTTGTTGTTGTTTTTGTAAGAAATTCATTCAGCAAGGATGCATTACATTGATCTAAAGTGACAGTAATGACATTTACAATGTTACAAATGTTTTATATTTCAAATAAATGCTGTTCTTTTGAACCTTATAAAACAATCTTGATAAAAAATTTTTTAGCACGGTTTCCAGAAAAATATTAAGCAGCACAACTGTTTTCAGCGTCATTGATAATAATAAGAAATGTTTCTTGAGCACCAAATCAGCATATAAGAATGATTTCTGAAGGATCATGTGACACTGAAGACTGGAGTAATGATGCTGAAAATTCAGCTTTACCATCACAGGAATAAATTACATTTAAAATACATTAAAATAGAAAACAGATCAAATAAATGCAGCCTTGGTGAGCACAAGATACTTTCTTTTAAAAGCATTTAAAAAAATCATACCAACCTATTGACATTAGTGTACACTTAATATCTTCAGACTCCAACTCTGATAGTCTGACTGGTCTTTGATTTTAAATGGCTGAAAGCTCTTTCTTTGTTTCTGATTGGCTGACTGATCTTTTTCTCTGATTCTGATTGGCTGACTCTGGCTGCAGGGTGCTATAGTGGCAGTGACAGGTGATGGGGTGAATGACTCTCCTGCTCTGAAGAAGGCTGACATTGGTGTTGCCATGGGAATCTCTGGCTCAGACGTTTCCAAGCAAGCTGCTGACATGATCCTGCTGGACGACAACTTTGCCTCAATTGTTACAGGAGTGGAAGAGGGTAAGAGAGAGAAGGAATATTGAGAATATTTAGTATCTCTAAATGTTTTAGAGATAACAAATTTCAGAAGAGCTATATTGGCCTGACTGTTTTACACAATCATCAATACAAAAATAAAATAAAATAATATAAATTAATTTAATTTAATTTAATTAAACCCTGCGTTTTAGGTCGTCTGATCTTTGATAACCTGAAGAAGTCAATTGCGTACACGCTGACCAGTAACATCCCAGAGATCACACCCTTCCTGCTTTTCATCATCGCCAGTGTGCCACTACCCCTGGGCACAGTCACCATCCTCTGCATTGACCTTGGCACTGACATGGTGAGATGTGCACACTCACTCACACTTGTGTGCATTCATTCAGTCTTACTTCCAATTCCTGTCAAGTGTAATACTTACCTCGGGCATCACACCATCTCAAACACACACACACACAAACATGAGCATCTTTGTCATCACCGTCATCATTTTCTCTCTCTCTCTCTCTCCCTCTCTTAGGTCCCTGCAATCTCTCTAGCGTACGAGTCGGCAGAGAGTGACATTATGAAGCGTCAGCCCCGAAACCCCAAAACTGACAAGCTGGTGAATGAGAGGCTCATCAGCATGGCTTACGGACAAATCGGTTAGCCTCAAGTGCCCTTGCACACAGATATCAGCGAACGCACACACATGGCCTTTATAACTTAATTCTTGTCAACTTTGTAGTCCGTGAAGAATTTATTTGTGCAAACAAATGAACATTAGAGGCATCATGCGCCTATTTTTTGATGGGTCAGTGGACTCACTTGGCGCCCTAGGCAAGACATGACCAAAGCAAACATTATTTAGTACTTCATTTTATGTGAGCTAGTGTAGTTTTTTCTGCAGTAAGTGCAAACATTTTTACCCTCAATAATCAACTTATTTTTAAAGAAATAAAGGCCCGGTTTCACAGACAGGATTAGGCCTTAGTTCAATTAGGGCATTTAAGTAGCTTTTAAAAACATGTCTAAGAAAAAAAACATTACTGGTGTGCATCTTGAGACAAAACAATGGCACTGACTTATTTTAAGATATGTCAGTGCAGGTTGCTTTCAGTTCAGACTTGTTTGTGAAACTGGACAAAATAGTTTTTCTCATCATAAGTGTCATTAAAAAAACACTTTGGAAATCTGAGGGGGATGAATAGGCCTCATGCGTCTGATTAATATTGTGAATAAAATACATTTTCATGCTCTGCTGGGATAAAAGTAATCACACATGTTTGTGTACTCGTTTATCTTTTGTGTGTGTTTAGGTATGATCCAGGCGCTGGGAGGATTCTTCACCTATTTTGTGATCCTGGCTGAGAATGGTTTTCTGCCGCATACACTGCTGGGAATCCGACTGGATTGGGATGATCGTGCAGTTAATGACCTGGAGGACACCTATGGACAGCAATGGGTAAATTTACACACACACATTTTTTAAATGTTTTTTTTTTTTTTTTTTTTTTTTAAAAAGTTTTAGTCTTATGCTCACCAAGGCTTCATTTATTTACTGGAAAATTCATTAAAAACAGTAATATTTTGAAATATTGTTACACTTTCAAATAACTGTTTTCTATTTTTATATATATTTTAAATGTAATTTATTCCTGTGATGCAAAGCTGAATTTTAGCATCATTACTCCAGTCTTCAGTGTCACACGATCCTAAATCATTCTAATATGCTGATTTGCTGCTCAAGAAACATTTCTTATTATTTTTATATTTATATTTTAAAAACATTTGTACCACTTAACAGTTTTGTGGAAACCATGTTTTTCAGGAATATTAAATGTAGAATGTTAAAAAGAACAGTATTTATCTTTGTAATAATGTAAAAGACTATCAGTCACTTGATCAATTTAACGCACCCTTGCTGAATAAAAATATTTATTTATTTAAAAATATATACATTTATTTAATACAATTAAATCAATTAATCACACAGGTTTATGTGATTCAATTAATCATGCAATCAATTTTGATACATTTGTATAAAATAGATTTACGCTTGAATTCCTAAATTAATGTAAAATCAACATAAATATTAAAGGGGTGGTTGAGTATGATTTCACTTTTCTAACTTTAGTTAGTGTGTAATGTTGCTGTTTGAGCATAAACAACATTTGCAAAGTTACAATGCTCAAAGTTCAAAGCAAAGGAAGATATTTGCTTTTAAAGAAAAGGACTACAACAAACGGCTGGAAGGGACTACACAACATTTCTCCAGGGTTAGTGACATCACTAACCCTAAAATTTACATAAACCCCGCCCCCGGGAACACGCAGTCCATGTTGAGAAGAGGAAAAGTGGTTGTAGTCGAGCACATTTGTAAGTCAGCTCAAAGTTTAGCATCCATCTTTTCACATGCAATAGAAAGTCACTCTGTGTGCATCTCACAACAGTTCCTATATGAGTATAGATTACCATGACAGAATATGCTAATTGAAGATAGTTAACTCCACATCAGCAACATAAATTCATCAACTAACCATTCAGAGATGTCCTGTTGCATTCTACATGTTGTCACTTCTTCTTGAGTCTCTCCATCTTTGTCTGACTCCGTTTTAACATTAAAGGCAGAACAGTTTCTGTAATTTTAGTGTCTTCGTGAGGTAATCGCAGCTGCTAACACACACGAGCTCTTGAAACCCCGCCCTCTGCAGCAGCTCATTTGCATTTAAAGGGCCAGGCACAAAACGGTGCGTTTTTGCAAACCCTCAAAAAGTGACAACTTTAACATGCTATATAAAAACATCTGTGGGGTATTTTGTGCTAAAACTTCACACACACACTCTGGGGACATCAGAGATATATTTTACATCTTGTGAAAAGGGCATTTTACCACCCCTTTAAGTTTAATGGCATAATGTACCACTAAAATGTTTAATTTGTAAGCCATAGTTTTAACACACACACACATATACACACACACACACACACACATATATATATATATATATATATATATATATATATATATATATATATATATATATATATATATATATATATATATATAATTTATTACAATTACAGAACATAATCAATCATACAGTATATGATATGTGCAGAATGTTTACAAATGTTTTCAAATATGTGTATTTCATTATGTGTCTATTTAAATTTGTATGTTTCAGACTTACGAGCAGCGTAAGGTTATCGAGTTCACCTGTCACACCTCATTCTTCGTCAGCATAGTCGTGGTGCAGTGGGCCGACCTCGTCATCTGCAAGACGCGCAGGAACTCCGTCTTCCAACAGGGCATGAAGTCAGTATTGTGTGTGTTTGTGAGTGAATGCATTGAGGAGTGTGATATTTGCATACATCTCTGTTAAATGCTTTTCTCCGACCTGTGCTCTTATAGCAATAGGATTCTCATTTTTGGAATGTTTGCTGAGACGGCTCTGGCAGCCTTCCTGTCCTACTGCCCCGGTATGGACATTGCCCTGAGGATGTACCCACTCAAGTAAGGGACAAACACACACACTCTTCTGCTCCATAGAACAGCTTTTTTTTTTTTTTTTTGCTCCTCCTTTCCTCACCTTTTCTTTTCTCTTTTGCAGGATTATGTGGTGGTTCTGTGCTTTACCGTACAGTCTGCTAATCTTTGTGTATGACGAGATCCGTAAATTAATCTTGCGCAGGAATCCGGGAGGTGAGCACAGATGTTTACAAAGAACATTTCTGAGAACTTTCATCATAACCCACATTTGTAACCCAATTTTTTTCTCAAGTGAATGCACTATTTCTACTTTGTCGTCTCCCTGTTTAAATTATGCATTCTATTGGTATACTAGGCAAATATAAAACCTCTGTTTATGAATAAAACCTTAGTACTTAAACTGATGCATATTAAATATGGCACAGATAATGTTTGCCAATATTACTATTTAAATTCAAGGTTCAAGAAACAATACAGCAGTATAACAAAAAGTCTGTTGAGCCTAGTACTTGAAAACATGTGAATAGAGCTATATTTTACTTTTTTTAATTAATTTAATTACTTTTGCTCTCTCTGTCTTTCATTTGCAGGCTGGGTGGAAAAAGAGACCTACTATTAACAGGAATATGCTATCTTTGTGCATGACTGTCTCTCTCTCTCTGTGTGTGTGTATCTGTCCGTGTAAAAGATATGAAGAAAGGTAATGAGACAAATGAAAAATCAGACAATCATGTGACATTTATCATGTAAGACTGAATGTGTGTGTCTGTATGTGCATATGTGGGTGTGTGTACATGCACTCGCATAATCTGTTTACATGATGTATCCTGAATACTGTATCATTAGCCTCAACAATTTGATGATTTAATAGCCAGCTAGGGTTCAAGATCATTACATTTCTACTGAATTGGTTTTTTGCTGTGAATTTATAACTTTTAGGCTGGTTATAAGCTTTCTTTTAGAGTTAATTTTCTTTAAGTTTTCACTCGAAGAAAATGTGAAATATAGTACATACATGATTAAAATATTTCAGATTTTAATGTAGGCTATTAAATTTATGAAAAAGCTCATTGGTGCCAATTTAATGCAAATGTTTTAGAATTGTATTGTACTATTACTATAATTATAATTCTATGCTTCTATTTAAATACTTGTAAGAAATATAGCCTAAAAATAAAATTCAACAAAAGGTTGTGTGGATCTCTGATCTTTGACTTTTGTTTTCCAACTTAATTCACCGTGAAACGCGAAAAAATGAAATAAAAAAATGGTTGAATATAACTTTCCTCTCGACTATTATTATTAAAACCGACAGTAAATATAATCGAGAATACAATTTTACATAGGCTACCCGACTGACTGACTGACTGACTGACTGTACAATGATATTGCATTGACCTTGCATACGGCTTGTATTGACCTTACCAAAATGGCGGTGGCTTGTGATCTCGTTTGCCACATCCGTCTGCGTCACGTCCGAGTCCCAACCAACACTCAAGCTCAAAAACATGGCGTTGCTTCTAAGGTCAGTACGAACATGTTATTTTTAAAAATGTGACAGTTTTGCTTTATCTTTTGTTTAAGATTCAATTAATTGTTGTGGCGGTCTTTTTGCTGTCATATCAGCTGGCAGTTTGACAGTCGGGATATTGAGGGTTTGCTGATGTTTAACGTTACGTATTACATGTAACAACACTGGTTACTGTCCTTTGCTCTGATTTAATCTTTATATAGCATGTATAATATGCTACAGTTTTGTGTTTTTTATTTTATTTTTTATTCTCATTCCGTGCACTTTTCATTCAGTCTCAAGTTACTTTAATAATAATAATAACAAAAGCAATCATTTATTCCGTTGTTTTTGTTCATACTGTCTGCAAGGTCCTTGCCACCAGAATCTTCTGCACATCAAATAAATTATGATAACTAAACATTAAAGGAATAGTTCACCCAAAAATAAAAATTCTGTCATCATTTAACGTTACTCACCCTCAAGTTGTTCCAAACATGTATTAATATCTTTCTTCTGCTGAACACAAAAGAAGATATTTTGAAGAATGTGGGTAACTAAACATACTATGAAAGTCAATGGGGTCCAATTATTGGTTACCCATATTCTTCAATAAACTCTTGTACATGTATTCTTGTAAAATGTAATCTAATACATGTTTGGAACAACTTGAGGGTGAGTAAATGATGACAGAATTTTCATTTTTGGATGAACTATCCTTTTAACTTTGAGTAGTATGATGTGTGCCACATTATTTGTCCATGTTCATATGTCTGAGCTCATCTCCAGTTCTACTGAAGTCCCATCATTGTGCATTGGATCAGACATTGTGACAAGATTTTCATTTGTAGATTACTGAGTTTGATCAGATTAACCATATTAGATGATAATAAGTATGCCCTGTTAGATGATTTGTATAACCAAACTGAATGTCTGATTATAAAACCGAAGCAAATGTCCATATGCCAGGTCTGTGCTGTTGTTGTGTTAACAGCATGGTTTACAGTTACCAACATGAGTTTAGGATGTTTTTGATTGCAGCCCCTGGTTTATAATGTACAGAATACCCGGCTGCTTTAACTGTATGCAAATGTGTGTTTGTACTTAAAATTGTTAGTTTTATGCATGTGCCTGAAATTTATGGGGGTTTTCTATTTTTAAGGACGGTGGCCCGGCAGGGTCTGTGTTCGTCACGGTCACAGTTTGGCATTCTCTACAGACAGTGAGTATTTTTGTGTTTTCCTAATAAAGTTTCAAATTTAGAATTCATATTAAGCAGTAAAGCTCCTTTCTACTCTGTTTTCCAGTGCTGTTCCAATGGGAACCACAGCTAAAGAGGAAATGAACAAGTTTTGGACAAAAAACACACGACTCAACCGACCTGTCTCACCACATATAAGCATCTACCAGTGAGTGTTACCACATCTGCTTCTTGGAGTGTGTGGATCATACAATTCACTGGATTGTATGTTTGAGGATTTTGGTTTTAAAGAATGTGGTGATGAGTTATGAATTAAATGAACTGTCCATAAAAAGATGATCATTTAATGGCTTTGGTGTTTACAGGTGGTCTGTCCCCATGTTGTTGTCAATCTCACACAGAGGAACAGGCGTGGGACTAAGTTCAGGTAGCTAGAATATATTCTTGGCTTTTGATGATGCCTCTAAGGGCCCGTTCACACCAAGAACAATAACGTGGCTTAATGGTTAGAGAGTCAGACTGGTAACCCGAAGGTTGCGGGTTTGATTCTCAATAGAAAATATATTAGCAACGATAGCAACATGTCAGCCAATCAGAATCCAGAAGAGCTCGAGCATCTCAAGCAGTGGACGACAAAACTGCAGTGTGCACTTATAATAGACAGAGCGTATCATGCACTGCCATTGACGCAAATATAATTATCGTTCTTGCTGACTTTTAAAGAATCCTTTTGTGTTCATGACTAAATGACTGCATATTAATATTAAATAATGTTGTTGATCTTTTTGTCTCAGGAATCTCTGCGTTTGCACTTGCCGCGTTGGTTTTACCAGAGAGTTACCCATATTACCTTGATCTGATTCACTCCATGTCCTTTGGGCCACAGTTCCTTGCTTTCACCAAATTTGCTCTGGCTTTCCCAGTGGCTTTCCACACCTTCAACGGCGTCCGTCATCTGGTACACACACACACACACACACACACACACACACACACACACACACACACACACACACACACATACATACACATAAAAATGAATGAATGAATGAAGTATACAGACTCTCTCTGGCTCTGATAATGACTCATGACAGTGTAATCAGTTGTATGTGACCAAATATGTGATCAAGTGTGAAATTAAGACTTTAAGTTTGGGGTCAGTAAGAATTTTTTTTGAAAGAAATTAATACTTTCATTCAGCAAGGATGCACTGAATTGATCAAAAGTGACAGTAAAGACATTTTTAATCTTACAAGTGATTTTGCTTTTGCAAATACTGTTGAGTTAAATATTCTATTCATCAAAAAATCCTGCAAAAAATTGTCACGGTTTCTGTGAAAAGGTTTTCACAGAAAACCTTTGTCACGGTTTCTGTCACGGTTTCTGTGAAAATAAGCAGCACAGCTGTTTCTACATTGATAATTATAAGAAATCTTTTTTGAGCGCTAAATCAGCATATTTGAATGATTTCTGAAGGATCATGTGACACTGAAGACTGGAGTAATCATGCTGAAAATTCTTTGTCATCACAGGAATAAATTACATTTTAAAATGTAAAATTAGAAAAGTTATTTTAAATTGTAATAATATTTCACAGTATTACTGTTTTTACTGTATTTTTGATCAAGTAAATGCAGCCTTGGTGAGAATAATAGACTTTTTTCAAATGTTTTAATGTCTATTCAATGCTTTACTCTTTACCAGAATAATAACTTGACTGTTCTCAGCCAATATTAATTACATTTATTTTTCAGCAAATCATGCAATTCATCATTTTTTCATAAGTCCTAATATATCGATCATACTTTGATTCATATCTCTTTCTTGTCCATTTCTTTCAGATCTGGGATGTTGGGAAGGGTTTTAAGATTCCTGAAGTCTATCGTTCTGGATACGTTGTCATTGCTCTGACTGTTCTCGCATCTATTGGTCTTGCTGCCATGTAAATCCGTCGACATGAGACACAAATGAAGAAGACGTGGAAGTAGAGAAAGGGGTGTTATTTTGTTTATCTGTCCTAAAAGTGGTCTGCAAGGACCAAATTCATTAATATAAAAAATAAAAATATATATATCGACACAAAAAATATCCTCAGTGTTTTTTTTTTTCTTGTTAAATCCTTTGGCGCTGAAGGCATGGCAATTGGAACTTGGCATTTGCAATGAACTTTACAGCAATCGTATGGAAATATTCAGGAATGGTCTTAGCATTTCCTAAACCATTTGCCTTGTTTTACTGTGTCACTGCAGTATTTCCAGAAATGTTGACCTGGGTTTGATTTCACTTCAGTTTTGGGATAAATGAAACCACTTTGGGTAGCAAAGGCCCTTAACAAATGAAACCTCTAGACTCTAGACAATGGAAGCTTCTAGCAGTACCAGATTCTCATGCATTTATGTGATTTTCTCCCATCGTGACTCATAGTACAAAGCCGCATAAAGTTTCTCTCCACTAGCATTTGCATCTATGATACTATGTTTTAAGATAATGCATATTAAACATTTATATGCGCAGGCTTCTTGTGTTGTGATGATGGTAATTATAATGTTTCATGGTAACCAATCATAAGAGAGCGTGATTAGAATCTTGTTAATAAAAACTGGCTGCACAGGTTAAATTATTCTCCTCGAATCTTGTTCACCTGAATGATAATGTCAAGGATGGCTGTGGGCTTTTTCATTTAAATGGTAATGTCGTAAAAAGGATTGGTTTGGATTACAGACTACACGCAATCACTACACTGAATGTTTATTGAAAAACTCCATCCTGGAGTGCCCAGCATCCTCTTCCCTAGAACATTAAATCTGGAGAGTTATTTATCTGTGTCTGAAACTAGAAGGCATGTCCTTTAACTTGTGGTCAAGAGTAGACAAGTTATGTTCAGTTTCAGCATTGCGTCAGGTTGGTGTATTTGGTTTTTTTCCTCTGAAAATGTAAGCCAATTTTACAAAATGAATTTTTAGGACTGTCAGTTATCATGTTACCTTAAAATATTTGCTAAATGTTTAACAGGAATTTTAACACGTTTACCAAATTTCATATTCTTATATTTGATTTATAAAACTATCTGATGTAAGAAATCATGATATTGATTGTGACTTTTTTTTTAATTATTACAATAGGTTTTAACAATAGAAATAAAGAAATATGCATCCTTGCTCTCTCACTCTATATCTCTATATTATATATCTATATCATTTTTGTGTGGAAAAAAATGTAATTGTTCATTTCTCTTACCTTACAACTTATAAATGTCCAATAATCATTGTATCTTACAGATCTTTTCCTTTACACTGTTGCCTTTATCTCCTGGGGGTTGGATAGCACTGTTCTCTGCAAAGTGCCTTTGGAACAATATTTACTGTGAGAAGTGCTACACAAATTGAATTGAAAATGTTTCAATTCAAGAGAATGTTCATACATTCAAGTCAACTACTCTATCGGCGGAGAGACGACATTTTTAATTCAATACAAAGTGTTTTCCTTTTACCACAGTAGCCTATACAACCCGATTATTCTTCATAATATCGTCTTATATATTGTTTCTTATATAAAACGATATATTACAGCAGTGGATCATATTTTTCGGTCACTGACGAAACAAAGCTTGAAAACCCCTAATATGATGCGCACGCGATTTAATTCGGCTAATTTTGCAACAAACAAATAATTAGCCTGCTATTTAAACATAATGATACATAAATATAGACAGGGTACACAAAACGACGTTTTTCATGTATGCTTAGGTAACTAATTTCTAATTTTCAGAATAACGCACACAGAGAATTACTAGAAGTAAAGCTCGAGAAAAAATAGTGTGTTTGAGCTGTGATAGTATTCTGAAAGACATAGTGGCCATATTGATTTTTCTTGACCGTTGTTTTTGTAAGAACTGATAAAAATAAACCGACTATTTTGGTTTAGTGCGCTGAGGGCGGATGTCCGCTATAGACGCACGACGTCAAGACGAGAGAGGAGCGCGCGCCCCCTAGCGGGACATGACGCAATTACAGAACGAGCATATCACTGGTCCTGATGCTGCAGGATACCGTACTGATGCAGAATATGACCTCACTTTACACTGCATCATGTGGCTCAGTCTCTGTGGCGCAATGGAATAGCGCGCTGGACTTCTAATCCAGAGGCTCCGGGTTCGAGTCCCGGCAGAGATGATGCCATCAGTGGATGATGGCTTTTTTTTTAGATGCATAAGTAAGTAGGTATTGTGATGCTCATCCGTCTCTTCATCGCAGAGGATGCAATGCATGTTACATTTTTTTGTGAATGAACCTACTCTTTTATATGCGTAGCAATAGCATTTTTTTTGTTATGATAAACATTCACAATTACAATTTTAAAAGCCTTTATTTCTTATATATTTCCATATATATATATATATATATATATAAACAGTTTTACGAAGGAGAGAGATGCAACGGTTTGGTAACTACAGTCAGCTTTATCCTACATTTCTAATACAGTAAAAAATGAAATTTTTCATTTTTAATGCATTCCTGTCCCCTTTGCCCTCTCAAATCAGTTCAGCTGTAATATACTTGTATTTGGTCTTGGCAATAAAAGTCTCTCTAACGTGAAGAGAATTATCCTGAATTGCACTGGGGAAAGAAAGAGAGAAAGGTGGAGAGAGAATGAGAGCCTGCCAGAGAGATGGAGAGAGACATCAGTGTCCTATTGATTTTCCAGCGAACTGTGTGATTGGCTCTTCCTGGTCATTATGGGATAGAAATAGAGAGGTATCTCACTTCTGCACTGTCTGATCAAACACTACAGGAAACCCTCTTTCAGGAAACCCTCCTTCACTCTGTCGTGCATTTATTTTAATGGAAGCTGTGAATGTCCACTAGTTTCTCAGTCTTTCATTTATCCACTTTGAGCTCATTTTCATCCTCTCATGTGATTCAATTTCACCAGCATCACCCTGCGCTGAAACTCTTTCTGCAATTTTGCAATTCATATGTGATTTTGGCCTTGTACATCTACCTTTTTTTTCTTTCCTCTCTCCAGGCAATTTTAGTATCTCAGAAAGTGAGGGAGAGGGAGCGACGAGGGCTCATTTTAACCCTCTGATGGTTTATGGGGTCTTTTGGGACCCCAAATGACTTTTGCTCAAATTAAAAAAAATGTTCCCTTTGTCCAAATGGTATGAAACCTTCTACGGCTCTCAACACTTTCTAGATCTACAAAAAAAAAAATAAAGTGGAATGATATCTGTTTTTATGTTAGCGTGACAAAAATTGTGACACTCGTGGTCTTCGGGGTCTCTGGAGACCCCGCAATCAAAATAGACAAAATTCATCATCAAAATCAGAAACAACGCAGAACACATCGACAGAAATGGCACAAATAAAGTGGCACACTTCCACCAATGCAAAAAACATCCACAATGCTAAATTATATTGCTCACAACACGTGTGTATACACACACACACACACACATATAGAGGAATACATTTTTGAGACTATAAAAACTGTTCTCTTATCATTTGTAAAATAAAATCATCCAAAATGCAGTACCACCACAAAAATAAATTGGTGACACTGACACATTGAAAATGTACACACGCACACACACACACACACACACACACACACACACATACACACACACACACACACACACACACATTTGTAAGGCTATAATTTGTCAAATAAAATCATCCAAAATGCAGAACCAACACAAATATAAAGTGGTCACACTGACATCGACAATGTGTACTCACACACACACACACACACACACACACAGACACACACACACACACACACACACACACACACACACACACACACACACACACACACACACATTTGTAAGGCTATAATTTGTCAAATAAAATCATCCAAAATGCAGAACCAACACAAATATAAAGTGGTGACACTGACACCGACAATGTGTACTCGCACACTCTCTCTCACACACACACACACACGCACGCACACACACACACACACACAGGAACATTTGTAAGGCTATAATTTGTCAAATAAAATCATCCAAAATGCAGTACCACCACAAAAATAAATTGGTGACACTGACACATTGAAAATGTAAACACACACACACACACACACACACACACACATACATACACACACACACACACAGGAACATTTGTAAGGCTATAATTTGTCAAATAAAATCATCCAAAATGCTAAACCACTTCAAATATAAAGTGGTGTGGTGACACTGGCACATCGACAATGTGTACTCACACACTCTCTCTCTCTTTATCTCTCAGACACACACACACACACACACACACACACGCAATTGTGTGTGTCTAGAATCTAGAATTAGATTAAAAATAAATGATTGAAATAAATGATAAAATCTTAAGACTCCAACATTTCTCTTTGTAACATTTTGTTCAGGTTTGATTCTAATCATAATGTAACATTATTGAAAAACTGGGGGGTTTTTTGGTACAAAAAAATGCTAAACTTTGACAAAATATTTTATTTTTGTTATAATTGTGATTTTATAATATTTAGATATGAATCCAACTGAATCCAACTTGTGAAAAGATATCTTTCAGGTAGTCTAATAGCAAATAGCATATACTGGAGCTCTATAGCCATCTAGTGGTTAAAATTATTATTTTTTATTTTAAAACTGCATTTTCCAAAAAATGGGCAAAAATGTTACATTAAACCATTTAAAATCATCCATGTTATCCCCATGAATGAAAGTTAGAAATCTGGGTCTTTTATAAAGTGAATTTTACATCAAATGCTGTTTTTTTGTAAAAAGGCTATTTAAATATTTATTTATTAATTTATTTATAGAAATTTAAAAAATATCATAAATTCTCCAAAAACTGCACAAATGTTGAGTAAAAACATTAACAAACAGAATGAAATTACATTTGTAAAAAAAAAAAACTATTATCTTGTTACAAAATTAAATGTTATTTTCTGGGGTCTCTAGAGACCCCAAAACCCAGAGTGTAGACATAAATAAAGACCATCAGAGGGTTAATGCAGTATTTGATTTTAGATGTTCAGCAAGTCATTAAACTGATAATTGAGACGCTCTGCTCATATTATCCCTGTCTTCCTGACTGTCTTCCTCGCACTCCCGGCCCGGTCGGAAACTAGGGTGTTGGTTTCTGTGCTTCTGGACAGTTGCACGTCGAAGAAAAAGGATTGCGCAGGTCACGGGAGAGCGCGCTCGACCGCGTGGACTGTCACAGCTCTGCGGAGAATGACGTCAGCGTCTCTATAAAATGATGAAATGGGCATGGGCTCTGTTTCCAAACACTAGAAACTGAAGGTACGCCGTCCGGCACTTCACAGACTGAAATATCGTTGTGTAAATATGTTCTCAATCCGATAGGCTGAACTATTTCATTGTGGATGATGTAACCGGGCGCTTTCTGGGAATACCGACGTTGTGCCGAAATGCTCGCAGTACAGTCTCCTGACCAGTAGATGTAGGCTAACTACTGTCTCAGTGATGAAGACAGTGTTGACGTCCGTGCACAAGCGGGGATGATGATAACACTACAAACATACTGTATCTTTTATTTACCGCATAAAGAGATTAGTTTTCCACTGTCTAATCTGCGTCATGCTTTATTCACTCCGTGAAATGAATAAAGGCCGACAGACTGTGGGCTGGTGATGACATTAAACACAAGTGTAGTTATTTGGGCCGGAAGTGTCCCACCCCGAGGCTCTGGTTGGCTGCTCGAGCCACCGCCACGGTGACCGAGTCGTTGCTCTCTCGGGGTATCTGCCTCTCGTGCAGTCGTCCATGTTTAACCCCGTGCGTCCCCCACACCGCACAGCGAGTAATCCGCGTGCAGAACTAATCCTTAAATCCTCTCGCGAGTCGCAACGCCCTCCCCTCCTCCTCCCATCCTCTCTTCTCGCGCGGGCCTCCCGAGCAGCCGGCGGGGTCTCCAGAGCCCGGCTCGCGCGCGCGAGGACTCTGTTCACAAGACCACACCTCGCGCCGCCACCAGACTATATGAGGGGGGACCTCACGAGAACATTTCACCCCGAGATAAAAAACAAACAAACAAACACACACACACACACACACTAATATTTATTGTGACATTATTTTCAAAACAACTGTAGCCTAGTTGTTACAGTTATTTTAGTAATCAGTAGCCAATAAATCAGATACTTTCTTTTGATAATAATGGAGTTAACTATTTGGGAGAGCCATCCATTCATTCATTCATTCAATCATTCATGAACTCGTTCGTTCATTTTCTACTTGGTTATAGGTTCTTTAATAAATTGCACAATTTATTGTGCTTTCTGAGGATTAGCAGCCAACAACACTGTTATTTTGATGTTCGTTCAAAATATTCCGGTTTTTTTTACAGGTAAAGCTACTTTTTTAATGTATTGGTTGCATATTTACAAATAATTTATCATATTTTTACATTTCACATTTTATACTAAAGACACTAAATATAAAAATACATTTGTGACTATTTAGATTTTTATCACAAACAAATTTGCAGCCTATCGTGTATGCAAATTTGTTTGTGATAAAAAAAATTAAATAATATTTTCATGATTTGTTATCACAACTTTATTTCTTTTGTCAAATCAACTGGGATAATTAATGTGGATCATATAACATAATATTTTGAGTTTCTGTTGATTAAACGAATCTCCTTCATTGTATCAACTCAAAAATGTAACTTCAGTGAACTCAAAATTGTAATACAACCATACTTACTTTTTTAAGTTAAACCAACAATTATTTGTATTATTTTTATTTGAAATGAAGTATTCAATATCGTTATTTATTGTTTTAGTCTATGTTTAGTAAAAACAAATAAATATAACAATCTATTTATTTCTGACATAAATAATGTTAAAAACAACAGCAGTAATAACAATAATAATCTATCTTAGGCAGTATGGTCTAGCCCTGTTATCCAAATGGTGCGGCCAAATCGTATTAAAATACCCACCCCTCCCCCTCCACCCCCCGCGCCTCCCTCCCTTCTTCTCTCTCCCTCCCTTTCTCCGTTCTTTCAGACAGACTGTTTTGCTGCAGTGAACGGTAGCCGTGGAGAGAGGAAAAGGCAAGAAAAACAAGAAGACAGCGGAGGGCGGAACGAGAACCAAGACAGACAGATCCATTGGGACCTTAGCGTGAGCGCCAGCAGGCATAGACGGGTCCAACACTCCAGAACCAACGGAGCCAACAGGCATCACGAGGAGCGCTTATATCGGTGCGTATTGTAATCTGCCCTCCTTTTGAGCTCACAGACACGCAGGGGTATTATTGTCGTTGGCGTCCTGGCGCTTATACAGATGGGGGGGGGGGGGGGGGGAGACACCTGTCAGGTTTGTAAATAGGGGAACGCTCGTGCTCTGGAATGCGCCTGCATCCGCGCGCGCCTCTTCTGACGGGCGCACCGGGCAGAAAACCATTCAACGAGCTCGGAGGTGTTAAACTATGAGCAAAGGGAAGGGGGTTGACGTTAAAGCGTGTTTAGGCTTACTGTAAATGCGCCGATGGTTGCTTTGCCCCCTCGCGTTTCCCCTCCCCTCCCAATCGCGAGCTTTAGTAGCATCTTCTTCTGCATTCAGCTCGGACTGTGTGCACCTGCTACTGTTTTCCGTGGTTCGGTGGGGCGTCCCGGTTGCGCGGATGAGAACGGGACTGGTTCTCAGCGGGAGAGAGAGAGAGAGAGAGAGAGAGAGAGAGAGAGAGAGAGAGAGAGAGAGAGAGAGAGAGAGAGAGAAATAAAGAGGAGAAGTGCGAGAAAAGAACCGATGAGTGAGGGAGGCGGCGCGGGTGGCTCCGTTTCGGGTCGCGTGCCCTAGAATTGCAGCAGGTATCATCACCTCGTCCAGTCGCGATGAGGCGAGATTTCGCTGCTTGCGCTGAACACACACACACACACACACACACACACAGTTTGACAGCCACTGTCCGTCCATGCCTCCCTCTAGTTGCACAACAATACAGAGCATCTCTGCGCCCGCCCGGTCCGCAGGCAACGCTATGACTTGCACAGTTCACAAAAGCTCACTAAGGGAGAGTAATAGGCAAACAAACGACCTGGACTATTGTGTGAGCGCGCGCGCACGGTTGTGGCCACGCTCGCGCTGAATTCTCAACGGGCGACAGGTGCACCTTCCTCTCGCGCGCAGCAGCAGTCAGGGTAGGAGAATAATGAGAGCGGTGTTAAAGGCTACCGGGAGGATTTCAGGGGCGGCACTCTACAAATCTTAATTCTTGTCAGGCATTTCACTCACTTTTACGTAGCAATTGTCGATTCAGAGTCGTTTTCTGGGTTACTGAGTGACGAAGGGAATGTTTTCGATCACTGCGTCACATTACACACAGCGAATGACACGAGACGATTAATGAAAGCACTGGGGCAGCGCGTGAGTGAAGTGTGTGTGCTCAGCATCTATGCGAATGCGACCAATCAGCGCGCTCTGTCTGTTAATGTGTGTGTGTGTGTGTTGTCCTTTCTTCCAGTCAGCGCTTCGGTGAGCTTCTCTACTTCTCCTGGTCTCGAGAGGACTATTGGGTTTAACGTGCTGGACTGATGAGCGGGATGCGCGTGCGTCAGAGTATGACATTCCCGTCATTCCAGCGAGCCGCTCTTAGGGCTCTCGCGGCCTTGACGATGCTTCTCGCGACCTCCGTTCGGAGCAACTACGTTTTTGGTAAGAAACCCCCCTCTCTCTGCACTCACTCTGCTCCTCCCTCTTGTTTTCAGTGTTTTCTGTTTCTGGGAATCACAGAGCCGTTAATAAGCTCGTGGGGCACAGAGGAGCCTCCCCCTCCTCTCAGCTCCAACGGAATTTTCTGCTGTGTTTTGTAATTTTGGGAACAATAGCGCACATACCATCTATCTATCTATCTATCTATCTATCTATCTATCTATCTATCTATCTATCTATCTATCTATCTATCTATCTATCTATCTATCTATCTATCTATCTATCTATCTCATTCATTTCTCAAGAAGGCTATGTGTACACTCTTAAAAATAAAGGTTCCAAAACTGGGTTTTTGCAGCGATGCCATATAGGAAAACCATTTTTGTCTCCTCAAAGAACCTTTCAGGGATTTAGAACCATTTTCTAAACCAAAAATCTAAAGAAACTTTTTCCACTTTAAAGAACCATTTGTGGTTCCATGGATGTTAAAGGTTCTTGGAACAATAGATGCCAATAAAGAACCTCTATTTTTAAGAGTGTATACACATTACACAATGCTAGCAGGCAATTTAAATGAAGTTGGATCTTCTTTTTATTATAAAATATTTTCATTATAAAGTGTTTTAATGAACTTGGAAGGATTGCAGCTTGAAATGTTTGATGCTTTTATTATGAATACACCACAAATAGAGGACAGATCTATCTATCCTCAAGCACATGTGCAGCACATTACACAACTTACTGAGTTGGACTGAATCAGTCTTCTGGCTTGTGTAGGTGTGTGACTATTACATTGATCCTCTGTGGAGTTTAGGACTAAACAGCATTTTTATCAAACCTTTTCATTATAAAATGCTTTTTCATTATAAAGTTTAGTAAGGAATGCAGCTTCTGTTGAAATGTCTGGTTCATTGTCACAGTTTCAGCAGACTGATGAGTGGAGATCATAACTGCTTTTAATTTTTAGTTGGAAGTGTAATTGCTACTGCACAAGTGTTCATTACACAATCACAATGAGTTGGACCGAATCAGTCTACAGGCTTGTGTAGGTGTATTGTTACTCTCTCGAGTACTCTCTGAACAGATCTCTATCAAATGTCCAACATTTTTGAGTGAAAATATGGATGATTATACATGAATGATGATTGTGATAGAGTTTTCCTTTTTATTATGAAGTGTGAACTAGAGATTTGTGTTGAGATATTGGATTCAGAGAGATTGTCATTGTATTTCTTTCTTTCTTTCATTCTTTCTTTCTTTCTTTCTTTCTTTCTTTCTTTCTTTCTTTCTTTCTTTCTTTCTTTCTTTCTTTCTATCGATCCTGATCTTATCCTTTCTCTCTCACACACAGACAAACACTTTAACTGTCAGCTGTTTTTGCTGCTCACTGCATTATTCATTATTGTGCTTTTTTTGTGCTTTTGCATTATCCACTAACCCTATGCATCCTTAATGCGGATGTGAGCGTATGTGTGAGTGTGTGCAGGCTTTTTGCATATGTAAGAAACTCATACTTTGGTTTATGTGCTGTAGTGGAGCGGGTTGTTTGAGAGGATGTATGGGTTATTTGATTGGTGCATATATGTATGAGCATGTTGAATGTTGGCTCTGAAGTGGGAAACAGTATGTTTTGCTGGTTTGTGTGTTTTGTATGTTGTGGTCTACGACTGTAAGAGTTACATTAATTTACTTGTGATGCCTGTTCCTCCTGCTTTTGAAAAACTTTCCTTCGCTTACGTAACCAATCAGTGTTGTGCAAAGTTATTTTGAACTAGTAAGCAGCACAACTGTTTTCAACACTGATAATAATAAGAAATAACCACTGGCTCTGCTCCCTTTTACCTAAACTACTTCAGACTTATGTGCCATCCAGAAACTTGCACTCTGCAAGCGAACGTCGTCTTGTGGTGCCTTCTCAAAGAGGCACAAAATCTCTTTCTCTGACCTTTACCATGACTGTTCCCTGCTGGTGGAATGACCTACCGAACTCAACCCGAGCTGCTGAGTCTGTAGCTGAAGACATCTTTTTTGGCAGCACTTGATCCAGTAATACTAACATTTTCTCTTCTATTCTATTTATAATTTGTATTTATTCATTTATTTTTTTAACATGTACTGCGTTAGATTAAACTGAAAAGGGTCATAGCACTTGCATATTGTTGTCCTAGTTTAACTGCTTCTTTTGTTCTCACTTGTAAGTTGCTTTGGATAAAAGCGTCTGCTAAATGAAAATATGTAAATGTAAATGAAATGTTTCTTGAGCACCAAATCAGCATATTAGAATGATTTCTGAAGGATCATGTGACACTGAAGACTAGATTAATGATGCTGAATATTCAGCTTTGCCATCACAAAAATAAAGTACATTTTAAATAGGACTATTAAAAAAGAAAACTTTCACAATATTACTGCTTTAACTGTATTTTTTATCAAATAAATGCTCCGCGTCGTGCCTAACAACGCCCCTTAGCTGTTCTAAATCCACTGTAAAACACGGCTCTAAGGGGCTTATTGCTTTTGTAAAACGGTTACTCCATAAAAATATTCATTTTAATATTTATTTTATTCATAAAATAAACACCAGAAACAAAAGCTATAAAAATTATAACACATTGGAACTATCCGTTTTATAAAATAAAATAACAAATAGAATTAAAATGAAATGAATTTTTTTTAAAAAACCTGGAAACTCGACTTTCGACATATTCAAGCTTTTCAAAATTTGCAGACTGTGCTGGTGTTTCTGCTGAGTTTAGTGTGTAAATCATATTGTTTACATATTACAAAGGCTGGGTAAATAAAAGTGTATTAAACTGACAATGTATACCTTTCAGCCTTAGTAAACAAAGCTTTCATCTTTCCAACTGTAATTGTATGTAGACTGTATATGATGGTTATAATGGATGATCAGTAGATCTGCACGATTCTGGATAAATTGAGAATCACTAGATGTTCTGAAAAAGTGTTAATTGCTGCACCCTATTAAAAAAAACATTTAATGAATGAATGATTTAATGACTCACTCATAAAGATATCACTTGTTTCATTACTGAATAAATCAGCATTTTTTTTAACAAATCTCTTGAATGAATGCTTTAATGACAAATTGGCTACATTTTTAACAGTCACTTGTCGCAACCTACTGGTGTAACGATGTCATTGATACACTCGTTATTTGAAGCGCCATGTTACTTTCAAAAGGTGATTTACTCTATTTTAATTGCTACTGTAGACATCAGTGTTTATATCCGAACTATACACTTTTATCACAGTACTTCTGCGATAATTTGAATTAAGAAATAATGATCTCAATAATCTCAATCGGAAGGCTGTGTCCTAGTTAGGGTGCATGTCTCGGCTGCCACGCCTTCAATCTCTGTCAAAGGACGTCTTGATTTAAAGGATCCTTTGAAGGCAGCCTTCGTTTCATGTACTTCATTTGGCCTGTTTTGAAGGATGCATCATGTGTATCCTTCAATCACCCAAAATCCCTTGCACATATTCCAATTCACAAAAAAGAATTAGCAGAAAATGATGTGCTTGTCCAATTTCACTACGTAATGCAAGACAAAAAAATAAAAAGATTTTGGAGATAAAGGCATTTTGTTTTGTTTTGTTGTAAATTAATCACATAATGCTAAACTGCATAATGTAAACCACTGGGAGACAACAGATGGTTGTCATCTGTACTGCATTAATAAAAAGGAAGTTAATATAAAGGTTTTTAAGATGAAATATTTTTCAAATTATAATTTTAATAGTATTAGCCATTCCATTAAAGAATCGCGCTAAACTTTTGCGATTTTTTCTAAGTATCGATAAAAAACTATTGCGAAATGACGGCGTTTCCATTAACCGATGTTATGCGACTGAAACGTAATTTTTTCCTCTCGCGATAAGTCATTCCAAAAATCATGGCAAAGGACGTTGCTAAGTTTATATATCACAGCCACGTACTGCACTAGACATTATTATTACTAATGGAAGGGAACGTAGGCATGTTATCCAAGCATTAATGGCAAGGAAAGACCCTTAGGCTATACTGTGAGCGGCACATATGAAGTGTTTCTGGGTTTTTCTCACTCATTTCTGCTCCGAGGTCTTGATTGTGGCATTTCTTTGAGGTTTAGAATCCAGTATTTCTGTCATTCTTTTGTCTTTTATGAATTCAATAAAGAACTCCGTCTCGTATTCTGTCCAAACACACCGCGCCTTCTAAGTCAGGTGACCTGTAAATGCGCAAAAACTATTTCCATTGCAGTTTTGCGAAATATTCCTTTTTCGAATTGCCTGAAAAACCACCTCATGCGAGCGTAAAAACTTTTTTGCGATAAATGGGAGTTTTTGCGAAATTGACGTGTTTCCATTGGGCGTATTTTCAATTCGCAATTTGAAGGTTAATGGAAACGCGGCTAATGATACAGAAAATTCAGACACCCACGTGATCTTATTCCTAAATGACAATGATTCTGCTATGTCTATCAGTCCTTTTTCAAGTTCAATCACAGCAAACATTCAAATCTGCGTTGGCGTAGCATTAAAGTCAAAATCAAGCTTTTAATGTTGTTTATGTCTATGTGGTGTTTTTAAGATGCTTTAGACAAACCATGTTCAAATTCATAAGTCAACACCATTGCTGAGTATTTTCTCCTTAAAGGTTGTATCAGTGATTTCAGGCCCAAAAAAAAAAGATCACATTCATCTAATCTTTCCTAACGATCCGCTAGCTGCCCGCCCCATAAGCATGCCGTCAAAAAACTGCGTCTCTGTAGGCAGCCTAGGCTCTGAGATCTGCACACAAAAACAATTGGTTTCACCAACCACTCAAAACCAAAACAAATAGTGTTCCAACCAATCACAGACAGGGGAAGGGTGTTGTGAGGTTTTGTGCTCGTGTACGGCTACACGCGAAGTCGGAGCTGAAGAAGAAGTTGGCTCAAAACCTCACAACACCCTCCCCCTGTCGGTGATTGGTTGGAACACTATTTGTTTTGGTTTTGAGTGGTTGGTGAAACCAATTGTTTTTGTGTGCAGATCTCAGAGCCTAGGCTGCCTACAGACAGTGTTGTGCCTGAACGCGTTCATTGAACGATAGTTCATGAACTCGTTCATATTTTGGGTGAACGTGAACTGAACGTACTGTATTACTGCCTGGTGAACGTTACTGTGAACTCGTTCATTCTGGTGTCTGTGAACGGCACGCTCTCTCAGTTTAACTTCGTTCAATAGAGTGCCAGATTTCTATAGAGACTTCCAGACGAAAACCCGGCTAAAACACACCGTAAACCGGCCTTAATATGTAGCGGAAAAAAACACCCAATCTGGCAACACCAGCCACCAGTGTCTACTGACTCTCTTGTTCGATCTCGTTCATCAAAATGAACAAATCTTTTTTCGAGTCATTTCGTTCATTTAAGGGGCTTTAAATGTTATACTATTAACTGGCAAATTCTCAGAACACATCAACCTACGCAATCTTGATCATATTCTGAATTAAGAAATCATTATAATGCAGTCAAAAATCGTTTACAGGGAACATAAATAATTACTTTACCTTCCGAGTCTTTCGTTCATTTGTCACGTGACAGACGCAATGAATGAGGATCGTTCATGAACGACTCATCATGTTACAAATCAAAACAAAAAGCAGCAAGGAGGCGTCGTATGATCATTTAAACGAGTTTTATGACAAGGTCGGTGAGGATGGGAAAAATCTGACGCATATCTTCAGTGTTAAAACTGATAAAATAATTGTCTGTGGTTCTATATGGGCTGTGGCAATCATTTTGAAAAATAATATCTCGCAGCAACATGGAAAAAAAGAACTATTAACTAGTTCATTTTTGGAACTGTGAACTTAGTTCAAAATTTTGAAGTATGAACTATGAACTGAACTAGTTCATTTTAAAATTTGTGAACTGAACTTTGAACTAGTTCATGTAGAAAGTGAACTTTCCCAACACTGCCTACAGAGACGTGTTTTTTTGACGGCATGCTTATGGGGCGGGCAGCTAGCGGATCATTAGGAAAGATTAGATGAATGTGATCTGTTTTTGGGGGGGCCTGAAATCACTGATACAACCTTTAACACTGCTGTCCAAAGACAGTCTCAAAAACACGGTTTGAAATCGCTGGTGTTTCTGACGTCACAAACTACCTTGTAACCAATCAGGTCAACGTGTGATCGTCAACGAGTGGATCTCTGAGCTGGTGTGAGTGAGTGGAGGCGGGGTTAATTTGCATATTCATAGAACCACGTATACTAAATGAGGAAAGGGTATAGGGTTAAATTCAAGCTATTTTAAGGCATGAAGAATTCTGTTTCAAGGAAAAAAGGTTTAAATATGTCATTTTGGTGTGACTCCAGACGAGTCTTCTTGAATGCGTCCATTTTTAATGTGCCTTGACTGCTGTACAGTCTGACATTAAAGACAACTGAGATCTTACAGTGTGACATGGCTTACAGCGAGGATTATGTTCATAGAGTTTAACAAGCAATAGTCGTAAAGGACAATTATAAATTGTACAGTGTGCATGCGGCTTTAGTCCACAAGACTGCTTGTGCACATGAAGTGTGCCATTTGGGACAGGGCCTAAACTGGTCACGCTGTCTAATTTTGATTCATTCACTGAAAAGAGCCGGCTCAGAAGAGTTAATTGTTTGTGAATCTGCAAAGGCCTACACTTAACGCTGTGTTTGTTTTCGCGTGTATCCCGTAAAAGACAACTCAATAGAAATACTTTTTTTTTTCACGGTACACTGTTACACCTCATTCAATAGTCTGCAAACCCACATTCACAACTCCAGTAAATATGATTTATTTTGTAGCAACGTCATAGGCCCTGTTCCAAATGGCACACTTCATATGCACTTTCGGTCTCGTGGACTTACAATGGCTGCCGCGTGCGTGTGTCTGTTAAGTCCAGGGTGTCCCATTTTGTTTAGTAATTTTAGGTTTCAGAAGGGTGCTCGTGAGCACCCCCTTTGCGGTCAATATGCGCCCTCGATGTGCACTTCTTTTTCTCGACAGTCAAAGTGCAGTTATGTCACGAAAGTGCGGACTCGTAGGATCACCTCGAGTGTTTATGGTGCCATTTGGCATAGATTATATCTGCGATAATAACGTTGTGCTGTAGTTACTGTTCTTGTCTGTTTCTATTTTGAGCTATGGTGTTTGTTATTGCTATTATTCTTAATAACTATTGCTATGTTTTCACATTTGTTCAACTAGGTTATATTGTAAGTTGAAAGCTGTACTAAAGCATTAAAAAAGGAAACAAGATTAGCATGTGTATCATGATATGAGTTTGGCTAATGTATATCATGATATAAGTTTATCAGGTCTTCACTCATAGTTTCGTGAGTAGACTGTAAGTGTGTGTGAGAGTGTGTTCAGATGTCCAGTCATGTTGTCTGATGTGTTGGCTACGCATTTGAATTTGGCTGTGTGTGAGCGAGACAACTTTTAACTTTGGTCCTCTGGTGTGTGAGGGATATCCAGTTCATCGCTCATGGTCTCTGCAGTGTGCATGAGTTCGTGGAGTTTTAACCTCTGTTCTCTGATGTCTGTGTGAGTGTGTGTGCTTGTGTTGCTCATGTGGTCTCTGATGTGTGTGTGTGACTTGTAGGACAGATCACCCGTAGCCTCCGATATGTGTGCTACATCCTCTGTGACATGTTTGCGAGCAGCTCAACATGTGGTGGAAGCATCTGGATATCCTCCATAACCTGCTTGATCAATTCTGAAAGGTCATTTTAAAGAGGACGGCACAGCTCTGGGGCTCATTTCATAGGGCTTAACAACTGTGCATCACAGATTCATCGAAAGAGACACTGCAAGGGAAAATTAGCCTTTTTGTTTGTTTGTTGCGTGGCTGATGACGGTGTGTTGAAGGATGTTGTTGTGTCCCTCCACTGACCTGAGACATTTTGATGGCTATTTGTGTTGCTAGTGCACATTTGGGCTGAGTGATTTATGCAGTCTTACAGTGTAAAACCCTAGTGATGCTTGCTGACATATGTGCATGTTTGTGAAAGCATGTCAGGATTAAAGTGGTATTATGTGTGTGTGTGTGTGTGTGTGTGTGTGTGTGTGTGTGTGTGTGTTGTGTAATCGAATGCCTCTAAGAGATCTTTCAAGTAATGTTCATTATAAATGGTCCTGAACAGAATAGCTACTTAGCATAAATAATGCAGAGTAATGGATCACTAAAAAACTGATTAGTCAGACGACAGGCCACAAATTATTTGCACACTTTGCACATCTTAACCCCTGATGGCTCTTCTCTCACAACACAAGAAAACACCAGAAAGGTCTGCATGTGGAGAAACTACTCATGGGACATTTTATAAGTCATTATTATGGATTTTTTAAGTGGTTTATAGAAAAAACATTTTTTAATTACTCAAAAGTGAATTTTGTCTCACTTGATTTACTTGTTTAATTTCAAAGAGAGGTAGATTGTTCTTTTTATCCTGTTATTGTTCTTTTGTGTTTCCATTTAGAGACAAATATCATCCTTCTATTGCAATGGTCCCTGTATATGTTCCATTAAAATGAACACACTAGCATTAAAACAAAGTGCTTTTAGATAAACAGTGTTTTTTAAATGTAAAGATTATATATTGATTTAAAATGTTCCAAGACCTTGTATGCAGCTTTTTTCCTTCCGTCTCTAAAGGTAGCATCTCAGCTGAAAAGGTGCATTCTTCTCCGATAAGCAAACATGGAATTATGTTGTAGAATTTGGCCAAAATTAGGTATCTTAGAGGGCAATGAGGCATCACAGATGTAGAAAAGCTTTCACATTTGTGTTGTCATAAAATGTGGTCAAGGTTGGCAACTCACGTAGATTTGGAAAAACAAAAGCCATGTTATTCAACATGGACAGACTGCATACCTATAGCTGCTCACTACCATCTGCAGCATATTACACACCAAAATGGCAAGACGTTAAATACATCATGCTCCAATTTGACTATAGCTTTACGCAATTCCTGGGAGCCCATGTTTTTAATTCCATTGAAAAACAAAGCTCACAGGCAATTACAGTGAGCACTTCTGATTTTCTAGATCTATTAATGTCTGCAAGGTCAAAATTATATCATATTTGTATTGCTTGTAAACATTATATAAAAAGTTTATTTATTAAAAATATTTTATATGAGTTCACATAACTCAAGAAGTTGGGAAACAGCAAGATCATGGGTTTAAATCCCAGGGAATGCATGAACCAATAATGTCTGCTTGAATGCAGTGTGTTGCTTTGTAAAAAAAATATATATTTTCTTGTTTTTCAATCATTGGGCCATTAGCATTTTTTGCCACATTCCCCCTGCTGATCGTTTAGTAGGCTGGTGTTAAAGATGAATAGATAATGAGGAGAAGAAAACAAATTCATATGTTCGGATGTGCCGGCTGACTTCACGACCGTAATGTCAAATTAATTGAGAGTAAGATAATATAATGTTGTTCTAGTCCAATATTTGCAAAGATTCTCAGAACAGAACCACTGAGTCCCTTTAGTCCTTTCCAATCAAAGCCGTTGCATGCGAAAACCTAAAAAAACGAATCTAGAGACGGCAGCTCTGCTCTGAGGTACGTAATGAATGTGAATTGGCTCTTCTGGCCCAGCACCAGAGTGGCTGTCCTGTTTCAATGTAGACTTGGATAAAGATCAGTGTAATCAGTATACGGCTGTTCAGGGTTTTTATAGACATGCGTGAGATCTGTAGGTGTGTCGAGATGTGGCTCTGGATGTGAAATACACCTGCAAACAGAAACAGAAGGAGAGAGAGGGAAATGAAAGTCACCCTTGTCTTGGCGTCGTTTGCATGCCGGAACCCCTGAGTGAGACGCACAAAGTCAGAGAAAGGACATTATTTCCTGTCTACGATCTCTAAAACACTCCACTGACTCCTGGGAAATGTAGTTTACCAAAGCTTGAAAAAAATCCTCACTGGTACCAGATGTTATCTGTAAGTTAGAAAGTGATACAATTGAGAGTCTACTCCAAAAGACTGAAGTGGGTACTGAGGGTGTGTTTTCTCTCTTTTTTGCTGGCTATGAACCTTTTTGTGCACTCCAGAAAGTCATCTCGTGTCAAGGGGTTTGAGCAGAGATTGTGTACAAGCAAGAGAAACTTGACCTATTAGATTAAGGTTAAGTGTTGAGACTTCTGTGAGTTCAAAATGGTTGTATCTAGAGATGTAAGAGGCTATCTGATTGGATTAAATTCACTCTGTCTTCTATGTTTCCTGTGTAAGCTGGGATAGATAAAGATCTCCTGTCATTAATCAGAACATGAGCGTTTTTCAGGAATATTCAGACATACATATTCATGAGATGATGCAACAAGCTTAGAAATATAGCCTTGCTTTGAATCATAAAACAATGCAATTTTAGCTCCTAAAAGCCAGGGTTGTGTTCAAAACTGTATTAAGAATGTTTTCTTTTTTAATTCCAGTTTACTTCCTGGATTTGAATTGAATCTTGATTTTCATCTCTTTTCGTTCAGTTTAATACATTTGTCTATTATTTAATCCAGCTGATCTTAATGGTTAGTCAATAAATCTTATCTATAGTTTTCTATAGAATTAGATTCAATAGATGAAGTTTCTACTTTGTTTGCAATTTCCGATACGGATAACCAAATGTAATGAATTCTTTTTACATTATAAGCAATTTATCTCTGATTATAACCACTATGTTGAGATGCATCAGAGAGATGCATCAGAAGAAGGGAGACAGATGGCATCAAATGCAGCATTTTGCATTACAGTATGTATGCCATGTGATACTGTAAACAGATTACCATAGAGAGTGCCACATTACTGTAACTCATTCTTATAAAGGTCAACTACAGTATAGATTCATATGGCTCAGTGAGAACATTTATTGTATTGACAGCAAACTCTGTTTTAGCACGGAACCTCATGGCTGTGTCATTACTTCATAACACCTTTTGATAACACACTGAATATATACTATTACAAACATTATGGATTTTATTTTAGGTAAGTTAGGTAAGTGTATTTTCTAATGTGGCATCTGTTGCCTGTGTTGCTGTAATTGTTTCAGCAACAAGGGTGATTTGAAACATGTATCTTGCATTGTTTGCTATGAAATGAATTGATTGTTAAAAGTACTAAGTTGAAAGAAGATCATACTGTTGTGTTTTGGTGATTAAACCAAATGTTCTCATTACATCTTACAATAATCTTGTGTTTGAAGCAATGATTATGTGGACTGAAAATGTGTATAACTGAATGAAAGCATGAGATCAGCTTTTGAAAGAATGACTAGCTGTGTTGCAAGTGTGATCAGTTTGGATTTTTGTACTAAGAGTTTTAAAATTTGTATACCTTGCTTGTGAAAATAGTACCAAAGCCAAAACTACCAAAACTAACTGTCATTTTTATCTGGAAAAGCAACATTTATAATTTTGAATGACAAATCTTAATCTTAAAAATAAAAAAAATACTCTGGAAGTCGGAATGTTTTAAAGGATGCATGGATGGATTGATTTGATTTGATAGATATTTTAGATAGATAGATAGAATTTTGTATGAAGTGTATATATACATTATATGTAGTAGTTTTGTGGAGTAGGGTATAAGAACACTTCATTTCACAGAATGCATTACCTGTGTGGAATTTCTTTGAATTGCAAATCAGTAAATTCATCTTCCTGTCATTCTAATTCAGATTTACAATTCACCTTCCTGTGGAGTGTGGCCAGTTTAATTCATGTTCCAACTCATGGATTGAAAGGCTAGGCAACCTCTTCAGTTTTGTAGGGAAGTATGGAATATGGGATGCAGCCAAAATCATAAAAGTCATTTGATTCAGTAAGAAAAGATTGTCCTTGGATTGTTGCTCTATTGGATTTGAAGCCCTGGATTTGAAGTTCAATGTATAAGTCGTAAACATGTGTTCTGCAGAGGGGTTTGAATTGTCTCAGTACATTATATGCATCCACAGTCGGTGGATAATTCCTTATTGCTAATTTGTTATCTTCCATCTAAACTCTAATAACTGTAGGCTGATGCTGTGGAGCCCTAGATTCATCAGCATACAATATGTTTACTCTGACATGAGGCTGAGCTACAAAAGCTCTTAAAACAGATGCTATCTGCATTACAGGGCTGTAGGATGAGAGCTGATTTCTTGGGAATAAAGTAATGCCAAACCATGAATCACCCTGTGGCGTACTTGTTTTGCAAAATGCAATAGCCTGTCCTCAACCACCAGTTCATTGCTTGAGAAAACACACATCTGGGAGAGGAAAAAAATTAAAAGAATTCCAAGGATTCTATAAACTTGCATCACATTTCCGTTCTATGACTTTGAGTTCAATGACTTTAAGTTTAAATGGATTAATATTTTTCCAGATTTTCTGAACTTATATATATATATATATATATATATATATATATATATATATATATATATAATCTAAAAATATCTAAAAGCAAATCAAGAGGCAGAGAGCAATCCGATCAAAGAGATCCCAGTGCCACACATTCCCAGATAAACATCACAATGCTCTACTCAAAGCAGTTTGGCCCACTTTATGTGGGTATTTTTATCCAGCCGACATCGCCCGTGATATATTTTTCATGAATAAAAACATGGACTTGTTTCTCTCCAGTCTGCACCATGTCAAAATTGTGCAGCAAGCTAAAGGGGCCCCGTAGCGGGCTTCAAAGGTTCTGCGGGACCGTGCTCGGGTCCGCAGGAATGAGAGCTGTGTCCATTCGAACGGAGGAAAGCATTTCCAATTAGCCGGTTGGCAGTTGGATCACACTTCCTGCTTTCAGGAGTGCCCTGGGGCTGTGTTTACCACTGCAAAGCTCCCTGGGAAATGCGATCTGTTTGAAAGTGCTGGTGTGTTTGCTTCCTTACCTCAGCGTAACATGCGGCTGTGGCTTGATTGAGCGGCTTGGCTCCTCCAGATGTGGCCAATAATGATGAGAGATTAAGCAATGGGCGGTAATGCTGGCCAATCATTAATGTGGATGAGATTTAGAGGCGGGAGAGCTGTGTGTAAGTGCCAGTGGCTCACTTAACTCAGAGGACAGATTTGTTGCTGGCATCTTTTCTAATGCCGCTGATTCTTTCTCGCGCTCTTGCACTCTCTTTCTCTCGCTCTCTCACACACCCTCTGGGTATTTGTAGTACATTTCCTCTCTCTCTCTCTTTTTGTTGCCAGCATCTTTCTGTTGAAATGTAAGTCTGTGGAGTAGAAGGCATGGGAAGAGAGAGAGAGAGAGAGAGAGAGAGAGAGAGAGAGAGAGAGAGAGAGAGAGAGAGAGAGAGAGAGAAAAAACTGGTGTCGAGAAGAAGCAGGGAACCCTGTCAGTTCCATAGACTGCTATCTTATGAATCATGTTTTCAGGAAGTGCTTTCCAGCTTCTCTGACAGTAAGATGCATCACAGGCTCTTAAGCAGAGGTCATTCTCCCCTAGGAAATGATCCACAATCATTGATAATATGATCTGTCGACAAACCACAGATGAGCTGGTAAATTTGTTTATGCCGTCTATGATCCTGCGGCCCACTGTTCTGCTGCGATGACTATGATTAGTGAAGTTATCATTAAAGCGATCTACTGAGTATTTGCTGTAACAATCAGCCTATTCTCTGCCGCTTCCATTTTATTTTAATGAACTTTTCATCACTTTAACAAGCACCTCACGTTCTGCTCCTTTTTAAAGTGAAATTAAATTTTTCAAAGAATAGGTAAGGATCTTGGCTCCGCTGTATATCCTCAGTGAGCGTGTGGGAAGGAATATCTTTAGACAACAGAGGTTGGGCCCTCTCCTCCATTACCAAGCCATACTTCTGTTTCTCTCCAATTATCTCCCATTAGAAAAGCTTTTCAAAGTTCCTTGGATGATTTCCGAGCATATATTTAGTGGATTAACCTTTGCTTATGATATGTGTTACTACAACATTTTAAAAACAATGTTAGTTTTGTTTCAACCAGTACTTTTTGAGTGCAGTGCTTATATTTTATCTAACATTAGGTTACTACAACTACTACTACAAGTTCAGCTGCATGGTAATATCAGTATGAAATATATTATTTACTTTTATTTATGTAATAATACAAATTCATTCAGTTACAGTCAATGCAGCCATAAACAGTAATATTGTGAAATGTTATTAATTATTACAATTACAAATAACTGATTTATTTTATATTTTAAAGGTACACTATGTAACAAAACTGCATGCATTTTGTGGAAGAACATTGTTTTGGCTGTGTTTCGGCTCTGAGTGACTGTGCGGATGATTATGGTTATCCTACTGCTCGTAAAACATTCACTAATAGACTTAAAAGATATAACCAGTTTAGATGGAAAGGATCTCAAGCTGACTAGCTGAAGACATTACAGTAGCTAAACCCACTGACACGATAAATCCTTGAAAATAAATCTCAGCACAGCACTACAACAATGAAATGGCCCTTCACAACAGATAATTCTTTAAAATGAACTCTGTTAGAGAGCTACATATGGCATTTTATCTGTTCAATAAAATACCTCACTCACCTGTTAAGTAATAAAAATGCCATCTCCGTATTGCTTTTACAACATTTTAAATCACTCAGTTCTCACCATCTCCAAAAAGCCAAGCCGATGTTGACTCTCGTTTTATTACGAGCTGTGTCGCGTTCTCTTTTCGCCAGCACTCTCCTGTTCTGTGTTCTTTTTAAAACGGTGATTCCCTGGAGGTTTGAGATTTAGCGCTCTCCATGTCAACATTTCTTGCTCGTTGTGACAACACACAAACTATTTACAACAGTGACGAGACACACATTGGCAAATGTGAGATATGTATGCAATGTCCTGCGAAAACCATCCTGTCAGGTCTAAAATATTAACACTTGTAATAGGCTTACCAAAGTGAATCAGGGTAAAACAAAAACACGTTTTGGAAGAAGGATTTATGATGTATTGACTCGTTTAAATTTGGTTCATTTTGAACAAAAAAAACGAATTAGTGTAATTTATTCCTGTAATGCAAAGCTGAATTTTCGGCATCATTACTCCAGTCTTCCGTGTCATATGATCCTTCAGAAATCATTCTAATATGCTGATTTGGTGCTAAAGAAACATTTCTACTTGTTATCAGTTTAAAATGGTCGTCCTGCTTGATTCATGAAGTGTGGAAAGTGTGGAAGTGTTTTTTTTGATGAACAGAAAGTTTGAAGAATAGCATTTATTTTAAATAGAAATCTTTGTAACATTATATATGTCTTCACTGTCACTTTTGATCAATTTAATGCATCCTTGCTGATTAAAAGTACAGTATATTTTAACAAGCCCAAACGTTTGAATGTGTAGAATTAGTATATATTATATGTTATATTAGTACATTTTAATGTGTACTTTTATATTGTTTTATTATTGTTACTTTGTACAATATATTAATAAATCAGAAAATTAGATGCAGTGATGATTAGGAACTTTGATTTATCATTTTTGTTACATATTTATACTGAATGGAACAAATAGTACATATCTTTTCATCATGTCATATAAATGTGTTGCAAGTTGGAGTTTAATATAAAGCGCACAGAACATCATCTTGATTAAACTGTCACAAGCAGTTTCACCTCTTGCTCGAGGTGTACTTTCTGTCTTCTGAGTTCTTCTGGAAGAACTCAGAATTGGCAGCCAGTGTGAGATCGGTTTTGAAGATTCTGTATGTCTGTCTCTCTGATAGTATCAGCTTTGCTCAGTCTTTAACTGATTGCGTCAGCTTCTCTCAAGCTATCCCAAGTCTAAATCAATGAAACGTTTCACCTAAGACCAAGGACACAGCAAAAAGCCCCAAATAACTGCCAAACGTCAGACTCTGTAAAACAACAATTTTCAACATTGCCTTGTGTGTGTGTGTGTGTGTGTGTGTGTGTATATATATTTACACGCACACCCCCCGTAGCCTGACTACGTCAGACTTCCTACTTCCGCTAATTTCATTTCGCTCCTGTAGTCAGTCTGAGATAGCAGCGTATCTTTCAGTTTTCCACCGGCCTGAAAACAGCCGGGCCAATCAACGAACAGAGGGCGGGCTGAGAGCCGTGACGTAGACGCTGATTGTACCGTGGTGGATGCGTACTTGCGTAGATTTACTTCACATAATCTGCAAAAGTCGTTCACAACCATGTTCACTCCGGTATTTCGCTCAATGGTTTAGTTTTTGCATCATACATGTGTTTACAGTGGAAGTTAGATGCGGCTGAGCATGCGCATAACACACGCCATAACCAAACGTTATGTGATTGGCTTACGGGTAACCAATGATTTTAAACTTCAGACAAGCGCCCCCCCACGAGAGAGAAAACACTTCTCTATTATGCTATTCCAGACTCTCTCTACGAAGCAAAGTGAAGTAGCAGAGTCTGGTATTACCAGGCTACACCCCCCGTCCCCCTTTCTTAATTGATATATTGCTTTTTGCATGTTCGCCCAGCAAGCAATTTTGCGTTTAAAAGACGCCATATAGCCGTCCAAACACAGCCCTGACGTCTAGGCTAAAACAAGGCAAAATTTGGGCTGTCAGTGAAAATTTAATAGACATCTAACCATAGCCCAAGAATATACTATTAGCGCATAGAACATGTCAAAGAAATTAAACCAAACACATTGTAATCACTGTTGACTTTGCTTACATGATGGAATATCATACATCTCGCAAGTTTTTTGGGGGGCAAAAATGACATATAACCAAATTCAAGGTTATTTTGGCTAGAAATGGGTTACTCATAGCCGGACTATATTGGGTCTATAGTTAACCTAGGCGGTGAAATGACGGCTATTGCTTGCTGGGTCTGTAGCAGGGAATTGCTAAATTGTTGGCATCAAGGATTTATTGCACCAATCACAGACCTATCCAAACATTTAATTTTGCTTCGTTCAGAGCAGAAGCATCATTTTTGCATTCCAGCTTTTTACTGCCTTCTTTCCAAATGGTGGTTAGAAGGAAATAAAATCATGTTTAATAGCATTCATAGTATGATAAACTGAACTGTTCCTGTTTTCTATTAAAAAAGAACTTTTGGTTCCAATATACCCAACCAGCTGCTCTCAGAAACTCTCTCAGACAATTCCAACAGCAAATTAACCACATCCAGAAACTCTCGCTTCTGATTCCACTGATCTCCTAGCTGTAGCCAGTCACATTCCACAGCCCTTCCTGTGATCTAACAGGACGCCAGAGCTCTTACGAAGCGCTGTGTGTTTGATTAAACTGTCTATAAGTGGGGAGAGGGGAGATCAGGCGGGATCAGCGTGAGTCTGTTGAACAGCAGCTATCGGCCAGGGAGAGCCACGCGTGCGTGCGTTTTTATAATGATGAATGTTGTTAACCTTTAGCCCAGTTTGGTTCACTCTCAGTCTCACTTCTGCTAGATTGTTCAGATCCAATTATGGAACATGTTGAGATCTTTCAAGTGTGTACGTGAAAGAGAAAGAGAGAAAGTTTTTATAAATAGAGAGAGGTGTCTGGCTGCAGGTTAAAATTATCAGTGTTGTGGAGAAACAGCTGTGTGTGTGCATATACGTGTTTGTGTGTATATGTGTGCTCCTCAGATGTGCACACTCAACGTGCTTGTGATGAAAGCAGCACATTGTGGAGTCACCCATCAGTTTGGCTGAGGATGAAAGACCCGTGTTGTTTTATTCAGCAATTTCGCTCTGAAAGCTCCGCTGTGTGGCTCGTCTCAGCTGCTCTACAGAGTGGTTTTATTCACCAGGTTTGTCAGCGGTGAGAAGTGCGCTGTGTTGTTTAATTCACCGTAGAGTCATTAACACAGACTGTGGCTTTTTTTCCCCTCGAGATAAAAACTGCACTTGTTGCATGATACGAGCTAGAAAATAACACTAGAACCTGTCAATGAACCTGCATGTGTGTTTGTCTGTGTTTGTGTATATACGTGTGCGTGTGAATCTGATTCAGCCGCGTCTCTGTGGGCTGAGACAAAAGAGCGTTAATAAGCGTTTCTAATCTGAGTACTGAATGAATGATACACAAAAAGGGACCACAGATGTACAGAATAAACAGGCTGGAGAGAAAGAGAGAGGAAATAAGGCAAGCAGAGGTGGCACTAGAGCGAACAAGGGATGGATGGAAGAGAGAAAGATGAATGGAAACCAAGAAAGTGGAAATGAGAGACAAGGAGAGGATAGAGAAGAGCGATGAAGGGCTTTCACGCTGTGTCATATTGTATCATGCAGCATAATCACACACACACACACACACATTCACAATCTTCTCTCTATCGCTTTAAACCAATCACATGACATAAGCTTGGATGGTTCACATTACATTCCTTTAACATTTGGGCACCATACCAGCGATTACTGGAAGCGTATACACACACAGGCTCACACACACACACACACACACGCACACACATAAAATCTTTCTCACTCTCTCTTGCCCAAGCAGGTGAGAGATCTATTTATATACTCGTTAGAATTAATTTGCAAGCTCTGAATGAAGTACAACCTGCCAGTGAGTTTCTTGTCATGAAGTACTTCACATACCTAACACATGCTTCTGAAGTGTCTTTCATTGCGTGCTGCACATGTCTTTATGAACTTCAACACATGAGCGTAAGTGCTCTGTCCTCACACAATTAACACGTCACATGCTTCACATGTATATTTGTGCATGAAATCGGTGAATTGACCATGGTAAATGCTGGTTTGCTTGTGATTGATGCGCTAGCAGTCATGGCTCAGTGAATGTTGCAAATCTCATGCAGACTATAGGATCAGTATGTCACATTCAGTCTTATTTTCCGGATATCGTAATAACTTACAATTATTTTTTATGTATGCACAGTATGTGTGCACGGTATGCAAATTGCATGGAATATCTGACATACTACATTTGCAAATATACACAGTATACAACAGAGAACAGAATACTATACAGGGCTCTACACTTAGAATTTTCTCAAGCATTTGTGTTCCTAATTTGAATAATTTAGGAGGAGCACAGTCAAAAAAATTTTTTTTGTTATTTTGTGGCACATTAATGTTACAAGTAGACATGAAAAAAACAGAGCTTATGACAGAATTAAAAAACATATTGTGAGTCGTGACAATAGAGCTTACCTGCCAATAAACCAAATTTATTAGTTTAAAGGCAAATTAAGTTTCACCGCTAGAGGTTGGATATTCAAAACAATAACAAAGGAGTAGCTTGATGATGCCGTGAATGAGCGTGGTATCAAGGGAGTTGTCATCTTCACCTCCACAGCCGATGGAAAGCAATCCTATGGGGCAGAATTCGTGTTCATAGATGAGCTAATGTATTAAAGTTTAATTAATGTTACTGTGTTATGAAGCTGGGTGGGCCAAGAGGCATGGGACATTTTATGCTGCTGTTTTAATTATGCGTATATGCCGGACGGATGCTGTGGCTCCTTACGTTTTGTTGTTTATGTTTATTTTACAATTAAAGTTATGTTAAACATCCACCTTCTTCCCTGAACTTGAATTTTGTTTCAGATTTAAGATTACAGAATTAAGATTAAACATGTTGTTAACAATGATTCGTTTTCTGACGATAAAGGGAACCAACCAAACAGTTGCTCACCTGTCTAATAAAGCACATAATATATGAAAGCGTTTTGGGGTTTTCCATGGTTTCTACGGAAGTGAAACTGGAAATCGAGGGTAAGGCTGTCACTGACAGGTGATGCAATGACACGGGCTGTTACACTGGTTAAAATAACGGATATCTCTGGATTTAAACATTATTGGAAACATTTGGGATCATGTAACAAGCCAACAAAATATATAACATTAAAAGTATGAAATACACTACTTAAGTAGTAGGCCTAATACTTTTGTACTGTCAAATTAAAATGGTTTTTAATAATAATAATTATAATAATTATAAATTGTATTTTACAAAAGTAAAATTACAATACTAATATTCATGGCTGTCTTAATATATTTGCCTTCAGTCATTAAACCATGGAGCTTTTATGGTGAAAAACAGATTAATAAATGATTTTCATTAGAAGATGGTTGGAGCATGTCATGTTGCATTTTTAAATGCATGTTATAAGCAGTTTACTTAATTAGACCCTCCATTTATAGTGTGCCAAATAAACCAGGAAGTAAAACTATCTGCATTTTTTCGAATCTGTCATGGGGAGGGACTTGTGCTCATTAGCGTCGTCACAATAACATGACATGCTAAGCTCTTTACCAGGGTCTAATTGTAAACTCTTTTCCTGGGATTAATTTCAAACTTCACCTTGAACAATGCTAGCAGTCAAGCTGTATTGGATAAGACGCAGCAGCGCTGTTGGATGGAGAAATGAGTCAAATGCACAAATAGACGTCTGACTGCTCCTTCCTACCTATAGAGCATAAGCTAAACGTTTTCCAACTGTAGCTGTTTAAAGAATATCTCCATCTCCTCCCTGCCCTTTTCTCCGATTTGTATTTTTTTCTTTTCTCTTTGTCTGCACGGAAATGGTTTAAAAACTAATCATTAAAATGTAGAATTGATCACTGAACATGACATGTCTTCATTCTGTCTCTCATTTCAATGTAAATGTAATTCCTTACATCTCTCCTCTTCAGGTCTCTGCATGTTTCCATCTCAGTAACTATGACACACACATTTTGTCTCTGCTGCTTTTCATTTTGCTCAGTCAAGTGTACCTCTCATTACTCTAAACCAGATCAGGGGATTAATTTATAATATTCTGCTTAACATCATCATGGGATTCATATTTTTATTATATTAAACCCGATCAGGGGATTAATTATAACAATGATTCTAAACAGAATTGCTGGATTAATGTAAACCTAGTCATGATTGAAGTGTTCATTTCTTTTGTTACGTGAAACCTGATAATAACATTATTTTTATTTTAATGGTGTATCTTGAAATGGAAAAGCTTGGTGTATTGTCTTCATGGTCAGTGTGTAATTTAGATGGAAAGTTTTACAGTTTCAAGGTTTAATTTAATACTTTTGGACTCGATATTCTCTAAGGAAGATGTTTTGAAGAGACCTCCACCCACACTTCAGTTCAGTTCGCATTTCTTCTTGAGGTTTATTGAACAATAGCTGTAAAGACACTGATCATCTTATGCTATTGTGATTATTTCATATCCAGAACTCGTAACACATGCCCTCAGAAATGCACACATGCATATTCATGATGGCCAAGCACACTGACACTATTACTAAGAATATCATAGATGTCTCTATGCCTTTGCAGTGTACACTGAGTATTGCCTATTATATTTTTAAAAGAATATGTGCAATATTGTTTCTACTTCTGCCGCAGTACCTCATTGCATTTTAATACATGCCATCTTTATGCACGTTTAATTCTGTGAGTGGCGATATCTTGAAAATGTATTATTATATCCTGATGTCTGGAGGGGGTATTTGTTTAATGTTTAATGATTAAATGATCAAAATATGAGGAAAATGTTTAATATTTTTTACAATATTTTAAATGTGAAGGGAAAGCAAAACACTAAACTTGGTTAAGGTATTTATCTGACAACTACAGGTTTTATTTTACTATGCAAAAAATGCATAGAAACAGTTGCCTGGCCAAAAAGTATGTCTGCACAATTTGGCATGTTTCATTGTGTTATCACAAATAAAACAACTGAAGATGTCAATTTTCCTTGGCCTTACTCGCACAGCTCTCACTAGCTGGCATCCGTTACACATGTATTCCATGCACACCGAAATTGAAATACTGTGAACAGTGTACATTCTAGTGTTGTCAAAATAAGTCGATACCTACATTTTTAAAAACGTAACAATACGTAGTATTGAGTACTGAGTACCAAGTTAATTCGATAGCTGCTGATCAATGCTTCAGTGCGTATTTGTGTGTGAGCTGTCCACTGTGAAGAGAAACAATTGTTACTATTTACAACATGTTTTTGCAGTGTTGAGCGTTGTAGGCAATCACAAGCTATGATAACTAGGATAACTTATGGTGTTTCATGTAAACTAATTAAATGTACCATCGTTTGTCACACTGTCATTCTTATATACATCGTTCATCACAAATGATATTCACAAGTGAGTATATATTATATGGTAACACATATCAAACGATCTGTAACACACAAAGCAATAGTGACACATGGTAAAAACATTGTTACTCACACTTGTGTGTTGCGAGTTCTCAGATTCAGTATCGGCACTGCATCATCTTTTAGTTTTAGTCTCTTTGAACTGACTACTTACTTAAGCGATCTGGAACTTCGTAAAAAAAAGTTTATCCACACTTTCTTAATGTTAGTATCACAATGAAGGCAATTGAAAGGCAATTTTTTCACAACGCGGCACTGCAAAACGTCTTGTAATCCTCAAAGGCATCTATGGTTTTGTTGCTGGAGTAATCCTGTGTTTGCCTCTCTCTCGTATTTACTACTACATGATGTGCGAAATCTGCTGATTCGTGTGCGGGGCTAAAGAGACAATGATCTGAGGCAAAGTCTGAATAATTTACCATCTATGGAAACATTGTCATTCCCTTTAAAATGTATAAAAATAAAATATGTTTTTAATTAAAAAATATCTTTTAACAGAGGGAAAGAAGCATGACTCTGGAATGCTGGCAGAATCTGGGCTGTTGGCATTGCTGCAACATCATGCCATGTCTATAGATGGTCATTCAATGTGTGTATGGGGACCCAGCATACCCAATGCGTGTGCATCTGCAAGCCCCATTTCGACATGTTCATCTCACCCCTCAAATGATGGAATTCAACAAAAGAATGAGTGAAGTCAGAGTGTCTGTGGAGTGGTTGTTTGGGGACATAGCAAACTACTTCAAGTTCATGGACTTCAAAAAGAGTTTAAAAATTGGTTTGAGTAGTGTTGGGAAATTGTATGTTGTGTCTGCTTTGTTAGGAAACGCACTAACTTGTCTGTACGGCAATCAGACATCGAAGTTTTTTAACTTGGATCCTCCACACATTCGTGACTATTTTTCATGAGGTAACACATACTGTATGCATAACTGTGCTATGTAGGCCTATAAATAAAAAAATAAAAAATAAAAATAAATATAACATAGTATACAAACACACAATATAAAAACAGAATTGTATTTAAAAAGAATGAGACATTTTATAATAACAGATTTTTTTTTTATTATTAACATATATACAGTGGTGTGAAAAAGTGTTTGCCCCCTTGGTAAATATGATCAAATATGGCTGTAAAAAATAAATCTGCATTTTAATCCTTTTGATATTTTATTTAAAAAAATGTTCAAAAATCTAACCTTTCATTGAAGTAAAATAATTGAAAGTGGGGGGAAAAATCACATTATGAAATAAATGTTTTTCAAAACACGTTGGGAACAATTGTTTGCCCCCTTTTATTAAATACTTTTTGCAACCTCTTTTTTCCAAGATAACTGCTCTGAGTTTTCTCCTATAATGCCTGATGAGTTTGACAAGGATCACTTGACAAGAGATCAGAGACCATTCCTCCATACAGAATCTCTAGATGAAACAAAAACATTAGCCTAGCTTTTTTGGCAGCAAACACTTAATATGGGTTTGGTGCACACAGGGATAAAAAAGTACCCCATGTGTAAAATGAAATACTCTGCTATACCTTTAATGCTGTGGGCCTAATTTTCTGCCAGAGGTCCTGGACATCTTGTTCAGATACATGGCATCACGGATTCGATCAAATACCAACAGATAAAAAATCTAAACCTGACAGTCTGTGTTAGAAGTCTTATAATGGAGAACAGGATGGAGAGATTCTGTATGGAGGAATGGTCTCTGATCTCTTGTCAGGTGTTCTCCAAACTCATCAGGCATTATAGGAGAAAACTCAGAGCTGTTATCTTGGAAAAAAGAGGTTGCAAAAAGTATTTAATAAAAGGGGGCAAACAATTGTTCCCAACGTGTTTTGGAGAAAAACATTTATTTCATAATGTGATTTTCCCCCCACTTTCAATTATTTTACTTCAATGAAAGGTTAGATTTGTGCACATTTTTTAAATAAAATATCAAAAGGATTAAAAATGCAGATTTATTTTTTTACAGTCATATTTGATCATATTTACCAAGGGGGCAAACACTTTTTCACACCACTGTATATATATATATATATATATATATATATATATATATATATATATATATATATATATATATTAGAGGTGGGCATAGATTAATTTTTTTAATCTAGATTAATATAGATTAATTTTGAAATTAATCTAGATTAATCTAGATTAAAATGGCTCATTTGAATTCTGCCGAAGGCATTCAGAGTATGTGTGCTACCCAAATAATGACTATAAAAGTAAGTCTTTGAGAACGGGTTTCTCAAGCCAGGTGGCGCATTAGACCAGGGGCTCATCTCCTGTTTCCAAAATGCATCACAAACTGCTTGAGAAAGCTGTTCTACTCATAGACTGTAAAAGGTTACTACTGTACTGTTACCGTACGTAGGCAACATTAGGTAGGCCTATGTTATTATCAACTACTATAGGCTATCAATTAGGGATGGGCGATATGGCCTAAAATCCATATTGTGATATACATTGCAGCCTCTTGCGATAACAAGATTATAATAAAACCATTTCAGAACAGGTTACACAGACCCTGCTAAACAACAGCTAAATTTTTTTTTTTTTTTTTTTTTTTGAAAGGGTGTATGTAGTTTTGAGAACATATATTGTGCAAAACTGTAAGTATACAACATAATTTTGCAGATAAATAAAATTTAAGTACACTAGCTGCAGAGACTTTTAGGTCTAATGTTTATTATGGCTTGGAGCTTATGAAACCCCAAATTTAAAATGAGAATATTGTCTAACTGATGTCTTTTCAGTTAAAAAGAAACACAACAACGATTCTTAAAATCGGGCGCTTTTAATAAAACGAGATTATGTGCTACACCACTCACTAAGATATATTGGGAATAATACGCGCGCGCTGGTATTCGGTGATATGTTTCGTTTTGAATTTGAGGTGGTAGAACGGATTAGTCGTGTGTTAACTTACCAAACTGTTACACCACACAGTCTACGTCGGACGGCTTAAATACAAACCAAGTCCAAATAATGGATGTTGCACCGATCTTTTACGCCAGCTTTCACTTTCAGCCGTGTTTACTTAAGATGACGACGAATATGATGCGTTGCAGCCGTGTTTACCTCGCGGCCGCGGGTAGATTGCGTCATCATAGCTTGTGTAGCTTGAGCCAGCTCCCAACCCAATTTGGAGAATAGATTAACGGCGATATTTTTTTTATCGCGCGATAAGAGTCTCGCGTTAACGCAGCGTGTTAACGCCGATAACGGCCCACCACTAATATATATATATATATATATATATATATATATATATATATATATATATATATATATATATAGTTAGTTAGTTTACACAAACACACAATATACATAAAGTATAGGCTACTTTCAAAATGTTATTAAAAATATGCTATTTTATGTTAGCAGATTTTATATTTTATTATTAATAGAAGGATTTATACATTGAAATGTTTTATGAATGAAATCACAAAGAAGTGTTTTTAAACTGCAAAAGAATAAAAGAATAATTTCTTTGACAAACTTACAAAGTAATGCTTGCCCTTGCTATTGCTGAAGTAGCACAGTCTGCATTGCCTGCATTTGCTGTTGCTGTTGTTGCATTAGTTGCATCATGTCACTCATCTTCTTTTATGTTTGTTGTGCTGCTCTTCAACCTGTATTTTTTCCAATTCCAATTCCTTTTCCCTCAGAACCCTCTCAGTCTGGCTTCTCTCCCTCAACAATTCAATGTTGTCATTCCCACTCCGTCTCCTACGTTTGTTGTTTGTCCAGTTCTCTCCCTCTTCACTAAGCCTCCTGTTGGTCTGGCTAACCCTCTCCATGGCCCTCTTCCTGCCTCTTCTGCTTTGGCCCTGTCCTTCTCTAACTTCCTCATACTCTCAACACTTCCTTTGTTTTCCTCAGCTGCTCTTTCTTTCTTCTCGAATTCTCGAGAGCAATTCAGTGTGTCTGCTATTGTAGACCAGGCCTTGCCCTTCACTGCAAAAAATTATTTAAATAAATTTCAACATTAGAATAAGAAATAATGTTTTGTTTTGACTTAAAAAATTACGTATTCGTGCTTTACTTAAAATATTAAGTTTACTTAACTTTAGTTTAGTTTAGTTAGGTTGGATATTTAATTTATCTCAACAAATTTTAAGTTGTTATAACTAATTGCAGCAACATTTTTTACAGTGTTGTCAACACTGCCCTTATGGTTCTGTGAGCAGGATTTCTCTACAGAGAAGTAGCCTACATCATGTTGCTCTGCCCACTCCATAGGGGCTCTAATCAACAAGAAACATGAAGTAGCTATAGCTAAATCTTGATAGATCGCTAATAATAATTACTAATCCATTAATCTATTTCTAATCTGATAATCTACTTTACACAATATGAAAAATATTTTAATAGCATAGTAATACATTTAACGTGGATTTTGAGAAGGATGTTTATGCAATACTTACATTGTTCGCTTCACATCATCTCTAATCTCAATGCTACCTGTGGTTTTGTCCCTACAGCAGACACATCTTTGTAAAAATGGAAAAAACCGTTACAATTATCTTAAGTTTAAAACATTTCAACACAGGTTATATAAAAGACTAGTGGTACAATCATAAACTGATGCGAATTACAATGTCATATGCCATATTAACATTTATTTACCTAATCTCTCATGTTGTAGCGATACGGCAAATCAGCTGTTCTCCCGTAGTAGACGGTTACAGAACGTCACGAAGTAGCAGTTAAAGTCGCGCGTGCGCAATACAACGCCAGAATGCCGTTGCCGTTCCACCAGAGGCCGTTGCTTAAAGTCCCTAATGACGCAGAAGTAGGAGTTGCTCTTCTTCTGTAGAGGCAAAGAAAATGTGATTTTTCAATTCATAACCCCTTTAATTAAACAGTATTTAAAGCCTATATGCTAATGTTTTAATGTATTATTTATTTTTATAACTATTATTAGCATTAATAATGAACTAATTTAATTTATTTCATGTTTTTATTTTGAAATGGTTAAAAAACTATTAAAACAGTTACGATAGTTTTTACTATGTACTGAAATTGGTACCCGAGAACTGTGAAATTTTACTGGTGTTCACACTGACTGCTGAAATTTTGGTATTGTGACAGCATTAACACATTTACTATGGAAATAATATGAATAGTATGTTATTCAGAGCTCTTGACATTAAACCATTAAACTGTTCTCTCTCTCTCTCTCTTTTTCATAATATAGCTGTCCAATATTCTTAAGTCCCAATTTGTGGTGTGCTTCAGTAGATTGGCGTGGCCTGACTCTGCAGCAGATTGCTCACTTTATTCCACAGCCCTTTTCCCAGGTCTAATTTGTGGCGTTCCACAGTAGATGGTTCAGGTCTGTTTTAGTGGTATTCCACTCTAGATTGCTGTGTTCTGTTTTGGACATTGAATAACGTCTCCCAGGTTTGCATGAATCGATTTCTTTTGGCTTTTACTGCAGTATTGGGCACTGGGCAGACTAATTCAAAAAGGTTTCTTCTGGCGTTTTATCTCGTTTCGCAAGTCCCGTTCTGTTTGAAAAGTTCCCGATGCCTTAAAAGTTATTCTCTTTTTGTTGTGTTGCTCAGTGATCTCAGATTGTGCTGAGATGTTACTCATGTCCTGTGGTTTGAGCTGCAGGTTTGAACTGCTGTGCTGCCTTTTGTTGTGTTTTATGCTGTTTTATGCTTGTTTGCCTTTGTGTCATCATGTTTATTTGCCGCCATCAGACCTCTTTAATATATCAATTTGACAAGACATCCACCAGTTTCAATGCGTATTTTGGGATATGGCATTGCCTTTGTTTTCTTGAACACATGGGATGGAAACTCAGCTGAGCTATGAAAGGTTATATTTAACAAAAATTTAATTAAATTAATTAAACATTTAACAGTTTATTTATTTATTGACACATTGGCATTTTTAGTGTACATTTCCATTTAGTGTAAATTTTTTAAAATAAATGTCTGTGTGGTATTTTTTTGTCTTTAGCTCTATCCGCACTAGATTAGTATTACCTGCCTCTAGTCATTTGTAATAATTGCAGAGGTTGTCTAAGATCTTAATCCCGTGCGAATCGGCCATGTCTGTAATTTGTAAAGTAAAAATTCCCCTGGAAATGACCTACCATATTTCACCGAACACCGAGGTCCTGTGATAATATTAGTGCGAATCGGCATCACTGTAATTTGGCGGGGTCGTATATCATTTTTTCAAGGTTTTTGTTTCCTGTGCGCCTTTTTATCCATCTTTAGCGAAGAATGGAGGCTGCGTTGGAGTGTTTTGATAGTATTTTGGGTGCTGGGTCACATCGCTATACCTACACCATACAACTATACAATTTGCAGAAAGAGAAAGCTGAAAATCATCAGAAGAGCAAAAACAAAATGATTAGATGGAGATGAATGACATGTAGCAGCATGTGGTAAGGAACATTATTCTGTTTATGATATATCATACAGCTAGACCTATAACGACAAGACATTTACAAGCAATAGCCTATTGAGATCATATCCGGGAGATAAGTCAGTAAATTCGAGTAAAATCACAGGATTTGGTTATCCCGTGCGAATGTGCCACACGAAGCCACACAAAGTTAATGTATTGACAATTATACACTGGTGGTCAAAAGTTTGGAATAATTAAGTTTTTTTTCTGTCTCTTCTGCTCACCAAGGCTGCATTTATTTGATCAAAAATACAGTAAAAACAGTAACATTGTGAAATGTTGATCCTTCAGAATCCTTCATGATCTTTCAGAAATCATTCTAAAATACTGGTGCTCAATTATGAATAATGGTTCTTATTACTATCAATGTTAAAAACAGTTTTTGCTGCTTGATATTTTTGTATAAACTATGATTTTTTTTTTCATGATTCTTTGGTTAACAGAAAGTTCAAAATAACAGCATTTATTTTGAATAGAAATCTTTTGTAACATTATAAATATCTTTACTGTCATTTGATCCTTGTTGGATAAAAACATTCATTTCTATTTTTAAAAAAGATCTTACTTACTTAAATGGTAGTGTATCACAGCTTTCATTAAAATATTAAGCAGCACAAATGTTTTCAATGTTTCCTGAGCAACAAATATTAGAATGATTTCTGACATGACACTGAAGACTGGAGTAATGATGCTGAAAATTCAGCTTTGCCATCACAGGAATACATTACATTTTAAAATATTAAACTGTTATTTTAAATGTTATTAATTTTTGCAATTTTACTTTTATTACTGTATTTATTTATTTTTTAATAAATGCATTCTTGGTGCACAAGAGACTTTTTTCAGAAACATAAAAAAAAAAACTTAATTATTTCAAACTTTTGACTGCCAGTGTATATTTCTGTTGTGATGTAATGATTGTGAACCCCCTTGAAGAGGTTTATCCCATTAATAGTTTTTTCAAAAAGAGTAACCACTTCGCACTACACGTCTCCTTCAGGCCAGGGTGTTTGTTTGCACTGTTATATTGCTGAGACATCTAATCTGTTGTGATGTTCTTGTTCGCTCCGTTTTGTTTTTGTTTTTTATATGTTTGTTTGCTCTGATGTGTTGTGTGTTTGCTTGCATGTATTGTTTTGTACTTGTTTGCTCCAGTGCGATGTCATTTGTGTTTGTTTACTCCGTTGTGTTGTGTAACTTGTGTTGTTGATGGCTCCGCTCTGATCTGTTGTGTTGGTCTTGATTGCTCCGGTGTAGCGTGGTGTGTTTGCTCTGGTCTATTGTGCTGTCTGTTTTTCATTATGCAGTGTATGTCGGTTTTCTCTCTCTTTCTCTCTCAGGGAGTGTCCTATAGATACCAATTACATCCACTCAGGAAAAGACAGAGCGAAAGAGAAGGAGGGATGGGGCAGAATGAGTGGGAGGGAATAGGACAGCGAATGCACAGGAGGGAGAACGAGTGAGAAAGAGGGAAGACGGCAGACAGACAGAGAGAAATTGGAGGAGAGAGATTCCGTCTGTGAGTGTAATAGTCTCCTGCTGTCAGACTCTGGGGAATGAAAGAGCGAAAGAACGAAGGAGAGAAATGGGAGGGAGATCGTGGAGAAGAAAGGATGTATAGTGACAGAACTGAGGGAAAGAGAGAGCAAGTGAGGCTGAGTTGCATGCACAGTGCATGAAAGACTAAAGTGAAGAACTGAAGGGGAGAAACAGTGGAGAGCTGTTTAAAAAGAAGCGGTGAGAGAGAGAGAGAGAGAGAGAGAGAGAGAGGGGGTGTTGCTGAGGAGAGCAGTGTATCCCTCCATTTAAAGTCTGATCACAGTGAAGTGTGGACTTACAGTGCAGTGTACTTAATATTTCATTCTAGCTTGAGTCTATGTTTCTGTTCTGTATGTGTGTTTGTGTGTGTGTGTGTGTGTGTGTGTGTGTGTGTGTGTGTTTGTGTGTGTGTGTGTGTGTGTGTGTGTGTGGGTGTGTGTGTGGGTGTGTGTGTGTGTGTGTGTGTGTAAATGCTATGATTTATGAATGAATATGAGGAACCTACTGTCCAAAAATGCAGTGTGTGTCTGTGCAAGTGTGCTGTTACAGTATGTGGCATGGGACAGTGTGTGTGTTGTTGTGCACCCTACATTTGAGTCTTTTATGTGGAGTGTGTGTGTGGTAATTATGAGAGGGGCTGCTTGCAGTGAATGCTGCTTTGGTCTATTGTGTGTGTGTGTGTGTGTGTGTGTGTGTGTGTGTGTGTGTGTGTGTGTGTGTGTGTGTGTGTGTGTGTGTGTGTGTGTGTGTGTGTGTGTGTGTGTGTGTGTGTGTGTGTGTGTGTGTGTGTGTTCGTTTGAGAGCAGAGGGAGTCTTTGTGCTGCCGTCCGAAATAATTCCCATCATACTTCAGTTCTCGGAGAACAAAATAACTGATTCTAACTGAAAAGAGAGAGAGAGAGAGAGAGAGTGTATTGATGTTATTTCTCATCTTCCAACTTTTCTATCATCAGCAAACTTTGGAACACACACACACACACACAGACACAACACTATTATCAAGATAAATGAGGACATACTATAGACGTCTGTTGTTTTATTTAATGCTGATTGGTGTCGGCGGCATGCAATCTAATATCACATGAGTGATTTTACAGTAATAGTATATATATCACAATCTAGTTGTTTTTGCTGGAAATTCAATTACAAAAGTTTTATATATTACATAACAATGTAATGTCTGTTTTTAATAAGCTAGTGACTTAAATGCTTTAAAAACGAAAGGGACTTCATCTCATTTTATTATATTGGGCTTTTTTTGTGTAATTTAATGGGCTCAACCCAAAAGATCAGATTATTCAAGTCTGGCATCAGTACATAAACTGCTTTGTATTATGTAACAACAAAAGACTCAAATAGTATTACGTTATAAATATGTTTGGATGAGCCACTTTGTCATAGAAACTATAGTATATATATATGTATTGTTTTAATTAGAAATACAAATATATAATAATAAAAATAATTATTATATATATATTATTTATATAAATATAATATATTCACTTTTTTAAATGTCCAAAATTTAAGGTCCAAAAACCCTTTCTAAATTCAAACATGCATATAATGCCCAAGTAATGCTCAGAATTCTCACTACTGTTGGTTCAATGCTCACATTCAAACCAATGATGTCCAAAAGTGCTGTCTGCATTCAAACATGCATATGATTCCCAAAAATGCTGCCTAGATAGGCAGCTCAGTATTTATTTTTTTTATTTTTTTGATCATACGTACAATGCCCTCTAGGTTCCATTAAAATGTCCATTTGAATTATTCAAAATGTATAAGGCCAAAAAAAGCTGTCTACAGTACACACTAGTACAATGCCCAAAAATAGAATCCAGGTAGGCAGCTCACTATGCTTTCATATTATATAGGTTCAGTTTAAAACACACCTATGATGCTCAGAAGAGTTTTCTAGGTAGGCAGCTCACTTGGTTAATGTCAAACATTCAGACATGCTCTAAATTTGAACAAACCTATGATTCCCAAAAACGCTGTCTAGGCAGCTCACTAGATTTTGAGATGCAGCCAATGAAAAAGAGCACTTAGTGCTTTGGCAGGTATTGAGCAAAATGCAGCCAATAAAGCACTTTGAGAAATAAGAGGTCAATTACAAGGAGGTGGAGATATGAGATCTCTTTATCAAGCAAACAGACACACAGTGACCTCAGCCACCACAACGCCACCATAAACATCTAACAACCCATGGCAGTATAGACTCAACTTCGAGCACTTTCTCGCTCACTATCGCTCCATCTCTCATACACACACATACACTGACAGACGCCAGGAGCCTCGGAGAGTCTTGTGATGGATAGAAGCAAAGAGAGGAGAGAACAGGGTCCTGAGGGAGAAAGAGAGATATAGAGACAGATAGAGGGAGTGACAGTGAGAGGTGAAAGAAGAAAGAAGGGGGGTGAAGAAGATAAACCATAAATTAAATCATTTTAGAACAAAGGAGGAAGGTTGCTACGCAACCAGACAGGGAGGTTACCAGGGGCAACCGCTATGACCTGAAGCTTGACCCTCAAGACGAAGCGACCTCAACCCACATGCACGCAAAACAACCCGTTTTGCTTTCCTTGGTTTTAAAGAAAAAAAAGAACTGAGGAAAGAGTGTAAAACAACACATCAAAATTAAGAAAAAATCAGTTGGAGATTGCAATATATATATATACAGTAGCCTATGCTGTGTGTGTGAATGTGTGTTTACTTAGCTATGCTTCAGGGACAAAATTATGCACAGAAGCTAGCTAAACCTGACAGAACCTCCCTATGGGGATGTCCTCAAAGGTGAGAATAAATAATAAATCATGTTTGTTTTTACTTTAAAATGCAAAAACCTTTCATTAAGGGTGGGTGGGCTTCAAAATAAACACTCTCAAGTGCCAAATGTGAGTAAAAAAAAAAAAAACCTTAAAAAAAAGTAGCCTTACCCTCACTGATGTAAGTGATGCTTTGGTTTGAGTGACTGAACTAAAACACACATAAAACATCTACTCGATAAGACATCTGTTGCATATCCTGACATCCTTTTACAAAGACAGCATTTTTGGGCATTGAATGCATAACTGAATGAGATTTATATGAAACAGGTAATTGGAGTACATACTATTTCAGTATTTCTACTTCAAAATTTCATTTAATTCTATATTAATGTGACTTGTCGTTTATTTGTGAAATTGACTAGCTATTTATGATGATTATTATTTTATAAGTGTAGGCTGCATTTTTGGGCATCACATGCATGTTTGCACTTTTGGGTATCATTGTCATGTTCAAATGCTTGAAACAAATCTATTGAGCTGCCTTCCTAGACAGCACTTCTGGCCATCATAGGCAAGTTTAAACGACTGAATAAAACATAGTGAGCGTGTTACCTTTGGGCATCATAGACCATTCGAAAGGATCCTATAGAATCATCTCACTAGGTTTCGAGACTTAGCCGTTCTCTCTCTTTCTCTCTTTCTCTGGGTCATTTTGTCCCTTCTTGCCCCCTGCTCAGTCTCTCTCTCTTGGGGGTGAGACAGTGCACTAACAATGTTTGACAGGCAGAGGGAGGGAGGCATAACCAACAACAACTGTGAAAAAGAGCGGGAAAGAGAAAGAAAAGAGAATAACTCTTTCTAAAAAATTTAGAGTTATGTTTTGCAGTCATTTAATGAAGACCGTGTCTGCTGCAGGGTGTTTGAATGTTTTGTATGTTCTTTAACAGTGAGTTTTTGTAAATATTTTTTATTGAATCTGATGATTTCTAGTATCTTAATGAGCACTTTTAATTTCAGTTTGATCCTCAAGCAAGCAAGAAACCATCTTTGTGTGCTCAATATAAAAAATGATGACGCTGTAACAATGTTGTTCCAATATCATTCATGTTAAATCTGTTCGTTTGAAATCAGGACTGTTTGTTTTGACATGAAAATTACATTTCATATTTATATGGAACTTCTCTTCAAAGTGAATCACAAATTGTGTGAAAATGGAAAAAGAAGAGAGAAGGATGAAAAAGAGGGCGAATGACATAAGGATAAGGGTGTACACACCCAGGGGGGCAGTTATCGGGCAGAAAAGCATGTGTGTGTGAGTGCTTGGGGTGGGGCAGTTATAGGGCAACAGCTGGCATTGAGTGGGGGGTTGGAAAGGGTCATGTTAAAAAAAACCTTCCGAATGACCTACTAATGCACTGTATACAGCTGTACACAAGTGTTTACTTGAATATGAGAACTACAATGAAATATATTTGAAAATGTCATTTTATTCCTGTGATGGCAAAGCTGAATTCTCAGCAGAATCAAAAACCTTTAAACAATAATGTCCTACTGTGCAATTAATCTAAAGTGAAGCGCTATATATACTATCTATCCTACTTTTTAATCATTTTTTTAAGCAAAAAGGTGATTTATGCTGCAAAGATTCTGTTTTTTGTTTTCAGTAAAATTAACCTCCATAATAGATAAACATACTTGAGAGAAAATCTTTGTAAGATAATAAACTAAATGTACTTTTTCGCAAAAAAATGCTGATTAAGAAAATGATTTTGTAGTGTAAAAGGCATCTAAAATATACATTTTTCCGCATGTATTTATATTAAATGTTATTAAAAAAAATACAAATAAATATTATTGTCCATTCTGTTTATTAACAGGGCCGTCACTAAGAACTCTGGGCCCTGTGACTATATGTTGACCCATTTCCTCTTACGGATCTCTTGTCGGACGGGTAGGGGGAGGTAGTGGCATCATCTGGCATGTCATATCCATAGATCTTCGTTGGAGCCAAATGGGTTCTTGCAATCTCCATTAAGCTTCATAAACTAATACACACACAGATTGCCAGATTATGATTAAGCAAATTTGTCCCAGCAGTTAGAAGATCAATCAAATCAAATCTTATAAATATGCGTAGTCTGACCAATTAATAAGACAACAAGGACTAGTCCAACTGCACACACATACACACACACACACACACACAAACAGTTGGACATCAGAGACGAACCAAAAGGATGTTTAATGCCCATCAAACGTTAATCAGGCTGAAAAATAGACATCTACATATGCAGTGGAGGAAACACAGAGACCGTAACAGAGGCAGAGGGATAGAGGAGAGGGTGTAGAGGTGAGAGAATACCAGAGGGAAAATATGGAGGAGAGACAGAAAGAGACAGATGGAAGGAGGAGGAAAAGGAAAGAAGAAGTGAAGCACAGATGGAGAGAGATGAGAAAGGAGGAAGAGGGAAATGGAGAGATGAAGGGGTTATTTTTCACTGTCTGTTTTTGGACTGTATTTATTACACTTCAACCTGTGTTATCGCTCACATACAAACACTCATCTTCTCCCTCCCTCTCTCTCGTTTATTTCTCTCTGTCTCTCCTTTTGGCTTTCTTCGTCAGTCTTTCGCTGTATTCATCTGTTTATCTGTAATCTTTCGCTTTTGTCTCTTTCAGCAGCCGTCCTCTCTGCTCTCCCTCGTCTATGTGAGGAGGGTGTAAACGATGTTGCTTTAAATATAGGCTGTGTGCTTTCTACACCCTCACACTTTTGTGCATGTGTGAGCGAGAGACACCTAGAAAAAGGCAGAGAGAGAGCAAGATGGGATGGAAAATGACACTGTCTGGGTGTTTTTAAATAAACCGTGTGTGTGTGTGTGTGTCTGTGTGTGAATACTCAGGCAGTGCTTTTCATCTGATGGGTCGTGACTCGTGACCCAAAAATGGGTTGCAGGGCTGAAGACTGCCGGAGGAACGATGCGAAATGTGAATAATAAATTCTAACTAACCATATATGATCATGCATAGAAAAATAAATAGGCTTATCTGCTCCTCAGAGGAAGGAGAAAGTGCTTTCCATGTCTTTTGTTGTTGACATCAAAAGCAGTTTGTCCAGCAAACTCTGCTTTATTTTGGCACAAATTCATCTATCTCTTTGTAGAAGGTTAAACAAGGTAAATGTAAATACGACCCAGACTACATTAAATGTGGGTTCATCTGCATCGAGGATAAACATGGTTTGAGCCAAAATGCAAAAATGCATTTTAAAATTGAGAAATTTATCATTAATAAAATATAATCAATTTAAACTCAAAATAAATCATTCTCAATTCGCAAATCAATGCAATTCAAAATTGTAAACCTGTAAATCATGTTAATGTTTTTGATTAAAGATAGAGGACACATGAATTAAAAAAAAATAGTGATGTGCATGGATAAATCATTTACAATAAACATTGCAATATTCCATTAAAAAAAAAAAAAGTAAATTTTAATTTTTTGGTGAAAATAATATTCTTTAAAAAATCTCTTTAATTAATTAATAATTTTGTTTTCACACCCACCGTCACACCCCTCCTGATTTCACTCCGCTGGCTCCCAGTTGGGGCCGGAATCAAATTTAAGGTACCATGTCATTGAGGACACACACACACACACACATTTGTTTCACTAAAGTGAGAACATTGCATTGATTAATCTAAAGTGATTTTATATCAGGTTAATGATATTTTCTATCATTTACCCCATCACAGAAACATGTGCAAAACAATAGATTTAAAGACATATTTTGGCCGATTTATAAGCTTTTTTAACACACACAAAACACTCTACTCAGCATTTCTCCTCTTCTCTAGCTTGCTTCCTAATGCACTTTTCCAATAAACCTGGCTTTGTATATTGTGAATATTTGTCTCTTTGACTAATTGATTTTGTTCCTCTTTTGTAAGTTGCTTTGGATAAAAGCATCTGCTAAATCCATAAATGTAAATGTTGTTAAAACATTTTAAAGAATTTTTTTGTCACTACTTGTTGTCCATCCGTTATTCCAAACTTGTATTTGTGGAACAATGAATTGGATTTTACAAACTTTGATGTTTGGACAAAAGCAGGTGAAAAGTTCTTAAAAATATCTTCTTTTGTGTTCCAGGCAGGTTTGAAATGACATGAGGATGAGTAAATAATGTCAGAATTACAAATTTCCCATGAATTTTACTGCGTATGTTATCAAGCCAATGTTACGATTTAACAAAAAGTGTCAGACATATATTTGTGTAGTGTGTTCCAATCATGCAGATATGAGACAGTGAAGCCCTGCACCCTTTAGTACTCACTTTAAGTGCCCTTTGGAGTGAGTAGGACTGAGTAGTGAATTCACCCAGATTCTCTCTCTCCCCATTTCCACTTCACTCCATCCACTCAGTGATTAGAGTCGAGTCAGTGTCCTGACATAACCAGTTAAATGGATCAGATGCCATTTTGAGAGTCTCAGTAAGTGCCCCCTGCAGCAGTTGTCCACTGCACAGAGAGCGTGTATGTGACCCACTAATCGCTTATTAACTGCTAACACTGCTCTAATTGGTTGCCGATAAGTAGCCCGCACTGTGTGCGCTAAAGCTAAAGGCTAATTTTAGCCTATTATCTGTTGGCATAGGTTCATTGGGTTTAGAGAGCAAACTCTAATTCTACCACTGTCAGTTTTGAGCGCACATTAGGTTTTCATATGCACGTGAATGCATAGCCAGATGTTCTGTGATGTAGATGCTGAGGCTTAGTATTTTCTCATCCCTTCTGTTCTAACTCTATTTATAAAAGCATCTTGTTAAAGCCTTTTAGGCTAATCAGGCTGAGTTTGTTCCAGCTTCACACTCGCCTAGCGCACCTGCGTTTGTCCCACATATTTGCCCTTGGAAATCCAGCATTTGGCCTGCGATTCAGTAGGTTAATCCCAGCTCTAGCGAAACATCAGGCTAGAATTAAGCCAGCGTTTAGCCTGAATCAATCCAAGATTGAGTCTGACAAAAGCAGTATCATAAGGCCAGTTTGAAATCAGAATCGGGCCAAGATTAAGCCAGCATTCAAACAATGTTAGCCTTGCAATTAGCAATATTTGTCCCGTCATTTAGCCAGCATACGCCCAACATTCAGCCAAGTTTTGCCCCTTGTTTAATCTCTTTGAGTCCAGAGCTTGGCCAGCATCAAGCTAGCATTTGCCCAGCATTCACTAAACATTAACGCGTTGCTCCATTCAAGCTGCCATTAGCCTAACATTCAGACAGCGCTTCGCCCAGAGTTGATCCTGCAGTGGTCAGCATTAAAAAGGTCATCGATTATAACCTAAGTGGTAATTATTGGGTAAAGTGGAGCATGGGCCGCCCTGGGCGGAATTATCATACAGCTAGACTCACATTGGCATTACATCTGGCCTTTATACTCGCACTCACACAGACACATTTGAGAAAATGTTATCATCTGTTCGATGCCTGAAGGGCTTTACATGTGTTAGCCTCAAACCCCAATCCCTACAAACACTAAGCAACCAATATAAAATCACAAAACTAAGCAATTTTTCAGGAAATTTACATTTACATTTAATCATTTAGCAGACGCTTTTATCCAAAGCAACTTACAAATGAGGAGAGCAATAGAAGCATTTAAGCTAAAAATAGGACAACAATATGCAAGTGCTGTGACCCTTCCCAGTTTAGTCTAACGCAGTATACATATTTATTTTTTATTTCTTATTAAATAGAAATAGAATAGAGGAGAAAACAAAAAGAAAGTATTAGTTTTAAAGGGTAACTCTCGCCAAAATGCAACCTAGGGTCTTTTTTGACCGTATTTTCGTTTTTGGTCAAATTGTCTTTTGAATGGGAGTGCTTTGGGCTCTTCTATGATAGCATCAAAAATCGCTATATTTAAAACACTAAGAAGGCTCGACACAACATGAAACTTTGCTCGAAGTGTCACCAGGGGCTCTACACATGAACTCGAGCATTGAGAACAGTGTTTGTGTACACAGAGTTTACTAAAAAGAAAGATTTTGAACAACTCACTGTAGCTGTGTCCGCCGGCATTTTGACAGTCAAAAATAGTCGATCTCCGAATGTCAATGAACTGACTCTGAATTTTAGTATTGTTTCTTATATGAGGATCCTTTTTCAAATACAAGGTCAATATTGATTTTCACTAACAACAAAACAACAAATTATTCGTGAATTGACTATTATTGACTGTCAAAATGCCGGTGGACACAGCTACAGTGAGTTGTTCAAAATCTTTCTTTTTAGTAAACTCTGTGTACACAAACAATGTTCTCAATGCTCAAGTTCATGTGTAGAGCCCCTGGTGACACTTCGAGCAAAGTTTCATGTTGTGTCGAGCCTTCTTAGTGTTTTAAATATAGCGATTTTTGATGCTATCATATAAGTGCCCAAAGCACTCCCATTCAAAAGGCAATTTGACCGAAAACGAGAATACGGTCAAACTTAAAAGTGGCATTTCCATTCTAATTATGCTTTTAAACAAAAGTTTGCTTCGGGTAGATTAACAAAAAGCATTTTGGCGAGAGTTACCCTTTAATGGATCAAGTGTTGCCGAAAAAGATGCATCTTCAGCCGTTTCTTGAAAATGGCTACGGACTCAGCAGCTCGGGTTGAGTTAGGCAGGTCATTCCACCAGCAGGGAACAGTCCAGGTGAAGGTCCGTGAAAGTGATTTTGTGCCTCTTTGAGATGGAACCACAGGGCTTCTGGATGGCTCGTAAGTCTGGAGTAATGAGTTTAGGTAAAAGGGTGCAGAGCCAGTGGTTGTTCTGTAGGCAAGCATCAGTGCCTTGAATTTGATGCGAGAGGCAATTGGCAATCAGTGCAATTTTATGAGGAGAGGTGTGACGTGCGCTCTCTTCGGCTTGTTAAAGATCACTCTTGCGGCAGCATTCTGGATCAGTTGCAGAGGTTTGACAGTGCATACTAGAAGGCCTGCCAAGAGAGCATTACAACAGTCCACTAAGTCCAGTCTGGATAGAACAAGAGCTTAAACAAGAAGTTGTGTAGCATGCTCCGATAGGAAGGGCTTGTTCTCCAGAACCGGGCAGTTCTAGCAATGTAGTCTGTGAAGTTCAATTGATCATCAATCACAACTTTAAGGTTCCTGGCTGTCCTGAATGGAGTTATGTTTGATGAAGTAAGAGCTGTGCTTGTAAGCCTCACTCCCCTGACCTCGAGGCACTAGCGACTGATGCTATAGAGGCTGTGGTCTTTAGTGTCTTTGTTAGTACGCCCGCCTCCCATGCTGGAGAACCTGGTTCGAAGCCCGGTCAGAGCGGCTCAAGTTGGACCGGTTACACATGCCCGTATCATAAATGATGCAGGCTAAGTTACATGTTGAAATTTAATATTTAGTTGTTTTTAAATACCTAAATGCATATATGAGCAAAAATCAGATTTGAGCCATAGAAAACATGGCTAATTAGTATTAGTACTAACTCTTCTCTTAAGATATGTTGTTTTTCTTCAGAATCTTGGAGACCTCAGTCAGCATTTTAATTATTACCATACCTGTTCAATTCCTTCCTATCTCTTTTCATGCTAATCGTAGTCTTCAGTTTCCTTCTCTGGCGACCCGCACAGCGTGAGATGCAGGCAACCTCCTCCCTGCCAATTTCTTTTCTTTCTTTTTTAGCAAGAAATACACAGCACTGCACTCAAAGATCATGATGATGGGGATGAAGCATCTAATTTTCACCTAAGTCTCACTCTCATTTTCTCACTGTCTTGTCCTCTCTCTGTCTCTAACTATATCTTATTTCATGATGCCATCTTGGTTTTCTCTCTTTTTTGGCTCTAATAACTTCTCATTTATCTCTGTCCTGTTGCCCAGATGAAGACCCCTTCCAGCCAGTTACCCAAGATGAGACGGTGGCTGTCGGCGGGGTGGTGACCCTGACCTGCAGTGTGAAGGAAAACGATAACTCCTCCCTCCAGTGGTCTAACACGGCCCAGCAGACCTTGTACTTTGGAGAGAAGAGAGGTGAGTGCCACCTATTTTAAAAGGGAAATGGTGATGCTCATGTTCTTCCAAATCTGTATGACTTTCTTTTTTCTGTGGAGTACAAAAGCAGATGTTTTGCACGATGTCCTGGCTGCTGTTTTACATCAAATTAAAGTGAATGGGGACTGAAGCTGCCAAAAATTGCAAAAAAAGTGTAGCAAAATTTGTCTGTATGATTTAGGCTATATATTTCAAGTCTTCAGAAGCAGAGGCTCATAAAAAATTATTTGTTGAATATCTTCCTGTCTGCCACTGCGTTCAGATCTCATTCACATTAATTTATTTAAGAAAACCCTTTATTGTTTTAGCAAACTTTCATTCAGTCTGGCTGCATTATGTTTTGTCTGGCTACATTATTAACTTTCTTTTTCATAATTCAATCAATTCCTGATGAATGAAATTAAATCTTGTTGTACATTTTTTATCGTTGAGTATTTTTACATTTATTTATTTATTAAGTAATATCCTATTTCCCACAAAAGGTGTCAAATTACAGATAAAACTGGTTGTAAATGGCAATTCACACCGACTTTAACAAACGGACATTTCATGACCTCTCTTTTACTCGATTGCTTTTAAAACTGTGGTCTGTGATTGCAATTACTCGCCATTTTGGTCTGAACAGGAAATTGATTTTTTTTTTACCCTTCCTTAGAGATTTCCACAGAGCTCTTAGTCCCCCAACATCGAACACAAAAAGAATGCGTGAGACACCTTCCTGAAACATTAATATCACCCTAAAAACAAACAGGTGGCTCTGTGATAACGAAAAGCGAGGTGATAGAGAGAGAAAGACTGAGAGAGAATAGAGGAGTGACCTGATTAAAGAGGAAAACAAAAGAAGGCGACAAGAGAGCACCATGAAAAAGCAGAAATAGAAAACAGTCTATTGAACGAGAAGGAAGGAGGGAGCGTTGAAAGAAGGGAGAAAAGAAATACATCTTGTTGTATATCATCTTGTTTTCACTAAATATATTTAAAACTATATAAATTTACAGTCACACTTTAGTTTAAGGTCCAATTCTCACTATTAACTAACTATTAACTACGACTTTTGCCTCAGGAACCTCCTAATTACTGCATATTAATTGTTAGTAAGTTAGTTGTTAAGCTTAGGTATTGGTAAGGTTAAGGGATGTATAGAATATGGTCCTGCAAAATAAAACAATAATATGTGCTTTATAAGTACTAATAAACAGCCAATATCCTAGTAATATGCCTGCTAATAAGCAACAAGTTAATAGTGAGAATTGGACCCTAAACTAAAGTGTTACCAAATTTACTTTTAAAATGATTTTTTTAAATTAGGATAAATACATTTTAGAAAAATTGTGCAAGATAATAAGAGTTTCCAAATTCCAATTAAGTTTATTTTTCTATTGAATTAAGTATAAATCCAACTAAATTTAGTGTGGTTTACGCTTTAAACAAGAAAAACAATTTAGGGTTAGAAATAAACTTGAATCAAGATATTCTCTGAAAACTAATCGGTCACACTTTAGTTTAGGGTCGAATTCTCACTATATCCTAGTAATATGCCTAGTGATTGAAACTTAAGTGTTACCCAACACCATTATCTTACACAATTTTGCTCCCCAGTGAATTTATCTAAATTGAAGGATGTTTAGATATTTGGAAAGCAAGACAAAAATACAGATTTTTTTGCATTTTGCAGTGTAAAAAAGAGAGAGAGAGCACAGTAAAAGGAACAGGAGATGCACACATGCGCACAAGTGTGAAGAGATGAACAGATTAGTGTGGAGGAACGATGGATGGGTGGATGAGCCAAGTGAGATAAAGGGAGGAATGACAAAGGAGGAGTGTGTGCATGAAAGAGCAGGATGGAGGACAGAGGACCGTCAGCTGATGAAGACAAATTAAGTGCCCTTCACTTACTGATAAACCATGAAGCGCACACACATTTACTGTAAATCTGCGTTAGACACAAGTTCTCCTTTTGTTCAAAGGTGAAGTGTGTAATTTCTGCACCATTAGCAAAAATAATAACTTCTCAAACAGGTTTTCTCGATCATTGCCAGCCTGTTTGATCAGACCAACCAGTGGTGGTGGTGGTGGTGGTGGGGGGGGGGGGTTACTTTTTCATTCTACAGAACACTTGATTGGGCAAAAATCTGTGTAGTGCAGAATGAGTCATCAATATTTTAGCTCCATTTCCCCAGAAGAGAACAGTGTTGTTATTATTATTAACTACAGCTAAAACTATTAATTGTTTTCATGATTTAAATAAAACTGAAACAAAATAAAATGTATATATTAGGTGACAAACTTAAACTTAAAAAACTTGAATGAAAATTAGAAACGTTGAAATAAAATTAGTTAAATTACAAAAAAAAAATGAAATAAAAATAAAGCTAAACAGAAATATATATAAAAAAAATATATAAAATGACAAAAGTTCATAAATGTCAAACTAAAGTTAAAATAAAAACTGACTATATAAAAATAAAAGCTAATTCAAAATATATTTTTTTATCATTGCTTAAAAGAATAAGACAAGTGTAAATCAATGTCAAAATCATGATTATGACATCGCAACATGACCACATATAAATATATATATTCAGTATTCAGCCACTCTGCTTACTCTGATGAACAGTGCTAGCCAATTAAAACACAGGTCATTTACATATAGAATTCCTAAATGTACAGCTTGTTTATTTCCTAGGCTTGCTTGCTCACAAATCTAATCTGAGGACTGACAGTCTGCACTGTCATTTTGCATGGTGAAATCTCTGTGTAGTCAATATCCAGTGTATCTTCATGGTTTGCTGTAGTAGTAATGTCAGCATCAGCATGATGCCAAGAGACTTTCTCATACAACAACAGAGAGTAGCTGTCAGTGGAAAGAGAGAACAGAAAACTGGAAACTTTGCCTGTACTCTTGTCTGTCATCTCGCTGTGGTGCTGAACTCACAAGATCTGTAAGAGAACAGAGGCATTTTATGCATTCATGCATACAGTATACTGTATCCAAAACTGCTGACTCGTTCACTGTTCACTACATAGTGAACATCACATGGTTCGCTAGATGAGGAAAGAGTAAGCGTATTCAGATCAGACAATATTGCGCACTCAGTATGATGTTACATACACATCTCATTCTAAGACATTCTAAGACATATACTAAAAAAAAAAAATCTTATTGTAAATGGATTTCAAAGTCATATGAATGTAGTGTAGATCAGGATCGTACACATTGTGGGTTTTTTTAACTACAAAAAAGTTTGAGTCTGATAAAGGTGAACATGGAAGAGTTAGAGAGATGGTAGAAAGCAATCGCGTAAATCTAAATCACAATGGTTTTGACTAACGTTATCAGCGGACTTCAGGGGGGAAAATAAAATGCTAAAAATTCCAGAATATGGCACCTATGTAGTGTATGTGTTTCTCTTATCTGCTCTGTCGTTCTCAGCACTGAGAGATAACCGTATCCAGTTGGTAAAGTCCACGGGTACAGAGCTGATAATCACCATCGCAGAGGTTCAGCTGTCAGATGATGGAGAGTACACCTGTTCCATTTTCACCATGCCTGTACGGACTGCACGAGCCACAGTTACTGTACTAGGTATGTGTGTGTGTGTGTGTGTATGTATGTTCATTTTCAGTCATATGTGAATCAGTAGAATAATTGATACATATGTAGCATATTCCTCATCGCTCTTCATGTATTTCACTAAAAGTCTGAGACTATCATGGCTAACTTTAGCATGAGGAAAATATTGGTTTGTTTAAAGGACAATGGCCTTTCATTTAATGTATTTTTGTCCCATCTGAAAGCATGGCTTTTCTATTAGATGATTAAAAGAGCTCTCAAAGTGATCTTAGCCACAAATGGCCAATCATTGAAATGGTGATGCAACTGAAACCATTAGAAAATTAAAACATCGTTGTCATTCAATCCAACACAGACAATTCCATCCATCCATCCATCTAACCCATTCATGAAGAGTCATTTTTTCATGAGTCAGTCTGCCCTGGTCATGATGTATGTTTGTTTATGTGTGTATACCCTTGAGACAACTCAAAGTTTTGTAGCCATAATGTTGCTGGCTTGATCATTTTTTAAAAATTCACATTCAATTCAGATTGACAGGTCACACTGCGAAGTAGTAGAAGTTTGATATTTGCTAGCAACTGCCATGTTGCACACCAAAATCATTAAATATCCAGATATACATGTTGTCATTGATAACTGACATCTGTGCTTCACCTCTTTTGAAAAGCACCAGGCGCTCATGGTAAGCATGTTTGATGTGACCAGGTCCACACGGAACCTGCACACTGCTCCACATTTTCTGTACTGGTTTTGGGGAGAAAATCTGCATAATTTATTTAAATATGGTAAAATGTGTTAAATGGAGTTGAGAGTATTGTACTCTTTCTGGCAGCTAAAAACATTATAAAAGTTTTTAATATAAAAAAAAATTGCGATTGGTGGGGGGTGTGAATGATGGGCATTTGAATTTGCAGAAATCTACAGAGCAGAATTAATTTGGTGCAAATTCCACGAAGGCCTAATAACAAGTAGCTAGTTGTCGTTGATAGTGAGCTGCTACTTAGGGAGCAGAACTGTTTTCATTTTATTTACATTTTAAGCCAGAATTTAGCCCCTTATCTAGCCAGAATCTAGCCCCTTAGTTTCTTCAAATTGCACCTGGAAATATTATGTATTTACTTCATAATATCTCTGTTTTTCTCTCACAGGTGTTCCAGGTAAGCCGGTGATAACAGGTTTTGAAGATGCTGTTCAGGAGGGCAGCACGGTTACTCTTACCTGCACGAGTTCAGGCAGCAAACCTCCTGCTAAACTACACTGGTACCTTAATCAAGAGGAGAAACCGGGTAAACACACACACACACACACACACACACACACACACAGTCAGGTCAAAAATCCACTTTGAACTCAAACGGTTGTTGTTCAGTAATTACAGTGTTTAATTTGTGTTTGTGTATGTGTAGGGCGTCCTGATGTTGTGGAGTCCAACCCTGAAGAACCAACCTACACAGTAACCAGCGAGCTCATCTTCACTGTCACAAGGGATGATAACAACGCTCTGATCGCCTGTGCGGTGGATCACCCGTCCATTGCCAATGGAGACAAGAAGACAGAACAGCCCCTCAGCGTCTTGTGTAAGACACACATACAAAAGCCAGAAGGCTTATTTCACATAGCTGTTGTGTAGAGCTGAACGGTATGAAGCTGTTCTACTGTGTGATTTTAGAAATGTCAATAAGCAGAAGTTCTGCCAATAAAGTTTATATCACAGATGATATAACAGACAGGTGCTTTCAGCATAGACTGTTTGATTTTAATGGGAGCATTTATGATTTGATGCATACATTGTAAATACTGTGTATGCCAGCTGTAAACAACCCACAATTACAATGTCACAATGTGCCGCTTTGAAATAAAATTAAACCGAAGTGCGTTCACACATCACAACTGTTTTTCACCATTACTTATTTCTATATAGAAGGTTTTCCTGGCTACCCTTAATGTTTCTTTGTACATTGCATTCAAAGTAATACATTTGATCAGTTCATTCATTCCCTGTGAATCAAACCCGCATGACCTTGACATTGCTGGCATCATCTACTTGTTTGAGCCTCAGAAACGTGTTGTAATATATCACTGTTTTTATTATATTTTTAACACAAAACTGCTAAAAAAATCTGAAACAGCTGTTTTGGTGTTGATGTCTAGCTTATTATTTTGAAATGCATTTGTGCTTTTTCTCAGTTTCTCCTAGCGTGTCAATTCAGCCTGAGAGTGACCTGCCCAGAGAAGGAGAGAAGTTTTACCTGCAGTGTGTGGCGAATGGAAATCCAGAGTAAGACACACACACACACACACGCACGCACTCTCTCATTTCCATCCTTGACATTCATGTTTTATGTATGAAGCTAAAAATGGTCAGCCTATTGATCTCCTTTCTCTCTTTTACACACACCAAAATACACAGAGTTCTGTTTGACAGTATTACAGAGATATTTTCCTTGATGTTACATGAGATGCAGATAGAAGACAGAAAGAGGGATCAGAGACATCCTTACATAGGGTTGTTTTAAATGCAGATCCTCTATGATCTCAGTCAGTTCAACAACTCCCTTTCGGGAGCTAACGGATGAAACATTATTATTTCAGATATATTTATTACATTTTAGTTACTTAAGCCTTGCTTATATATCACATAAATATTTCTCCCTGGAAATTGAAGTTAATGTAATTGAATATCACCCTCTACTGGTGCAGGATCGCATTACAACTCATTATGGCTTCTGACATCCATTAGTCCCACACTGAGAGCTATTCAACCCCATTTAGACATCCCATAGTGTTTTTCTGTCGCATTTTCCCATTTGCTTTTACTCTCTATCTCTTCCTTACTGGAATGGGAGCACAAATAGGGGGTTGTATCTGAAGAAGATACCGTATCAGAGGTGGCACTTACAGGGTCCGTAATGATGTTTTGATCTTTTTGCTGCACAGACACACACACGCACACACACATGCACACACACATACACACACACATATGTTGGATTGCCATGTTTTATGGGGACTCTCTATAGACAAAATTATTTTTATACTGTACAAACTGTTTTGTATATTCTATCCCATACCCTAAACCTACCCATCACAGAAAACTTTCAGAAAACATCCCCACAATGTAGTATTTACCAGGAAGACACACACAGATATATATACTGTATACACACTGACACTACACAGACATTTGGGGCCAGCAAGGATGTATTAAATTGATCAAAAGAGACAGTAAAGACATTCCTTTAGTGTGGGTTGCCATACTTGGCCTTCACTTCAGTTCACTTTTAAATTGTAATGAAATTTCACAATATTACTGTTTTTAATGCATTTTTAATCAATCCCTTGTGAGCAGAAATGACCCCAAACTTTTGAACAATAGTGTGTGTCACTATCATATATTATCCAGTTTCTGTGTGAAACGCTACCTCTAATACAACATATCCTTGCTTGTTTTGTTGTCTTACTGTATTGCAAGTAACATATCTCATGCCAGAGCTAGAGAAAGAGAAGACTAATGTATTCGTTTAGTCATTACAGCACAATTCTATCAACATCAATCAAAATGATATTATTTGGTTTATTCATGCTCTCAAATAATGATTTGCCTATGTCCTCATCATAATTCTCTAAATCCCTGTAACACACACAGTCACGCTGATTTGGACTCACAGAAAAAAAGCCACAGTTAGTTTGGCATATGAGGGGATTTTAGAGGTGAAGCGTGTAATTTTTTGATGCTAAAATACTTTCTTTTATCCCAGCAGTAGGTTGACTTCCCCAGGAAGTGTGAACACTGTGGCTGTGTGGCGCAATCAAAACATTTCTCTGTTCGTTTGAGTACCAACCAGACCAGACCAGCACAACACAGCAACATTGGCTCAACCAATGGCGGGACTTTGGGGCGGGGCTATCTGTTTGGTTAACCAATTGAAAACAGGGAGAGTATTCAGGAAACTTATTTGAACACAAACACTGGCCCTGTCCCAAATCCCACCACGCTTGTAGTAGTCCACCCATAAATGAACTTCTAATCCTGATTGAGTTAAACGATAGCAGCTGTTTCTGGGAGTTAACTTTTCTGTTTGTGTCATATGACCCTTCAGGTCAGGTGGGTCACAACACTGGTGGTTTGGCTACATGGGATACACAGGTGTATCCTTCCCTTGCATCCTAAAGGGGTTGAGCTGAGACGTGAGGCAAGGAAACAAGGATGCACATATAATAAATAAGAAGCACCCATGGTGTTCTTTCCCCTCTGATTAACTGGTTCATTTCACTTGACATGTGACTCAGCTTCGCTGTGTTCGGGACTCTCTCCAGTGCATCCCTCTTTGCTCCTCAGCTCGTTTGATAGTGTGCCAAATTGCAAAACCCTTCAATCTGCTCAATTAAACGACTCTTTCTGCTTTTCTTTTGATGTGAAATTTCAAAACGCTGTTTATGTGGTCTGTTTTGTAATGTAATCTCTCTCTCTCTCCCTCTCTCTCTCAGACCGACTGCATTTGTGTGGCGGAGGAAAGACGGAGAGCTCCCCCCGCTGGCGAAGGTGGATGGTGCGTTCCTGCGCTTCGAATCACTCAACAAAACGGATAATGGCATTTATGAGTGCCAGGCTGATAACGGGATCGGCATGGGGGATGTATCGCACACTCTCCTGGTACAAGGTAATTAATGAGAGAGACGAACGACGAGAAGGGAGGAATGGAAAGAAGAGGTGTTTTCGCCATCATTTATGTTGACGTCATTTATTATGCTGTTTTACGTTTACGTTCACGTCTCTTTTTTCTGAATTTACTTTCCTTTCTTTTGTTTCTCTTTTTGCATGACTCACTCTTTATTTCCTCTTTCATTTTCCCTCTCATCCACCATCCCTTTCTCCATCCATTGTTTTCTGTTGTCATTTTTTTCTTCTTTTCCTTCATCTTCCAAGACCAGGGAGATTCAGACTTCCTTATTCCCACCTTTACTCTCCCTTCATCCTCTGTTTCTCCCACATCTCCTCCTCAAACTTCCCTTTCACCCTCTACTGAAGGTGAAACTCTTCCTCCTCCCTCCTCTTCGTCGTCTTCCACGACCATCCCCACATCCACTCTTCCAATCTCCTCGACTCGCCCTCCTTCTGCTCCTCCCACTCTCCCTCCATCTCCTGAAGTTCCCACCACCTCTCTTTCCAACGCTCTCTTCCCAGATCTCACTCTTCCGTCTGCTCGTTCCCCTCCCTCACCCCCCTCCTCCCCCTCCTCCTCACCTCCTGCCACTCCATCATCTGTTTCTCGGCTGAATGGAGTGCACACCTTTACAGGTAATCCAGTGTACACACACTCAAACCTAACCACATTTTAACATTCCACTGCAGTGCCACTGATCACAGTTAACGGTTTCTCTGTGTGCGTGTGGGAGGGGATTGGGACGGGCATGATTACCTGAGTGCACTGTGAAGAGACAGCAGTGATCGATCATGACAACACAATAATTGCCTTGACATTTAAACTTCAAAACATTTTACACCAGTCAAAATCTATACACAGGTGAGATAAAAGGGGCTGATTTTTATTTATTTATTATTTTTACTATATATCTAATATAATAATAATAATATTTAATGTAATTAAAATCATTTTTGCATACTTTACTGTTCAAATGTTTGGGGTCTGTAAATAATAAACAAATACTTTTAATCAGCAAGTCCACAATAAATTGATCAAAAGTGACAGTAAAGACTTTTACCTTTTCATTTTCTATTCACCAAAACAATCCTGAAAAAAATGGATCACAGTTTCCACAAAAATATTAAGCAGCACAACTGTAAGAAATTTTTCTTGAGCAGCAAATCAGCATATTAGTATGATTTCTGAAGGATCGTGTGACACTGAAGACTAGAGTAATGATGCTGAAAATTCAGCTTTGCCATCACAGGATTAAATTATATTTTAAAATATATTCAAATAAAAAACAGTTATTTTAAATTGTATTGATATTTCACAATATTACTATATTTACTGTATTTTTGATCAAATAAATGCAGCCTCTGTGAGCATAAGAGACTTCTTTAAAAAAACATAAAATAAATACCGACCCCAAACTTTTTTTTTCTTTTTTTTGCCAACATTGTATATAAAATGGTTATCACTTAAGGAAACTTAAGGAACATGATTGAGTGTGTCCAGTGAAAGGGATAGTCCACCAAAAATGTTACGTTTTTTTCATTTACTCATCCTCATGTTGATCCAAACCAATATGATGTATTTCTTTCATGCATGGAACAGAAAAGGTGAATGTTTAAGTGAATATAATTAATGTGAATGAGAACTCTGGCTGTCAAGTTTCATTAAAACACCATGAAAGTAGCATAAAAGTGTGTCATAATTATTAATCATCAAAAATGCGATGTATATTACAAAAATACATGTAAAGTAATGTACATGTTTATGGACTAACAATTGAAAAAAAAAATGAAAAAAATAAAGCACAGATATGTAGACCCCATCATGCATCTTTCACGTACCTGTGTAGACAAAATGACCAAAGTGCCCTCCCTGGGTGGAACAGCTTGAATGTGTCACAATATAATCGAGCAGGTTGTGTTTGTGCGTGTGAAAAAGATAGAGATGTATGCTGAGATCTCCAGTGCAGTATCACAGAAGCATGTTGAGCAGCATCTGCTGTCAGCTTTGACTGTAATGCAGGATTTAACCAGGCACATCTCACGGCAAAGCCTCTGATTATCTAGAAACACAATCTGACACAATACCTTCCCTCCAGCAAACGTTCGCTTCAATTATTTTATTATTTCGCTATGTGAAATCCTCTTTAATACTCTTCCGAGATACTTATTTTTTTGATAGTGTTCAGTGAGCTCACACAGACGCACACGCACACACGCTTACACACTTTTTCTTGATCGTTTCTCTTTGTTCCTTCTCTTGCATCACATCTCGTGCCTCCACTCATGTGGTCCCCATCCATCCATCCATCCATCCATCCACTCATCCATCCACCCATCCATTCATCCCTTCATCCTCTTGAGAAGAAGCCGGAGTAAACGCTGCAGGTATTGTCACCTCTCTCTGTAACTTTCTGTCTTTTTCTTTCTTTTCCTCCTTTTTTCTTTAAGTATTGCCCTGTCTATCTTTTTTTGGATCTTTGAATGAATCTCTTTCCCTCTTTTTCTCCTCTATCTCTCTTTCATCAGCCTGTTTGTCTCAATTTATGATGGATCTGGGTGTTTTTTTTTTAGCTACAACTCTCTGGTGAATTGCTCTGTCATTATGAACATAGGTAATGGAGCAGGAACGTTGTTCACGAAAGCAAAACATTTGATATTACATGGAAAACTATTAATATCAGTGCAAATTTGTTGGTTCATTGAAAGCTTAATACTGAATTAGGTTGATGCCAAAAATTGCATTTTCAGCTAATTTGAAAACAATCTCGCTTAGAAAAATGAATGAGATTTATTATTGATGCAACTCAGTTTTTGCTACAGGGAGGTCCAGCCATCTGTAGCCTGGTGGAAGAAGCCAGACTGAGTCAAAGCATAAGCAGTGATTCAGTTGAACCTGCGTGCATCTTCCCATGTCATCAATCTGGACATTTTCACACCCTGACTGATAAGGAATGCAGATTTATGTCAATTTGCATGCTGCAAGTTCAATTCTGCCCCACTTTGTGCTAATTTAAACCGTAGTACATTTGCATCATCCACATCATCGCATCACGCAGAGACCCTACTCCAGGGGGGACTACAATCTCTATTCAGAAATGTGCAACACCGTGGGAACCCAACGGGGGGGCCAGAGACTGATCTATTTGTATGGATATCAAAGGAGATGCCTTAATGCCCTGAATAAGCTATTTTTGTTTCGAATCAAACTGTTTATCACATAATAAATTGATTGCCTTGCTGCTAATCTTCAACATGTTTGCCTTAACATTTTAGAAAAAGCTATATTTGGAGTTTGCCATGAAAAATTAGCAAGAGGTTTCATTTTCAGCATTATATATTAATTTTGCCGACATAAAAGACCCCCATCATGATTAACTTACAAGATGGATATTATCCAAATTGGCTTTTTTTTACCCCAGACTAATGGCGCTTTTCCACTGCCTGGTATGTCTCGTTACGGCTCTCCTGGTTTTCCTGTGTGTACGGTACCTAGTACCTGGGACTTTTGTTTAGTACCACCTCGAGCTGCACCAATACAAAAAATGTGAAAATACAAGTACAAAAACTTCTTCGTCTTGCAGTGAAAAACATCCACTTGCCGATGCCGAGAATCAAGAACATCATTCCATCGATATGCTCCATTGTTCCTGTGTTGTGCGTTTGTTTGTGTCGCGTTTACGATTATGTCACGGCAGTAGAGGCGGCGCAACTATAACGATCAGTCTATAATCCCACCCACTTTGAAGCGGTACTAAACTGCAGTGGAAAAACGAGTCAAGCTGTACCATGCAGTGGAAAAGCGCCATAAGAGGTTAACAGCATTAACAGCAACAGCATTATAGCTAGATAATGACTTGGGACGAGGAGGCGCCTCATATTGAAAACATTGTTTTTTCAGTTTTTGGTTACACTTAATTTCGATGGTCCACTTTAGATACTCTACTAACTATAAGTAACTTTGCAACTACTATCTCCCATTAGAGTATTTGTGGACAGTTGTAGACCCTTAGGTTAGGGTAAGGTGTTAGGGTTTGGGTAATAAGAAGACAAGTAGTTGCAAACAAAGTTACTTATAGTCAGTACAATGTCTGTTGGGGGACCATCACAATAAAGTGTTTGCAGATATTAAGCAGACAGTCTACTAATACTCTAATGAGAGTTAGCTGACATGTAGTTGCAAAGTTACTTAGAAGAATGTCTAAAGTGAACCATCGAAATAAAGTGTTACCCAATTTTTAATAAACATTTACTGTCTAAATGAATGAATGTGTATTTCGCAAAAGATGCAAAGAATGCTAGATGCTCGTTGAAGTCAGTTTTTTTTTTACTGAGAAAAACAGCGATAAGTAATAAATTAGAAGCAAATCATCATCAACAGCAGATCAGTGAACAGTATCTGGACCGCCATTTTCAAAGAGCCTTAAAGCTACACTGTGTAATTTTTTAAGTTGATTCTTAGCAAAAAACACTTTGTTCTTTCAAAATGATATGTGCTCATTAATGTGTAATTACTTCTACCAACTAATCAAGTATTCTCATAAGCTTAGAATCTGCCATTTAGAATACATACGAGCGAGCCGCTAGAATGGCGGCAGCCATGTTGCGCCTCCATCTTGAAAATACATGTGCCGAAGAGGGTCATACCAGGAAATTCAAGCTTCGCCTATCATGTTTTTACACTCAGTGGCACCGTGACGAATGCGAGGGGGAGATTACTCACGACTGCCGGCAGATTTGAAATAATACGGCCACCGTAGGAGTTAAAACGCCCTCGGAATGGGAGGGGCTAGAAAGTAATATTCAGTTGGTAGTCATATACAATTTCACCGCTAGATGGGAGAAAATCCTACACAGTGTAGCTTTAAATATGATTCTTTGGTGTACACTCGAGTTCAGAAAAACACTAATGAAATTAATTGAACTCTGATGTCAAAGAGCTTGATGGTGATCCTCACCAAAAGCTCTAGTATGAAAATGCCTTTAAATAGCTATAAAGACCTGAAAAACTTGTAAAAAGACGTGACTTGCTATGTTTGTCAGTGTGTTTGGATGCACAAATATAAGCCACCTTGTAATGATTTTATCACTTTGCATCAATGTTCTGTATATTTACATTTAGATTACCTTTGCAATCATCTAATTCTCACTTAAAGATCATCTTTAAAAACGCTAATAATATCACTGTTAAATGTAATCTTGACCAAATCTCCAAATGAATATCCATTTTTTTATACTGAACATTATAATGTTGTGATTCCTAAATTAACTTGTAGCATTGAAAATTATTGATTTTAGTTTTGAATGTGTTATTTTTTATGTATTAATATCAGCCAATAATTATCTTAATGGTATTTTCAAATTATCAGTGCATCCCTAATTTATAATATTAAGCACAACTATTTAACTCCAGTGATGACCCCTGTAAAAGACATTATCTTTTCAGTGTTTTCTGTCTTTTCCTGTACTCTTTCTGTGTGTTTTTTCCTATTATCTCTTTCTCTCTACCTCTTTGGTTTCTATCTGTTTCTTTCTCTCTCTCTCTCTGTCGCTCTCAGGGCTTCTTGTTGTGTCACTCAGCACTCACTCTGTTCGTCCTCCTTCATCCTCTCTGCTCTCATCTATCGCCCTCCTTTTTTTCTTTACCTAAAGCGTGGAAGCGTCAGGGTGACTGTTAACTTGTCTTGTTTTGATGGAGTATTGTTTGAGAAGGAGACAGAGATCGTGCCGTGGGTGGGAGTGATGGATGTCGTTTGCGCTCTCTGAGTCCAGGCAAAGTCACTGAAGCTTACGATAGACTCTTTGCTGAAATCTTGCTTTTGATTATTCATGTGTTTCCTTTCAAACAGAGGTCAGTGGCTCGTGGGGCTTCACGGTAGATGGAAAAATAACACTGTAGTAACTTGACAGCCCATTACAAATACTCTACAGATTATAATGCAAATTTTTTCATCAATTACCATTTAAAAGTTTGGGGTCAGTAATTTTTTTTAAAGAAATGCTATTCAACAAGGACATTAAATTGATCAAAAGTAACATCAAAGACATTTATATAGTTTAAAAAAAAACATTTCAAATAAATTCTGTTCTTTTGAACTTTCTATTTATGAATGAATCCTGAAAAAAAAATGATCAGAGTTTCCACTAAAATATGAAGCAGCACAAGTGTTTCAACATTGATTATAATAATTGATTGAGCTGCAAATCCGCAACTTTGTCATCACAGGAATACATTTTACGTGTTAAAGTATATTAAAATAGAAAACAGCTTATTAAATTGCATTTTTCACTTCGGTGTATAAGTGTTATTAGAGCTGGTAGACAAAAATCAAAGACACATTGTGACTCTTTCTCAGAGAGAATCTGTAGTTGAAAAAACATTTATTTTAAATATATAGTAGGCTAGTAATATAATTTCAAAAAGTATGTGCAGTATTATCAGAGGGGTTGTATTTTTGTCAGTGGGGTTGTCGTGAATAATCTGGCTTCACTTTCATTCAAGTATGCAAACTCAAAACTAGATGAAAATTTGCATCAACCTGAATAGTTTTAGCACAAATTTCCACCAGCAATTCAAGTCGTTTTGTTGCATTTAAATTAAAGTATTCTAAGAACATAACCTTTCAATTTCACATTGCACATTTCCATCCATTATACAGCCTCTGTACTTCAAAAAAGGACTAAGTGAATCACTAGGCTTTTTGTTATATTTCAAAATATGTGCAGCTTTAATGCCATTGCTTAGGGGACCGTTTTGTAATCGCATTGTGACTTCCTGAATCAAAATCAGTGAAGATTCCCAACATTACTGTACATGGATGACCTCCGCTGTGTATGTAAAGTCGAGGTGGGGTCAAATAAGTATTGTATGTTTTTCAGTCTTTTGAGTCTCTCACAAACTCTTCTCTGATTTCGCCTGGTCTGTATTGTTAAGACATCTGTTGTCATTCTGATTGTCCTCTCTGCACGGCTTTGACGATCTACCTGTCTCTGTTCGTTTCTCAGACCCCACAGCGATGTCCACCTCCTCAGGAGTAGACCATGCTGTGATTGGTGGAGTGGTTGCTGTCATTGTCTTCATCATGCTTTGTCTCCTCATCGTCCTCGGCAGATACCTCATCAGACACAAAGGTACTGCACACTCACACACCACCCTAATCAGACAAAGAAATCCCTCGCTCTCTTTCACACACATGCACAGATCTAATCAGACACAAAGAGATCGCACACACACACATCTGAAGGGATTATAACCTTCAGGAACTGTGGTCGAATTCCTGACGGAGGGCTTTGCAGCGTCCTGCCCCATCAGCAGCTTTTTTTTTTTTTTAAATAGATTTTGTCTTGAATTTAAGCATCCAGACACTTGACCCAAGATCTCATTGTTGACGGGGACATTATACTTGTAAATGAACCACATGTCTCACTGCAATGGTGCACCTAGAGAAAAAATAAAAAATGAAAATGAATGAACAGCTTCTGAGTGTATGAACATAGAATAAGCAAATAAAGTATGGGCACATACTTGGTTGCATATCCTTGCTATTATAAATGCATATCAATTGCTCAATGTACATTCAATGTCAATATTTAGCAGCAATTAAAAAAAAAATTATATTCAAGAGATTATGACACTACACTTTTGTATTGTTTCCTATGTATCTTTTAACCTTCTAACGGTTAAAAAATAAAACTGCATGCATTTTGTGGAAGATCATTTATTTTGGTTGTGCTTCGGCTCTGCGTGACTGTGGATTTAAAAAAGACCCTTCACAACAGATAATGCTTTACAATGAATTCTGTTAGAGAGCTACATATGGCAATTTATCTGTTCAATAAAATACCTCACTCACCCGTTGAGTAATAAAAACACCATCGCCATCTCCGAAAAGCCAAGCCGATGTTGATTCTTGTTTTATTATGAGCTCTGTCGCGTTCTCTTTTCGCCAGCAGACGCTCCTCTTTTCAGTGTTTTTTAAAAACGGGTGATTACCCGGAGGTTTGAGATTTATTGCTCTCCATGTCAACCTTTCTCGCTCCTTGTGACAATTATGCCACTCCCACACCATACACGCGTCAAAGTAGCCGGAACAACTTTTCTCTGAAAACGAGACACACACGTGTCTCAAATGTCGCAAATTCGTCAAAGGTCTAAAATATAAACAATTATAATAGAGTTACCATAATGAATCAGGGTAAGAAAAAAACACATTTTGGAAGAAAGATCGATGATGTATTGACTTATTTAAATTTACATTTTGAACAAAAAAAGTTACATAGTGTACATTTAAAGTATTATTTATTATAATCTGCATTGGAAATTGTGTGAGTACTCTTACTTTTCAATGCAGCATAAATCTGTTAACACAGGAATTACATTCACAGGAATAAAAGTATTGCATGTTAAAATATTACATTGTTGACAAAATGTCACCTTTTATGTTTATTCTTGTTCCCAGCCTACAAAAAAAAAAAACAAGACAGGTGTTGATTTTCATTGTAACAACAAAGTTGAATGCATTAATTTAATTTTAAATATATAGCAACGGATCACGTACTTCACTCCTATTGGTTGTCGCTCTCGAAAGCCGCTCTTCATTTGCGTAAAGTCAAACATATCTCAACATTTTTACGGTGCCAGACATGCCTACACTGTAAAAAATTTCTAACCCTCCCAAATCAAAAATTTCAAGTGACCGATAACATCTACATTTTTCAATTGGCCCAAGTGAAATTCTGTAAATTATAAAATTAAATTTACAGATTTTCACTTGGGCCAATTGAAATTTACAGAATTTCACTTGGGCCAATTGAAAAATTTAGATGTTATCGGTCACTTGAAATTTTTGATTTGGGAGGGTTAGAAATTTTTTACAGTGTACATCCTGTCTCCGGAAATTGCCAGCTCTGCATTGAAATGAATGGGATTGTGTGGATTTGTTGCTGCGTGTTGCTGGTAGTGTGAACGCAGCTTAACTCTAGTTCTGGTAGCTCTGACATCAAAACTGTGACTCACTATTTTATAGTCTAGTGGTTAAGGTGGACTGGGGAAAGAGTTCTGAAAGTTTGATGTCGGCATAGTACGTTGGTTTCTTTTATTTCAAAATAGCAAGAAAAATTCTGTTCTATCTTATGTCTTATGAGTGCAAGAAGCAACTGACAAAGGCTGACAGACTGTGTGAGTGTGTGTGCACTGAGGGACACTGTAAACAGATCAGTGTTTGAGCTGTGCTGCTGCTTTCCCACTGTATCTATCTATGACTTACAGAGTATATATCTAGAAAAGCTGTCAGAAACTATACATTTAGGGAAAACAGCCTGGTTTCGGAGCCAGGAAAAAAATGCCGAACAAGGATTAAATGCAGCTGCGCATTGAAGGATCATATGTACAGTACACTTGGGTGAGGTATTAATGTAAGAACATTTGGTTGTGTCTTAAGTGAATGTAAACAGATGAGACTAAAAAAATCACATATGTACAATAGTGGCTGAAAGTGATGTCCGGAGGGGATATTTGTTTTTAATGACCCTACAAGTTCGATTAAACCATCAAAATATGAGGAAAATATTTTATATTTTTTAAATATATTAAATATTAGGGGAGAACAAAACACTAAACATGTTGTAATAATTTTATCTGACTAAATTATTTGTCAAAAAAGGCAAACTGCTGCCACAGGTTTTATTTTTACTATGCTCAAAACAAGCTCACAGGAAAAGCATAGATTAACTAAAACATAATCAGTTATTAATATTTTGTTGGTTCTTTCTTGTTTTTGCATGTGTTTATAATTTCTTTGTATGACAGCCTGGCCTATATGTTAATGCACAATTTGCTAATTTTCATTGCGTTACAAATAAAACAATTGACTCAAAGCACAACTACACAATATGCTTACAAAATCTTTAAAAAATATATATATATATTCGAATAAAGCATGTAGATGTAATTTTTTTCTTAGGCCAGACATCACTTTTGGCCGCTTCTAAAATATCAAAATATTGGATCTTGACATGTAAATGCAGCATGTAAATCTCAATCTTCAAAATTTCTTCCTTTCTAAGTGTTTACTAAAATAATTAATATAATACAATAAAATAATTAAATTAAATTAAAGTATTTTAAATAAAATATACATTTTATTAAAAACTATCTTTATTCAATTGGGAAATATTACTTTGTTTCATTGTTATATTTAATTTACCATTCAAATGTTCGGTTGGTAAGATTTTTTTATGTTTTTGAAAAAAGCTCTCTTCTGCTCACCAAAGATGCATTTGTTTGATCAAAAATACAGTATAAACTGCAATATAATTAAATATTATTACAATATAAAATAACTGTCTTATTCCTATGATGCAAAGATGAATTTTCAGCATCAGTGTCACATGCTCCTTCAGAAATCATTATAATAGGTTGATTTCCTATTATTATCAATGTTGAAAACAGTTGTGATGCTTAATATTCGTGTGAAAACAATCAACTGAATATGAATAGAAAGTTCAAAAGAACTGAATTTATTGAAATAGTTTAATAAAGTAATTTTTTGTAAAAAATCTCTATTTCTCTGTGCCACCACACAAATAGTCTCAGTCCCTCCTTTTACTCAAGAATGCATGGGCCCACGGAAAGAGTCAGGAACACAGACAGAGTCTCCGTTCACAAAAACTTCTTCAGCTTTACTTTCTATCAGCTTTTATACATTGTCAAGGGGTGGTGTAACAACCATCTAATGAGAATATGTCTTGGAAGCAGATTCAGACAAATCCAGATCTCTTATCTGGACTGGTTTCCAAGAACCACACACACACACACACACACACACACACACAAAAAAAATAGATGCATGCTGGAACAAGAACAATTCTCCTCTCTTGCTTGAGAGACCCACCAGCTCTGCCTTGACCGCCTACATGGTTACATTTTGGGAGCATATATGCAGATGAGAGCATGCAGAAACATGCTTTACTGTCATTTTTGAGCAATTTAATGCATCCTTGCTGAATAAATATATTTTCTTTCTTTCTTTCTTTCTTACAAACCTTTCAACAGTAGTGTATGTTCATATTCAACCATCAATTTACACAAAAAAACTGTCAAAAATTGTAATATATAATATTATATAATGAAACAATGTCATTAAAAATAAAAAACAGTAAAATAAAATGAACAAATTTTTAAAGATATACAATTAATGTTGATATACAATTAGCAAAAACAAAGACAACAGTTGCAGTTGTGATTTCTGTCTCTCTCTGTGTGTGTCTCAGGAACGTACCTGACTCATGAGGCGAAAGGTTCTGACGATGCTCCCGATGCAGACACGGCCATCATTAACGCTGAGGGGGGCCACTCTGGGGTGGATGACAAGAAAGAGTACTTCATCTAGAGATCCATCCCTCCGTACCCTCTTCCTTCACACGCTTCAGTTCACTCAGCCTGATGGGGAAAACGGCGATGGCAGAAGAGAGAGGAAATATGTGAAGAAAAAAAAAACAAAACAAAAAGTGTTGACCTGTTGGAACTGAAGGACCTCAAATAAGCTTCGACACACAGGACAGGAAAGTGAGAGTTGTGCACTGGCGCGTGGGCTCATTTTCACACACGCACACACACACACACACACACACACACACACACACACACACACACACACACACACACACACACACACACACACACACTCTTTCTTCATTACCATAATGACACATGAGCAAACACACATAGTGAGACGTAAACAATAAAAAGAGATGATCAAAGGCAATATGACAGTGACCACACTTCCCTCGTCTCCCATGATTCCTTTCAAACGGTCCAGATATGTTGCACAGTGACATGTGCATGCATGAACTTTCAGGACACACTGTCTGCTCCCAAAACCCTTGAAAGACACAGACTGGTAACAGGCACGCATGCAAACACACATCAAACAAAAAGGTTATAAACTAAAGACAAAATTGAATCAAACCAAGAAACACTGCAATATCACTGACAGACACACACACAATCATACACATCATCACCCCAATATCACATTACATCATGCACACACACACACAGGCAGAATAACCAGGCAAAAACAGCAGCCCATGCAATCATTGTATGGGACCCCTGATATAAATTTATAAATACATATATATATGATTATATAGCATCATTTTTACTCAGTGTGCTGTAAATATATCCTCTCTCTCTCTCTCTCTCTCTCTCTCTCTCTCTCTCTCTCTCTCTCTCTCTCTCTCTCTAACCCCACTGTCTGATATTGCAGTATATACTCTCTGAGCCTGCCTGGTTTTCTTACATGCGTGGAAATGCAGAGTTGATAAAAAAATATCTGGACTATAGAAAAAAAAAACATGGTGTTATGAAACTTCAGTAATATTTGTATGAATTACGTTTTCTTCAAGTTTGATTTCTGGTGTTTACTGTTGGTGCAACAGTCTAGTGTCATTTCATCAACCTGGGAAGATTATTATTATTATTATTATTATTATTATTATTATTATTATGAGGTCCTCAATCTAAATGCATTACATTGATTTGTGCACTGATGTGTCACTGAATGATTCAGGCCCAGTGATTAGCTCACTCACGCCACCTTCAGGAATCAATCTCCTCTGTTCTTCAGAAAAAGCAGGGTAACAAACTACTGCTCTCTTTCTCTATCTCTTTCTCTCTGAATGATCACATTCCCACTCTCTTCCTATCCACAACCCTTTTTTTTTTTTTTTTGTCTGTTCTGGCCTTTGTCTTCCCCTCCATTTACAGTCATAGAGCTAGATTATTTACAGACTTATTCCATCATTGTCAACCACAAACTAAGGGTGACTTTTGGAGGGAGTTTGGGGTTTTAGTCAGTTACATCATGCAATAAACAGGCAATTCTATTTAATAATAATAATTAAAAAAACAACTGTTTAATTCAAATTTGGCTATAATTATAGGTGATGTGTGTAATTTTTAGCATGTTAAATCCTTAATTCTATTTAATCTTAATGTGAATAGACTGTAAGTAAGCCAATCATAGGCTGATTCCCTGTGATGCTATCAAAACATTGCTCTGTTTGTTTGAGCATCCCGACCGGAGACATATAACTTTGGCTCAACCAATGGAGTGCAGTCTGATTCAGTTTGGTGGCGCAGAAATTACACACTTTACTTTTAAATGTATTGTGCTTAAATTTGTGAATGGCTTCTGCTTCGCTATGTATCCAGCCAATTTTTCCCAAATCGGTGCTGATCTGGTAACAGTTTTGATTACAGAAAGTGGCAAGTTATCATTTCTGTGTCAGCTAGGCCTATTTCTTTTCAATAGCTATTTAACTGTGACTTGGGGGTTGAGCATTTTTCAGTTCCGTTTCAAGGACATTTCTTGTCCTAAACATGGCAAATGGTCGAAAATAAAATAATTTTTAGGCTGAGAACACAAATTTCTCTCTAAACCTGAGAAACGGGGACCGAGAGGCTGGTAATTCACTGGAAGAGGGAAAAACATCACAATTCAGAATAAAACATGCTTGTTTCATTTTCAATTCACCTTTATTTGTATAGTACTTTTCCGATCATTTGAATGGAGCTTTACGGAAAACGCACGTTTTAATGATACAATGTAATTTGGCCCCAATGAACAGGGAATCTTGCATTAAATCACTCTAATCTGCCACATATATGAAAGTTCTGAAGTTTATGCATGTTTTTGTTTGTGTGGGATGACAGGGTCATTTGTTAACACACATGTAGGTCACAACTAAGTGGCAACTGACCAATTACAAGCAAAAACCATGCTGCACCTTCATACTCCCTCACATACCTCATTAATGACCGCAGACAATGAGTTTCTGAGATGAGCAGTTACAATCGACCGCCGCAAGATGGCGATAATGCATTTCGTTCCCCCACACATCTCTCTCTCTCTCTCTCTCTCTCTCTCTCTCTCTCTCTCTCTGTCCTGTACAAGCAGTAGAACTTCCAGTTAGTGATCAATCAGCTCAGTGCTTAATTTTAAATTAAGTTGTTTACTTTTATTCTGCTGTAGATGTGCATATTGTTGTTTGTAATTTTATGTTCCATTTTTTTTTATCATTTTTTATGACAACTAAATGTCTTAGACTGGAAGGTGTAGATAGTTTTCCATGACTTTTGTTTTGTTTGATAATCTGCCATTTTTTTATGATTTCATGTGATTAGTGTTGCCTTGAACAGTCTACACACACTCAAGTGAGCACAGATACGTGTCTGTGTTTATGTGCGTGGAAGATTTTCACACTGGACCACCAAACAGATGCAGGAAACACTAAAAGTATTATTACAGTACATTCTGTTAGATTTTTTTTTTTTAATGATAAGTCTTCCTTTTGAATAAATATTCATATCATGTGGAGCTATTCTGTCATGTATGTTGATTTGTATTATGGCCGATGATGTCATCTGAACGGGACTAAACTCTGAGGTCATCATCATTGTGGGTTCCATTTGTTTGATGTCTGTTTAGACAGTATTTGCTTTTTGTTACAAAAAGAGATCCCTTGTTAACTTCAAAATAAATATACATTTGGGTTAACCTATTTCAGTGCTTATTATTATTATTATTATTGAAATGTATTTTAACACTCAAGAATGATATAAAAAAAATGCTATTGTTATTAGTTAATACTATTTACATGAAAAGTGAAAATGTGCAACTGTTAGGGTTTCTATATCAGAAAACATGCTAAATTTGTACCTTTATGGGTACAGCAACTTGTCATTGGTGCAGCACCCTTAAAGGGATAGTTCACCCAAAAATGAAAATTCTGTCATCATTTACTCACCCTCAAGTTGTTTCAAACCTGTATGAGTTTCTTTTTTCTGCTGAACACAAAAGAAGATATTTTGAAAAATGTCTGTAACCAAACAGTTGATGGACCCCATTGACTTCCATAGTAGGAAAAAAAAATACTATGGAAGTCAATGGGGTCCATCAACTGTTTGGTTACAGACATTTTTCAAAATATCTTCTTTTGTGTTCAACAGAAAAAAAGAAATTCATAGAGGTTTGAAACAACTTGAGGGTGAGTAAATGATGACAGAATTTTCATTTTTAAGTGGACTATTCCTTTAAGGGACAACTTTACCTTATTTTATTTTAAAGTAAATTTTTGTATCAGCATATAATTGGTAGCCTATATATTTAAAAGTCTTAGCTCTAAAAAAAGAACATTTTCACTGTTACTATAGTTTTGTCATACCATGGGGTATGTTGTCACAAAGGCAACCTGCTGTTTAATGACAATAATTTGATGGCTGAAATATTAAATCTATTCAAAAAAAAAAAAAAAAAAAACCTTAAAAAAAAAACTGTATTTGAAATGAAAACTAACAGTGCAACAATTATGAAAAACAATTCACAAAACAACAACAAAATAGCAAATGTAATACAAAAAATCATAGGTGTGGCCATAACACAGGCTAAAACAGATGTGACAACTTGCCCCAACCTACCACTGTGGAAAAAATTATTTGATGTGTTGAGAGCACAGTTCACCTTTTTAGTAAAATGTAATTTCATAATATGGTATTATTTTTCCTTTGTTAACCCAATTGCTTTTAAAATATATAGTAGGCCTAGCCTATGAAATTTGTCATTTTAATTTGGAGAAGAGAATTCTCAAAAATATCCGAATTAATGAAAGCTGTGAACCATGTGTTTGAAATCTATGCTAGAGAAATCAAATACTTTTGCAATTGGACGACAGTAGTCATTGTGACAACTTGCCCCTGTGACAACAAGCCCCGGTCTCCCCTATACTGTATATTTAGGATGACTGGGGCTGTTCATTCTCATCCTGTGACAAATTGCTCCTTAGTGAATAATCTTGGTCGTCTGAATATGAAATTTTATGTCTGCATGGTTGTATATGATCTGCCGAGCTGTGACATTGAGCAGCGTGTAAGGACGACAAACGCAATGAGAGAGAGAGAGAGAGAGAGAGAGAGAGAGAGAGAGAGAGAGAGAGAGAGCGAGCAGTACCGAGCGAGTCCTCCGGTGATCTCAGAGCGCTGCGTCTCTCCTCCTCAACAATCAAAAACTGAGATTTGCTGAAAGAAAGAGATTTTCCAGCGCACTCCTCCACACATCTCACTCGCTTCTGCTGAGGAGAAGAGAGACGCGCGCTGAATGAACGCAGACCGTCTGCACGCGAGTGACATTGTCAGCAGCGCTTCGCGGGATTCCAGAGTCCAGTGTGAAGATGAATTGATGGTGTGTTTTCTGAGTGACAGAGGCGCAGATGGGCTTCAGCATGACTTGCCTCTGGATTTTAACTTTGGCCATCAGTGTTCACAGAGGTAAGACACGAGTATCTTCACAAGGGACCTGTGCAATTCAATTCAATTCAATTCAATTCAATTCAATTCAATTCAGTGTGTCCGTCTCTCTTGCTCTGTCACACGCTCGCGCGCTGCTGAAGGTGTTTTAACTTTGTTACTATGGTAACGCTATAGGTTAAATAGCGCTTTGTTGTATGGTCTCGTGTCAAGGTTTTTAAATAGTGGATTTTAAACGGTATCACCCACTGGTGACCTTCTATGTGTGTAAATTCTAATAATTTTGAATGAGCAAAATTATGTTTTTTAGAGAAATCTAAATTGTATTGACTCAGTAGCTATATTTCCTTTTTTATTAGCCTACACTTACTAATGGTAGCTTGCAGGATCATGTTTGTAACACCTCCGATCCGCCGCCGTGCATCTCGCGCTACAGTAGCCTATAGTGCAGGGTCTCGTGCCTCCCGTCTTGCTCGCGTGCGCGTGACTGTGCAGTAGAAAACCTTGGGACTCATCACCGGTGACGGGATATTTGACTGGGAAGAAAACACGGCGTGTGCGCGAATTTCAGTGGCTATAGATGAGGTCCGCGGACGAACGTGACTGTAGTGTAAAGTGTAGCAGTGACTGTGAAGTAAAGTCAATGAGAATGAAAAATTGGTCTTCGCTTTGCCGCCAAGAATGCATGGGAATAAATAAATAAATATATAAATATATTAGGCTAACTGAATATAATGCGATGTATTATACATGCATCTAAATATGTAAGACATGTACACGTTACATATGTAGGCCTAATGTAAGATATGCATGTAATTTTAACAAAATATTTAAAAAACATGTTATTAGAAATAAAACATTATTATGAACTAGGCTACCTTAAAATATTTAGTGTACTTATATAGTAAACTCTTATTCAATGATATTTATAATATTTGTTATTAGTAAAAAAAAAGAAGAATAATTATATATATATATATATATATATATATATATATATATATATATATATATATGAATTGTTATATAGTTTATGGAGAAAGGGACATTCCCAGAATTCCCTGAATGAACACTTTTGTTTGGATTTTATTTAAAAAGTAATAGTAGCCTAATAAAAACTAATTTGTATATAATTATAAGTTATTTAGGTAACACTTTACAGTAGGGTCCCATTATTTAATGATAGTTAATGCATTATTAACACTGTGAGCAATGCATTTGTTACATCTTTGTTATAAGGGTTATAAAAATACAACTTTTCATTGTTAGTTCAGTTTAGCTGGGGTCCATTAAATAATATTACCAGATACAACTTTTGATTTTGATATGGTATTAGTAATGTTAATAAGGTAAGATTAATAAACTCGGTTACACTTTATTTTAAGGTGACGCAGTTACATTGTACTTAAATGAGTACGGAGTAAAATTATGTACTTACGGTTAGGGTTTGGTTTATGCATAATTAACTAATAGTAACATGTAACTACGTCACCTTAAAATAAAGTGTTACCATAAATTCCTCAGAACTATTTTTCATTGATAGTTCACATTCACTAATGAAGTTGATGTTAACAAATGAAACCTTATTGTAAAGTGTTACCATTATTTATTTGAAATGTATTTTTTTTTGTTATACATACATTTTTTTGCTAATGTTCATAGCATTATTTCAGTGTCGTTTGTTGTCCTGTTGTCGTTGTGTGAGTAACACTGTGCTTTCTATGTATTTCATTATTTATCGCCAATTTGCCAATTGATGCCAATTTTGAGAGGCCTTCTATTTCTTTATTATCAGAAGAATAGAAGAACATGTATAATTTGAAGGGAAACTGCTATTAGACTCATATCATTGGGGTCCCATGAGCTCCAAATGTAAAGACAGCAGATTCAACCTCAACAGAACATTAGAGATAATAACACAGCCATTCTGTGCTTCTTCTTTCAACCGGTGTGTCTGCAAATATCTTTAGGTGTGTAGGTGAAGATCAGAGAGTGTGTTCTCTCAGATCTCATACTTGTTAGCAGATTTTCATGTGAAGATGGTGGTATAGAGAGAGACAGAGAGGTGATGAAAGAAAAAGATTGAGGGAGGTGAGACCTGTTTGCAGGAAGTGTCAGCAACTTTCTCTGATGGAGGGATTCGGAGGAGAGAAAGAGAGAGAGAGTGATGGATTGATTTCGAGTGAGAGCACCAAGTGACACAGACATGTTGTGATGGAGGGATAGTGTGATGGAGAGATAAGGAGACAGGCCCGACTCAATCTGTCAAGGGAAGGAATGCAAAGGGAGGGAAAGAAAAGACGGAGGGAGGACAGAAGAGGAAAATGATGTTATTTTTTAATTAGTCTGCAGTATTATCGTTTAACATTCCTGGTGTGATCTCAAGAGCCCTTGTGTAAACGCACCGTGACCATGTGACCAGACTGTACAGAAGAGAAATGCTGACCTTTTTAGATCTTTGACATTATTTGTTGGTTTTGATGTTCTTTCCAGTTTGCCTTACTGTCAAAACATTCAAGAAATAGCAGAATGAATTCGTAGCAATAAGTCGCTTGTGAATACATTTTTACATACACTGTCTCTTTGAATTGAATTCAATAAATTCCATAAGAATGATCATCCTGGGTTTTTATGTTTTATGAAAACTTTCCATAGACTTAGTGGTTTTTATACTGTACAAACGGTAGATTCTATCCCTTACCCCTAAGCCTACCCATCACAGAAAACTTTCCACATTTTCAGAAAATGACCAATAATTGAGGACCAATAATTTCCCACAAGGACACGGATTTTGGATATTGGCATCTTTGTGGGGAGCCAATAATCCTCATAATTTAGGGTTTATCAGGCCACACACACACACACACACACACACACACACACACATATACATGTCTATATTACTAACGGGACTACACTGGCCAAGAAGGGACTAGTGTTTCTGGTCATTTTGAAGAAACAAAAATGACATACAAAATTTTCTTTTAAGGTCTTTTTTCATAATATAACTTTAAAAATGCATTTTTTTTATTTTTAAAAAACATGCCAAGTGGAGACTTGCAACTCTGACCGATCTCTACCTATCGAACAGGGGACTCCCATAGCCTGCAATGGAACTGTGTGTGTGTGTGAACAGTGAAGTAAACTGGCAGTGAAGTCTGTCTTCATTTTGTAACTTATATATATATACAGTATATATATATATATATATATATATATATATGAAGAGTTCAGATGCAAAAGCCTCTAAGTGCCATCTGAAAATTTCTTCTAGAATGGTCTTTTTTTATCAAGCTCGTATATTTAAGTTCAGTAATTTCACTTAAATGACAATTAATAGGTAATTTTCATTGCCATTTAAGTGAAATTACTGAACTTAAATATACACACACACACACACACAGTTCCATTACAGGCTATGGGAGTCAAGTTTTTTTTTTTTTCGTAAACGAAAAATGAAACTAAGACTAAAACTATTGGTCTGTTACGAACCCTTTTGTTAAAAGTGGCTACGTAAGGGTTTCACAACATAAAGAAGGACACGTGAAACACGAGTGCGCTGCGTTGACGTTTATTATACTCACAAACATGTAAAAAACTCACGAAACACGTATCACAGATAAAGAAACATAATGAACTTCAAAATAATATGAAGGTAACAAATATTAATAAGACAAACAGCAAAGTAATTTAACTAAATAAAAAGAAAAAGAAAAGCTTGTTTGCTGGTTCTCCTCTCTCCTGCCATGCTCCGCTTCAGCGTCCTTATTATAGTGAATCAGAAACGACTCCAACGAGACGCAGGTGTATAATGACACACAGGTGCGGACCTAATAACAAACTCAGACCAATTCGGACCTAATAAAAAAACATTTGTGTAAACTGAAATAAAATAGAAATTTCAACAAAAATAAAAAACTAAAAGAAACTAACGACACTTACTGAAAAACTAACTGAAATAAAATAATAATTAAAAAAATTAAATAATCGTATTCGTAATTAAGAAGCTCTCATCCTGTAGCCTACCGGACAATCACTTTTTTTCCATTCCACTGTGTCACTTTATTTTTCAATGTATGACCATTGCGCTCGAGTCTCGCGTCTTTTGCATCGTTTCGCGCGTGACAACTTTCTAAAAACATGGCACAATCAAGTTAAAATAAGTTCAACTTTTAAAAGGCATGTCTCAAGACCTTGCACTTTTTTCCCATTCCACTGCCCGCGTCTTTTCCCCGTTTTTTCCAAGCAAAACCGCTTTCTGTGTGAACCAGCCCTAAGAAGCAGAAATGGCCAATTAAATATTTCTATCATGACTGGACTTTATGCAAATACAGCTGTACATTAATTCCAGGTAAGATAACCATCTCATGTGAAACTAAACCACACATATTAGATTAGATACCACACTGAGCAGAAAACGGAAAAAAACAAATAGCGTGTCTAGCCCAGAAATAGACGTAGGCTACATTTGTCAGAGTAGAAGTAGGCCTATACTAAATGTCTGGTCTGAATAGAACATTTGAATATGAGTATAACTATGAGTATATTATTTTAAACGATGCAATAGACAAAAAGCATAAATATATCAATACAAGAATAATGTTTGAAAGGATTAATCATAGAAATAACCTTAAAGAATAATCATAATAATCATACGCATATTTTTCCCCCTTTTCTTATACACCATGTTTAACAAGATTGAATTTTTAATATGAATGAGTATGAATGAATAATTTGTACTTTTTAGTTGCATATGTTTTGGTTCTTTGTTCTTTGTTCTCAAACTATTATTTTATTTTTATTATTAAGAGGTTTTCACAAGAGTTAACTGTAAACTGCAAACATTAAACTTTGCTGAAATTAATTGTCTTTAACTGGAAGTGTTCTGTTAACTCTGCTAAACTATAAATACTAAAGCTAAAACTGAAACTAAATATATAAAAACTAAATAGAAATGTGTTCACAAAATAAAAACTAAACTAAAACTAACAAAACCATTAATGAAACTAACTAAAACTAAACTGAAATTTATTGGAAATTTGAAAATGTTTTTAAAATAAAAATAAATTTAAAAATGCCAGACTACAATAACCTTGATGGGAGTCCCCTGTTGGATAGGTAGACATCGGTCAGAGAGTCCCCTTTTGGCCAGTGTAGAGCGATAGTGCTCTGTTAGTAATATAGACATGTATGTGTGTGTGTGCAATGGCACATAACAATGGCAAGTAAATTGTTAGGGACTGCATAACCAAGCATAGAAAGTATCTATGAAGAGAGAGTGTTAAATAAGAAAAATAATATTATGAATGATTTTCATTAATGATATGCTTTTGAACTGTTGCATATATATATGTTTGGGCATGTTTGAAAATACTTGAAAGTTCAGTAACACTTTATAATAACTGCACGCTATTAATGATTAGTTAAGCATTAATAAACAGTTAATTCGTAATTTATAAAGCATAGACATTAATAAGCAGTTTATAGATAAAGTTATAAATGCTTTATTCTTGTATAAATACTTCATTTATTCTTTATTTAGAAGCATATCTTTAATGTGTTTAATAATTGTGTTTTCATACTTTATTAATGATCAGTTTATAATTTCTAAATGAAGTATAGCATTATTTACAAAGCAGTTGTTTAGGTGTTGTCAGTGATTCATTAGATCACTTAAGTGAAGTAAATGTAGTAAATTCAGGTAGTTATAAAGCATTTAGTAGTGGTCAGTTAACTATTTTTGTGAGCTCATCTAAAGTGAGGACTAGTTATGCCTTGTAAAGCATTTATAAAGAAGATTTAAAGGCTCACTGATCTTCTAAACAGAAAAAGGAAACAAACACAACACGGTGATACAGAACATACAAATATTTAACTGAGCCTTTAAATCTCCACAATGGCGGGCAAGTGTTACCATTGTGGAAATTTAATTAAAAAAAATTAATAAGTGAGGAATGGAAATGTATAGAACACTAATACCTTTTAATATTACAATTTCTCCAAAACCATATGCTTATACACTTGTGATCGGATTAGCAAAAACGCATCTAATACCAGGTGGAAACAGCAGGACCAATGTTACCTTGCTCTTGTATGCACTGTGCGGTTTGTGTTGAGCATAAATGTTTAATGTGACTGATGTAAATTTTCAAAGAATATCAAAAAGGTTAATTAACATTTACTGTAGAAGTTGTGTGAAGTTATCTAGTCAGACTGGCTATGAAATAGGTGGTTAAATATGACCGGTTATTTCAGTCATAACTTTGTACATGTACATTTTTTTCATTCATGCACCAGTGGCATTCCAGTGTGTGAATGTTTCCCTGCAATTTTTAATAAAGCCATAGATGAACATTTATTTTAGATGACACTTACACCAATGTGAGACAGTAAGAGAAACATTGATGCATTGCAGTTGATATTTTTAGCTATGCAAGTCTGTTTAATTACTTGCGAAACTAGTGAGCATTACATTTATTTGGCAGATGGACCAAGCAGTGTTTACTTATAACAACTACAGTGATGGAATGCTGGCTCCAAAAGCCTGGATTTCTATTTATAAAGAGCTGATTGCTTTGCATAGTATATTATTATTAGTGTGCACCATGTTGCTTGACACACTTGCAATAGTTGTTTATATAGTCATTTGTGCATGGACTGGTATATACATATACATGTCTAATACAAGACCAGACAGTTGTTATTTTCAGTGCAGAGATGATCATCAGGAAACATCTAATTTAAATGCTTGTGTAAAAGAAATATCAGTCCCAGATCTGTCTGGGCTGGAGAGCTCTCCAGTGGGTTACTGGTAGGCAGCAGTAGTTTTGTTAGATGAATAACTGGGGCACAGGTGTGAAGACATACGTGCACGTTTGGACAAGAATGAGATTTTGTGGATACAAGAGGAGACTGCGAATACAGGTGTACATGCATACATACTCAAAGGCACACATGAACACACATTTGTCCAGCTATTTTTAAACTGTAACCATGTGAACATCTATTATTCTAAGGGGTTTTGTGATACACAATGATAGCTTCAAAGAATTGTATTTATAAAGACCGGGGCGAGTTGTCACAAGTAACTATAAGGTTTTGTGTCAAACACCTAGTTTAAAGCTGGTCTGTTGCTGTTTTACAATTTCAATTAGATTTTTTTTATTATAGTTAAAGGGTTAGTTCACCCAAAAATAAATATTCTGTCAGAAATTACTCACCCTCATTTTGTTCCAAACCCTGTAAGACTTTTGTTCATCTTTGGAACACAAATGAAGGTATTTTTAATGAACGACAGCACTATGACGTACGCGTGTTTACATAATTTTCCACTTAATTTACAAAATATTAATCTTTGACGTATTCACGCAACAACCTCTGCTTTCGCGTCAACACAACACGCATGCGTCGTGGTGCTGTCGTTCATTAAAAAGACCTTAGATGAACAAAAGTCTTACGGGTTTGGAACAAAATGAGGGTGAGTAATTAATGACAGATTTTTCATTTTTAGGTGAACTAACCCTTTAACCTTAAAAAAACAAACACTTGACTTGTCTTGAAATAAAATACACATTAACTGAAAAATAAAAACTTGATAAAAAAAACTTAAACTTATTTTATTTTATTTAGATTTATTTATTTATTTATTTTACTCTTGATGTACTAAAATAACTAAAATTAATAAAATTACAAAAACTTGAACTGAAATTAAAATTAAAATGAAAAACAGAACATACCAAATTAAAACTAATTAAATAAAATTAAATAAATTATTTTTAAAACTATATAATATAATATAATATAATATAATATAATATAATATAATATAATATAATATAATAAAAACTACATAATATTGTGACAATACTAAAATATATAATTTATAATTTTGGTAGTACAAAATAATGTGTAAGACAGTAAATTGATCAATTTTGATATTCTATTCATGCAGTTTCATGAATATAATTTTTGTGATTCATAGTTGTTTAGTGGCTTACATTACTGCTGTAAAGCCATTAGGTACATTTTAAATACAAATATTTGGTGGCTTTTTAAACTAATATTTACATATTTATTTGTAAGTTAGTGTTAATAACTAGGTTCCCATTGTGACAATATGGGTCACAAAAGGTAAATGTGTTTTTTATTTATTTTTATTTTTTATGAGACTTTCAAAACCAAATTTATTCATGAAATATTCACTGGATTAAAAAGAATGGCAGCTTCTCTTTTATAAAAAAATTACCTCAATAAAAGCGAAAGATACTGTAACTTTGAGTTTGATTTTGAGAGCATGTGCTCTCAGTGTGTGCCTTCATGATCCAGAATCCCAACAGTGGCCTCTAAAGCCTGGGACACACCAAGCCGATGTCAAAGAACTAGCGGCAACGAAAGCAGACTGTTGCCTCGTGTCTGCTGCATCTCGGCCAAAAAGCTGCGCTTGAACACACCAAAGGGACTACAGGCGACTGTCAACTAGCATGTGCGTTCTGTGCCTGCGTGTATGTAAATAACTGTCTATATCTGCAGGTATCAATAGTCTGTTTTCGTCATTCAAAAAGGGAAACTGAAACTAGGACTGCAGACATATAAACAATGCAGCGCTTGCTTATCATTTTTTAAATCAATCACGCTGATCCAGTCAACTCATATTATTATGAAAATATTAGATAGGCTCAGGTAAGATGATGTAAAATTATAACAGCCTGCTGTCTGTGCCGTCCTGACTTCTTTGCTCGCTTTCTTCAATTTCGCTTTTATTCTCCTGCACTGACTTGTTCGCTAAACTGAACAGCCAATCAGAGTTCTCTCTCTCACTGAAGGCCCGATGCTGATTCAACATACTAAATCAGCCCAAAAAAACATGATGGCGTCCGACTAGAGCCAAAAACTAAGCCGACCGACGATCAAAAATGGCCCGACATTGCCCGACTGCCAACCGTCAGCTTGGTGTGTCTCGGCCTTAACAGCTAATTGGTCTTAATCGATATTATAGATATGCATGAACTTAACTGAATGAGAATGGAAACAATGTTAGTGCTAGATCTGAGAGAGATGGACTCAGTATTCATTGGTTTCTATAAATATTCATTGTATTATTTTGTCTATGGTGTGCTCTATGTAATATATTGATGATGTCATTACTGATGCATTGTTGTTAGTATATGTGAATGTACGTGCGAGAGCACTGCAGTTATCAGCGAGGAAGAGCGGGAGGCATGAAGGGGGATTTTTTTTTTTTTTGCGCTGTCTCTTTTTTAAGTAAATCTGTTACTATAGCAACCCTAGAAGCAGAGGCAGAGAGGGAGGGAGAAGGGGTGAACTGGGGGAGTGCGAGAGACCTGGTAACCATAGCAACTCACAAAGGGAATGGCAGAAACTTACAGAAATATATGATATGTTATAGGTTGGGAGGGAGAGGAAGGGAAAAAAGAGAGCAAACGAGGTGAGAACGATCTCAGAGAGGGACAAGAGCTAAATGGACAGAACAAAGTACCTCAGCCAATCAGAGACTCACCCTCGTCACCATTGCCCAATCAGAGAGCCGCAGGAACACAAAGCACCTTTCATGCACAAGACTGCGGACCGTAGTAAAACATGACACACGGAGAATGAATGTACATAGGATTTTGCAGAAACAGCAATGCTCACCAAAAATGAATGAAGTAGTAATACAGAAGCGGTATAAATGTGCTCACTTCACATGCACATGCTTTAACATAATACAAATATTAAATTATTAGGCATAAGGCAATAAGGGAAGAAATATACAAAAGATATTTTGATGCTCAGGTAAAACTTATATTTACATAAGAATTTCACATGTTTATAAAACAGCAGTTTTTAGGTTTTGCTTCCAGTAGATTTACTGGATTTATTGGAGATGTGGAGGCGTTCTTGAGGGAGACCCACAATGACACCTCCAGAAACCAGGCCCTGGACGCCAACCCAAGCATCAGCAGTATAAAGATCCCAGAAAAAGAGCTCAACGTCAGTGAACCATCCTGGAGGGAAGTCCAAGAGGTGGTGAAGAAGGCCAGAACAGGGTCTGCCCCCGGCCCAAGCTGTATACCCTACAAGGTATATAAGAAATGTCCAATGCTTCTCCGGAGGCTGTGGAAGCTGTTCCGGAGGATCTGGAGAAAAGGCACCATTCCATCAGGCTGGAAGAAGGCAGAGGGCTGTTTTGTGCCAAAGGAAGAGAACTCCTCAACCATTGACCAATTCAGAACAATCTCACTGCTAAGTGTAGAAGGCAAGATCTTCTTTTCTGTACTGGCCAAGAGGATGACCTCGTACATGACAGAGAATGGATATATCAACACTGCTATCCAGAAAGGTGGAATTCCAGGCTTCTCTGGATGCCTGGAACACACCGGAGTTCTCAGTCAGATGATCCGTGAGGCTAAAGCCTGCAAGGGCAACCTGACTGTTGTCTGGTTGGATTTGGCCAATGCCTATGGATCAATCCCGCACGCCCTCATCCATGCAGCATTAGACCACTACCATATCCCGCAGCACATCAAAAGAATGATCACCAGCTACTTTGGTGGAATCCAGCTACGATTCAAGGCGGCCAATTTTACAACTCAGTGGCAAAGCCTGGAAAAAGGTATCGTAACTGGCTGTACAATCTCCCCTATCCTCTTCATCATGGGAATGAACCTCCTAATAACAGCTGCGGAGAAGGAAGCACGGGGGCCAAAAATGGAGTCAGGAATCCGACAACCCCCAATAAGAGGTTACATGGACGACCTTACCGTGACAACCACAACCCATGTGGAGGCGAGGTGGGTGCTAACTGTTCTGGGCCACATGGCAACGTGGGCCAGAATGAAGTTTAAGCCAAAGAAATCCAGGAGTTTGGTGATCAGGAACGGGAAGTTGACCAACAGGTTCAAGATGCATGTGCAAGGGGAAGTGATTCCATCAATAGAGGAGAATCCAATCAAGTGCCTCGGAAAGTGGTTCGATGACTCACTTACTGACAGGAATAACATAGCCAGTACGGAAAAGCAGATGGAGGAATGGCTGAGGAGGATCGAAAAATCAGGGCTCCCTGGGAAGTTTAAAGCTTGGCTCTATCAACACGGACTGTTGCCAAGACTCATGTGGTTGCTGACTGTGTATGAGGTCCCGATGACATGCGTTGAAGGAGTGGAGAGGAAGATCAATAAGTACCTCCGAAAGTGGTTGGGAATCCCTCCAAGCTTCACTTCAGTAGGCCTCTACATAAGATCAGGGCAGCTCCAACTTCCTCTGTCATCTGTAGTTGAGGAATTTAAAGTCGCAAAGTGCAGAGTCGTAATGACATATAGAGACTCACAGGATGAACAAGTCAGACATGCAGGCGTCATCACAAGATCAGGTCGCAAGTGGGCAGCTGATTCGTCTGTTGCACAAGCTGAGAGTATGCTGAAGCTACGTGATGTCATTGGAGCACCATGCTCTGGAAGACAGGGTCTTGGAACCTCACATTTCCAACAGTGGAGGAAGGCAGGAACCAGTGAAAGAAGAGCCATGATTCAAGAGGAGGTAAGGAACCTGGAAGAGGAAGGACGAAGATCAAGGGCAGTGGACCTAGCTTCTCAAGGGGCCTGGACCAGATGGGATCTTCCCAAGAGGAAGATTACCTGGGCGGACCTATGGAGACTGGAACCGTTCCGAATCTCCTTCCTGCTGAGGTCAGTGTATGATACACTCCCAACCCCAACAAACTTGCACAAGTGGGGCATGAGAGAGGACCCATTGTGCAAGCTTTGTGGGGAGAGGGGCACCATGGCACACATCCTGGCCGGGTGTAAAAAAGCACTCACCCAGGGAAGGTACAGGTGGCGCCACGATAGGGTGCTCACGACACTCGCCCACACCTTAGAGCAGGAGAGGAAAAAGAAACGCCAGCCCCTTCGGAAAACAACTTCAATCCAGTTTGTAAGGGAGGGGGAAAAGCCACCAACCACAGCAACAACAAGAACCAGTCTGCTACAAAAGGCCCAATCATGGGAAATGAAGGTCGATCTGAGAGGAAGGCTGCAATTCCCCCAGTTTGTCCAGACAACCCTGAGGCCGGATGTGGTACTGTGGTCTGAAGAGGGAAAAAAGATCATCCTCATAGAACTTACAGTCCCATGGGAAGAGGGATGTGAACAGGCCTTTGAAAGAAAGAACGCCAAATACCAAGACCTGCTGCACGACTGCAGGGGGAAAGGATGGCAGGCTTGGCTGTTCCCGGTCGAGGTTGGCTGTAGAGGATTCCCTGCTCAGTCAGTGTGGAGAATGCTAACAGCCATTGGAATAACAGGGAAGGAGAGAAAGGCAGCAGCTCGCAGGATGGGGGAGGCAGCGGAAAGAGCCTCTTGCTGGTTATGGAGCAAGAGGGAGGAGTTGAGCTGGAAGCCAGGAGGGGAAGATGGGCAGTGACTTGGCCACCACTGCCGACCCACCATCGGGAGGGTGTTGCGGATAAGGGTCGAAACACCCAATGAACGATGGGTACCGTCTGATGACATCAACCCCTCCTGGCCAAGGCTACATTCACTTAAGGTGAATGAAGGGGAGAAGCATTTACGAATGTATTTGTAACTGCTCGCCTTCAGGTGATCTTTGACATGGTTTCATGCATTTGACATTTGCCATTGACATGTTTAAATGGATCCTGGCAATCCAGTTCTACATGAAATAGCAAGCCAATATATATGTGCTTCCTTTGTTCTAGTTCTGCTCATTGCTCTTTTAAATGTATGATAATGCTGAAGTTTACAATCTCCCCCAGTGGAACCATGTTGAGGCCAAATGTAGGCCTTTGTAAAACGACATTTTTACATCATTATCATCATCATTATGAGTACCATAATGAAATTAATGAGAAAAAAAATCAAAAACAACCTAATACTGTTTTTGAATACCAAGTATTCTGATGAGACAAATTTCATATTTCATTTTTAGCAGTAGCATCATTCTTTATTTTCACTAATTCAGTTTTATACTGTTATCTAGAGTTGCACGATTAAACATAAACATTTACGTTAACCCTAACCCTAACCCTAACCCTATCTCGATTCAAACACCCATGCAATCTCATTCCTAAATGACAACGATTCGACTGTGTCTATTAAACCTTTGACAAAATCACACCGCCATTGAGAGCAGTTATCATGTATAGATATGAAACAGCTTCACAAACAGTCTTTTCAACCACACACATAGTTATTTCTGTTACAAATATTCATATTGTCACAGTAGTACTGGGATAAAAGTTTATAGTTTGGATATGAACACTGTCTATGGAAGCGATCAAAACAAACATGACGCTTCAAATTACGATTGTATCGATTACATCGTTACACCAGTAGGTGGCGACAAGTGATTGTTAAAAACTTTTGGGATTTTTTCTAAATGTCGACAAAAAACGATTGCAAAATGACAGCGTTTCCTTTAACCAATGTTATGCAACTAAAACGTAATTTTTTCCTCTCGTGAGAAGTAAAGTCATTCCAAAAATCATGGCGACGGATGGTGGTAGGTTTATGTACTATATCTCAGCCACTGCACTGGCCATTATTATTAATCGAAGGAGACATATGTGTGTTATCCAATCATTAATGGTAATTAAAGACCCTTATACTTGGAGCGGCTGGTGTTTCTGGGCCTTTCTCACTCATATCTGCTTCGAGGTCTTGATTATGGCATTATGGTCTTTTATGAATTTAATAAAGAACTCTGTGTTGTATTCTGTCCAAAAAAAATGTGTCATCTACGTCAGGTGACCTGTAAATGTGCAAAACCTGTTTTCATTGCAGTTTTGCGAAATATTTCTTTTCGAATTGCCTGAAAAAACCACCTCATGCGAGCGTAAAAACTTTTTTGCGATAAATGGGAGTTTTTGTGAAATTGACGTGTGTCGTAGATTTTACCCTAAACCTAACTAAGTCCTATCTCATCTGACCTAAGCCTACCTGGGCCTATAATATTTATACCCTAGCGCGTCTACACATCGACGTCGGCTGGATGCTAATCCTATACTCTAGGCTGAGTCTAATCCTATACCCTAGCGCGTCTACACATCGACGTCGGCTGGGTACTAATACCTGTTTCCCGTAACTAGCTTACTTCCTGCGCAGGAATAATTGACAAACAGACCTCAGCAAATGTCCTTCAAATGCTTTAATCACGGCCAGGAGATCTTCCCGAGCAGTTCTCAGAGAATCTCCCCCAAGAAGAAGCAAGGTCGGAGGATCTCAGACAAATTCCATTGAGAATCCCACCAGCTAACACGAATACAACAGTTTTTATAGAATAAGGAGGTATGGCAAAAATGTCATACTGCATTACATAATTTCCCCACAATTTGATTGGTTTTCATAGACAAACCCTTCTGTTACCAGGTAAAGCAAACTTTGTTTTAATGATTACTTCATTGTTAATCACAAGGTTCAAATTTAGTCATCTGTCTAGTTTCAATTCCCAAACTTGTTATTTTTACACTCACACAACCAAAGTCAAAGGGGTATGGCAAAAATACAACATCCAAAAACACAGGACAGAACGTTTTAGTACATTGTGTTTCAAAGTGTTATCATGTTAGGCCTAAAAAGAGAAGTAACGTTATATGTTAGAAACATGGTTGGTTTAATATACAGTTTACTATTTTATCTAGCCTATTAAAAATCTACCACAGTTTCCCCTCTCTGGTCGTAATCCACGACCAATTCCGGGATATTTAATTCTTCTAATGAATTTTTCTTTATAGTTTAAATGTAACATGTTTGGGTCACATTGTTCTTGGTCTAGGTTTTATCTTTGTGCCCCCTGCATAATTTGTTTTAATTCATGCTCTGGGCTTCATTAAAACATCTTAATAAGTTGGAAATTTGGTTATACTATAAAGCTCTTCAACTTAATAATGATGATGAGACCTATGAAATTTCCTGTTAAACAGTAACAAGACAATATTTTATACATTTGGAACAGAATCAGTTCTGTTCGATGAAATCCATCATGACATCCGGCTAAGGGAAAAAGTTAAATATGGGGTGGACAGGGCAAGCTTGCTTGCTCTCTGCCTTCCCAAAGTTATACGCTGCGCAGGTGTGGCTATGTTTCTTTCTGCCACAACAATAACCCAGCTCAGGATAGTTAGCCAAAATCATTCATGGCCGTTATTTTATTGGGTATATCTTACCCTCTGGGATATTTTACCCTGTGGGCCCACTTAATAAATTTAGATACAGCTGTTTTGATTGACATAATTTATTTGTCTTAGAACACCATTTTTTACACACTCACTTTCACACTCTTTCACACACCCCTCTCTGGTCAGAGATTCATACATTCTTGTCTGCCTTAGCAGTTTATGAATTGAATGGGGAATATATATATTAGGTGTGGAATACCACCAAATCTGAACGGTAACAACTTTTACGACGACAGAAACTACTGAACTGTGGCATTCCCCTTGCGACAGTGTCTAAAAATTAGGACATCAATTTTCAATTGTCCGATGCAGTCGCCATGTGATTGAGTTCACACAGTGAATGTAAACCTAACTTTTCAAAATCAAATAGATTAAACACTTTAAAATAATAAATCGTATAGACCTACAATTGCAGTTGAGAGAATCCATTTAAATTTCTCAAATGCAATTTGTCATTCATTGCATTCATTTTTTTGTTGTTGCTCATAAAGCTATTTAAAATAAGATTTGGAAATCTTCACACAATCTTGGATCCATGGACAAAAAGAAAATAACATTTCCATCTCGTACCCCTGGTGATGACAGCATGTGATTTCAAAAGTTTAGAATTAGAAACATTGTTTCTACTGAATCTAGAAAATTACCTTTTAATGAAATGGAGTGACCAATATTATTGCTAGCCATAATGTCTTTTTAGACACCTTGTGCCCTATATTCTATTTTTCTTTTCCATAGAATTCTGCATAGTCAATAACCTATTCATGCTTTTACCACTAGTTGGTTAATGTAATAACCCTCACTATGCCAAATCCAGCCTCAGTTTTAACCGATTCGTGAGTCATGCTCTCACTTCCGCTCTTGAACTTTCTGCAGTAGGGCTGTTACTGGTACCTATTGAAAGCAGGTTCAAAGAGTTAGTTGAAGAAATATGAAGAATTGCTGAAACCAGTGTATAATCAAAAACAATAATCAAGTTAATATGATAAATAACTAAATTTGAAACGGTCTGTGTAGTGATCACTGAAAACGCAGCACCTAGCTCACAAGGCTGATACATTTGATTGTCTTTCTGTGTGGATTGTCATTCAGTTGAACTTCAGGCTGATACATTAGATCGTCAGGCTGTGATGGCACTCTCCTCGGTCTGGCTTTTGATCTATCCTGCCACAAAATGTCATAATGCATGGCAAAATTGTCTTTAGTAAAAGTCTCAAGTGAATTGTCACCTTTGCACTGTATTAGTCTCCCCATGCTGACCCCTCTCAGAAGTGTTAACTTCCTCTTTCAGGAGGGTGGCTGCAGACCCCACTTCCTCTTTTGTTTTTCTGCAGTCATCCCACATTGTCAAGGCAGCTGTCTGAAATCTTGAACACTCAGAGAACCGCAAAATTCAAATTAAACAGCTTAATTTCCAAAAGTCTCTTCTGGTTATCAACACAGCAGTTCTTCATTTTATTAAAAAGCTTTCTCCTTCATTGTAGAAAAAAGCAAGCTTTCTTCATTGCAAAGACGCAGGAAAAAGGAGGAAAACTCCTCTAATTATAATACAGTGTATAATGTAAACGAAAATAATTATTTGTCTTTTCTTTTTTACAAGAAACCTAAATAAAATGACTCTAAGATGCCTGTTATGTACTTTTTACTATTTTAAACTTGTTCACCCAATCTAATTCTCATACTATGCACAATGCACAAAAATTATCTTAGTTAACATAAACCATTGACTCTTAGAATCTCTGCAATGGATCAGTTTTTTCACACTGTCTCCCACAAGGGATAACGGGATACAAATTCTAGACACCTTCATATAGAAAGTATAATATTTAAACACGTGCAGTTAATATCTTATTATTTATTCATCACTTACTATTTATTCATCACTTTAAGAGCATCTATTGCTCGGTTTTATATATCTCTTATAAGCATCAGTAGCCACGAGTCGCATTGGTGTGACGTCAACTCCCCTCTTCGATTGATTGGCTAGAGCAGTAGCTGTCAATCTAGAACTAGTGGACCAATGGTGACACTTAAGCACGCCCTAATTTACATGAAACATTTACAACATTTGGGAAAGCAAGCGCAGAACATAGAAAGAAGAGCGAAGAGAAAAACAGCACAAGCGTACAAAAGAGTAAAATATGAGCAGAAAATGCAAGAGAGCACAAAGTACAGAGTAATAAAACCAAGGAAAACATACTTTTTAAGAAAGCATGACGATAAGTTTAAGTTTTGTGCAAAATAACTTTTAATGCGTTTAAAGTTTTTATTCATGCTTGTTATTTCTTGATTTACGCTTATTATATTTTGATCCGTGACCACGTTGTTTGCTATTCTGATCATTTTGCATTATTTTTTTCAGTTTGTGCAATATATTTTTACATGTGTTTTCAAATTTTTGACTCACGCTTATTATTTTTTGATCCATGGCTGCAATACTTTAGACGGGATATTGATCCCATAGATTTGTTCACACTGATTCATCCATTAATTAAATGAGTGAGTCATTGAATCATTCATTTAAATAAATTCAAAAACATTTCAACCATATCAAATTAAACATTTTAAATAGACTGCAGCAATTAACATTTTGTCAGAACCTCTAGTAAATTACGTTATTTTATTTAGTTGTCTGTTCAGAATCGTGGGAGAATTATGATCTCTGTTTGAAAGAAAAACAGAGTGATTCTCCCTTTATCCAGAAATGTTATCTAAATTATTATTATTATTATGATTATTTTATTATCTAGCTGCTAAGTGACCTTTATGTGTGACATTGGCATTCCAGAGTCTGAAAAAAATATCCTTTGTATTAAACCTTTCACACAATGCTTGATGATTAAGCCGATGCATAAATTCTTTAAATTTCATTACTCAATCTGAGCTGAGAACGAGTTTTGAACGATACAGAGGTTTGCTTGAATAAGTTTAATATTTGTTTACATATTTATAATATAAAGGAGTTGTCTTTTAACTGTGTAATAAACAATGTTGTTTTATTATGTTTATTCCCAAATTATTTCATTAATTATATCCAATTGGTTTGAGATGTCAGCATTGGATGGTATTTGTTTTTGCTTCTAGAAGACAGTCTATTGGTTAGTTAGTCATCTAAAGTGATTTGCAGAAAATGTATTGCAGGGACAGTTCCTCCCACAGCAGCTCGGGGTTAAGTTTGTATCTCAAGGGCAGAATAGATAGAGGAGGATTAATCACTGTAATCGTGTCCCAGTGTTTGGGTCATCTCTATTTGTAACTGAACTTGCAACCTTTAGGGCAAAGGTCCAGATCCATTGGCATTAGGCTGAAGGATTCCCAGAATTCTTCAAATGACAGAGAAGGAATACACAGCCCAAACTTATAAAATCAGTACATTGTTCTCACAACGGCCTCGCAATCATGGGAAGCTGAGGGTTTTGTGCTTACAAAGTCAGCAATTGGTTTTGGGAGTGATTTCTGATGGTGCTGCAATCTCCTCCTCTGTTCTTTTTCTAACTGGCATTGTTAGTAAACTTACATTTGTTTGGCAGACTCTTTTATCACTTTTATCCAAATATATACTGTATATAGTAGTGGCCAAAAGTGATATCCAGTCTCGGACAATTTACATCTTCACCCTTTATTTAAATATTATTAAAAATGTGTTATAGATTTTGTAAGCATATTCACTCTTAAAAATAAAGGTTCCAAAAGGGGGGTTTCAGCAATGCCATAGAAGAACTATTTTTGGTTCCCAATGAATGGTTCTTAAAAGTGCCATTTCTTTCTTAGAGTGAAGAACATTTCTAAAAATCTGAAGAACCTTTTTCCACTATAAAGATCCTTTTGTGGAATGGAAAGGTTCCATGCATGCTAAATGTTCTTAAAGGGGTCATTGGATGCAAAATTCACTTTTATATGGTGTTTGCATATAGGCCTAAATGTGTCTTTGCAGTGTGTGGACACAACCACCATACAATGAGAAAAATCCATTCACTCCTTTTTTTTAATCCTCAAAAAGCCTAAACAATCTCAATAATCAAGCCGTTTGGATTTTCTGAGCAATATGAAGTCATATTGCTCATGCTCCGCCCACTGACGGACTGTCCCGTATTAGCATATTTCTGTCCTCAGCCATTTAGACCTTATGCGCCAGAGAAACAAGCGCGCTGCCATCTTTAGAATATTGTCTTTGAACTTCTGGTTTTGCGGTCGCTCTGTATATTTCTATTGCATTGTTGTCGAAGAATAATTAGCTAGTGAAATGGATTTACTTATTGTAGAGTTAACGAAAGTTATCATGAGCATTGTAATGTTTAAAGCAGATGTCTTACAAATGTCAGTAGACCGGGAATATTTTAAAACGGACAGTTCATTCATAAAAACGTAAGATCGCTGTGGAAATACAAACCAGAAGACAAAAGGCAACAAGCGTAGCGCTGAAAAGGGGCAGGGCTAGGCCTATACTGGCAGGGTAGAGGCAGGTTGCCAAGGCAGCACTTTATGTGTCTTATGTCGACATGCCCCATGGAAGAGAGGGGTGCGGGTGAGCAGTTGCTCATTATCATTTAAAGAGACATGCACCGAAACAGGTAGCTGTGAACAGAGCTGTTTTTGAGGAGGTAAAAAGGGTGTTGTTTAATCATTGAGGAATTTTAACCAAAGTATGTTACAAACTTTACATGAAGACCCTAAAGAATCATACCAACTTGTGGAAAATGGGCATCCGATGACCCCTTTAATGGAACCATCAATGCCACTAAATATTCTTCAGAGTGTTGAGTAGTTATGCTTTGAGTCAATTGTTTTATAATGCAATGAAACATTAGACTGGGTAAACCCAGCCCGATCTGCCGGCGATTTGATTTCGCCCTGCAGCTCAGGCTGGAAACCTGTGCATTCTTCTATCCTGCTTCCGTTACAAATTTGCGGGGACCAATCACAAACTGGCTTATCCACTTGGCGCGCTATTGGCGGGTTTAATCCAGTCCAATTACTTTAACCTCTCGACGATTCTCAATGGCTTTTTTAGTTTAGCAAACAAATCGCTCGAGTGGGTGTAAATACTATTCACTTTCATGTTTTTTTTTCTTTTTTTGGCACAACCTGCAAAAATCGCTCGATGCCATTGCTGCTTCTGCAGACGGCTGATCAATGCTCCAAACCAACACGTTTGTTGACACGTTTCCTGGCTGGAGTTTTCGCTGCAAAGTACATCACCTGGATAGTTGGTCTGATTGGATGAAGGACTATCCAATAGCGTACAGAGTCATTTGAACTATGCCCGTTTATCACGCCTCGTGCAGTAGAAAATACAGAGCAGACTCCCCAGACCAATGTTCAATCTTAAAAGATTGAGCTTGGTCTGGTGATAGCCAGACTAATGAAACATGCCAAATTGCGCGGACATAATTTTTGGCCAGGCTGTCAACAAAGAAATTAGGAAAAACAAGGAAGAACCAACCAAGGAAGAACCAACAAAATATTAATAACTGATTATATTTTAGTCAATGTATGCTTTTTCCTTATTTATTTTTTGTCAGATAAATACCTTTACCAAGTTTTTTCTTCCCTCATATTTAAAATATTTATAAAATATTTCCCTCATATTTTGATGATTTCTCTACTGTATATATATATTTATATTCATTCAGATCACTCGATCTTGTGACAACAAAATACATTTTTATTATAAATTAAAACCTATACTAACATTTATACATTTATTTCATACTAAATATAGTACAAATCTATTAACATATTTACTGACATATTGCTTTAGACTTTATTTGGAGTACTTCTTTATGCACATTTCTTAACATTAAAGTGCCCCTATTATGGATTACATAGCTCTAAAAGAATGAAAACATCCTGTAAAGTTTTAAATCTGAAAGTACACCGTATATAAAAGTTATTGTCTTTCAAAAGTAAGAGTTGACTCTTGAGTCAATGAAATAAATAGTTTTTCAAACGAGTCATAAGCCGTTTCGTTGTGACGTCAAGACAAAACATTAGCATAATGACCGCCCACTTATTGCGCGGGAAAACTTGAACTTCAAACTGGCAGCTGATTCCTGTGGATACTGGATAGCATCATGTCGAGAAGATGCTGAGCTCTATAATGTGAAGATAAAGGCAGTTTTTTTCACTGCCCAAGGACAAGTGTGAAGAATCAGTGGTTAAAATGAATCTTTACCACGATACCACAACAGTATAATCCTAAACTTGTGCTGTGTTCCCTTTATTTTACTTACGACTTCTCAAATCTCAGAGTTCAGTAAAGGATTCGCAAACCGCTCCTGAAAGATGGTGTTCAAAATACTTAGTTTTGAGTTTTATATTGTGTAGGTCTCCTGCTAACTGTTTAACTCACAATTATTACTGTCTTACTGAAATACTTCTGCTGATCAGTTGTGGGCATTACCTAAAACTGTGTCTATTAATGCAGATTTTCTGTCATTCTCACTACTTTGAGTAAAGATTAAGCATGGAGCAAGATTTGTTTTACCAACGTTTATGTTACATCATTCATTCATGCTAGAGCTCGCTAATGTATGCACTGTTATTGATACAGTTTCCACATGTTCACCGCAATAAATTAGAAAAATACTCAGTAAATAAATAAGTACAAGTAAAATAATCGGTTTGTTTGATGGACCTGCACTTGTTAATGCTGATGCAGTTGCAACATCTCATAATGTACCTCAAACTGAGTAGTGTATAACTGAGAAACTTCCTGCTCTAGTCGTCCTTGCGATGGAGGTTCGGGTTGAATAACTAGTTCTTCCAGTGTTTCATCATCGGACTCGCGCTCAGATTGATATGGTAAAATCAACGTCAGTGTTCGTTACTGTGTTTAGTTTATGGTGTAGGCAGGGAAGTGAATTAAAATGCAATTCATCGACTGGCCGCTTGAGGCTGGATGCATAAGTGAGTATAGATATAGAGGCTACACTCGTTCTGCGGTACCGTTGCGGTACAGATAGACTATATATGCTTTATTTAACTTTTTAGTGTTAAATAAAAAGTACCATCAGATGAAATCCTGCAGGTGTCACACACCCTTGAATGAGCGTGGATTTCTAGTGCATTTACTTGAACTTCTTAGAACTTTAACTATTGGCTTTACTTCTTCAAGTCAGCTGTCACTTTAGCGCGATGCCAGTAGCATATAGCATTAGCTCCTTAGCTTGAGCAAACTCGATCATGTCAAGATCAACTCCATCCACGTCCCGCCTCTTTGGCCATTTTCGTTTATCCGGGAGTGACGCACGGAGACGCGCTGCCAAGATGGCGACGACTGACTCCGCCCACTTTAGGCTTCAAAAACACTCTTCAGAAACCTTCGGGTGACGTCACGGACACTACGTCCATATTTTTTTACAGTCCATGCTCATGACACGCAGAGCTGACATTGTTATGGCAATGGGCGGTTTTGTTTTCGACACACGCACTGCACGCGGTAGACCAATCACAACAGACTGAGCTGTCTGGCCAATCAGAGCAGAGCTGCTCGCGGAAAGGAGGGATTTAGAGAGAATGATTCATCTGACGAATCATTTGAGAATAATTGAAAATGTGGTGATGTGCAAATGTATATTATGAGAAAATTAAACTAAATTTTTTTTACCTTTGATGCATGTAAACCTGTTGTAGGAGACAACATTAGGACATTTTTTAAATAGCATAATAGGGGCACTTTAAGCCTAAAATATGTTTTAATATCACTACTATTAAGGATAGTGAACACTGTTTAATATCAGTATTTTAATGCTAAATATTTAAAGTGTACTAAAAGTATTTTTGCAATAGTTCCACTTTAGCACAATCAAATATATGTAAATATATATTTTAGTTGGACCTCAGAATTAGTTCCGGATAACTAAAGTGTTTTAAAGTAGTAGTTAACCTAAAAAACCTAAAAAAATTAAATACTGTCATTAATAACTCACCCTCATGTCGTTCCAAACCTGTAAGACTTTCCTTCTTCTTCGGAACACAAATGAAGATATTTTTAATGAAATCTGAGATATTTATGTCCCTCCATTGACTGTCTAAGCAACTACCACTTTGATGCTTTAAAAAGTTCCTAAAGAGATCGTAAAACGAATCCATATGAATTGAGCGGTTTAGTCCAAATTTTCTGAAGAGACATGATTGCTTTGTATGATGAACAGACTGAATTTAGGCTTTTATTCAAATATAAACATTGACCAGCGAACATAAACAGAAGTCCTACTGTGCGTACTTAACGCATGAGAATGAACCTCATTGGTTCTTGCAGAAGCTCAAACGTGGTGAGTAATTTATGACAGAATTTTCATTTTTGGGTGAATATCCCTTTAAGTACAAAATTTAGCAGACTTTAAGTATATCAATTTAGTCTAAGTACAATTGCAGGGTATATTTATGTTAAGTACATATGTAAATGTATTTGTAGTATACTTAGCATAAAATTTATGTATTTCAAATACATTTTGGTATATTTATTTTTCACTGGGGATGATATTTGATTTAATCTAATCAGCAGAAATAGATTGTTGATAAATTCCTTTTTGTTCAGATACACACACACATGTTCTGTCCCTCTGCAGTTCCACAAGTTCACATGCAGCGCACACACATGCACATGCACTCAATCACTGCTCTTTTTTTATGCGCACACATACACATACACACATTAGATTTGCAAATGGAAGCAGCTCTGCTTGAATGAGTGGGTGCAGTGGAGAACCGAGAGGAAGGGAACGAGAGAAAGGGAGAGAAGATAACGAGAGATGTGATTTCCCTCTTCCTTAATGTGTCTTTTGTGTTTTTTAGCCTGTCTGTCTCTCTCAGGATACCCTCTTCTTTAGTTACCATGGTGACGGCATGCCCCCCCCCCCCCCCCGTCTGTCTACCTCCTTACCCCGCTTTCGCGCTCACTCGTTTCTCTGTTACCATGGCGATGGCTCTCCCCATCATGATACCTGTTCATTCTTTCTTTGCTTTCAGAATCTCTTTGTATTTTCTGCTTGATTCTGAGAGGATGCATCCATCCATCCATCTGTGTGTTGCTATACTTTTAATGGTTTGTCGTTTGTGTTTGTCTTTGAATTAATTTGCTGATTCTCAATATCGCTGATTCTCCCTAAACACCATCACTGGAGACAGTCTGCAGAGGGTGGGCTGCAACCAGCACGCATATAAAGAGAGCATTTTTGGGGGTAATTTTCGCAGATGACAGTTGTTGCTATGGCGACAGAACTTTAGGATTTGGATGGAAGCGGTAGAGGGAAGAATGTGGGAGAATGGATGGAAACAGTGTAAGAGATAACTGGATGTATGGAGAGAGAGAGAGAAAGAGGAGGGCGTGCTGGATTTTCGGGAGACGACCCTCTGCATGTTCTAGTTTTTTGGTGGTGCGCTGGCGAGCCGAATATGTCACACTGCAGATGCTCTCTTTGTCATTCGAATATGTCCATTTGAATTTAAATTTGTAGGGGGAGGGGGAAAAGAATCTTGACTAGGACTGTGTCCAAAAAAAAACCCCAAAAAACTAGAATTTAAAGAATTCTAAACATTAGTGGTCATTGCCTGTTCTGGATTGGCCGCCGTGGTGCTAGGGTGGTTGCCAGGGTATTGCTATCTGTTTGCTAAGGTGTTCTGAGTGTTTTTTTGGATGTGTGAATAAAAGCCTAAATTCAATCTGTTCATCATAAAAAGCGATTGTGTCTCTTCAGAAAATTTGGACTAAACCGCTGAAATCATATGGATTAGTTTTATGATCTCTTTATGATTCTGAAGCATCAAGCGTATTAGTAGTAATCTGGACGTACTACATCCGCCATTTTGTCATTATCATGTGACCTACCAGCGTCAGTTAAATCGCTTCACTACCATTCATAAATCCTCTCCCGTGGCCTCATGGGATAGAAAAGTGTCCATCGTATGCACACTTCAGAATCTCACCAGAAGAAGTAGGTCATCCGGGTACTTTTTGTCTACTCTTTTACTTTGAATTCAGACATACTTCTTTTGTCACATACAGTTTTTTGCCAACTATATACTGTAGTAGGGAAGTGTGCCATTTCGGATGCAGTCAGAGTGTCCAAACCTTAAGGTGACACAGCAAAGATTCCCTTTCAACTTGATAAAATCTGAGAATGTGAGGCAGAAAAAATGAGTGAGATAAGTAGAGTCTAAATGAGAAATGACATGACAGTACAGTGCATAAATTATTCCATTTCTGTGTTTTCGTTGCACCGAGGTGACTGATGCTGAAAGCAAACATTTTCTCAAATTTTTAATTAAGAGACCAAAACAGAAAAAAAGAGAGGTAGGGAGGAAACTGAGCAAGAGAGGGGGAGGTAAAGGAAATGTTTCACGTTCTTTCAGTGCCGAGAAAGAGAAAGTGTGTGTGTGAGTGAGATGATCGAATGGAAAAAGGAAACGGACAGTTGGGATGAGCTGGAAAACGAGAGGAGAGATGAATAAAGGAAGAAAGTTCACATACCAGAAAGAAAGATGCCTGTGGAAAATAGGAGCAGAGGAACCATACTGGGAAGGAAAGTAAATATGATAGACGGGGTGCCTCATGTGTCCTGCAACCTATGGAGATGACCTTTGACCTTTCTAACAGCCTGTTGACACAAAGAGGTCAGTATGTCGAGGCCTCAAGAAACTAAACAAACATCAAGCGTAGCGTCAGTTCTGGAAGGTCACGTTAGTCAAGCTCGCATCAGCTGACTCTCAGCTGATTCACGTCTACCGATAGGAATACAACGCCTATCACTGTATACATATATAAGCTCCTTCAGCATTATCAGCAGCTATCGCGTTTCTCAGGAGCGAATTACCCTCCTCCATCCCCAGCTCCTCCTCTCGTCAGTCAGTATTTGGCATTCTGATCCCCCTTGAATCAGAATAAATTCTCGAATTATGTTGTACTTTAAAACCTTGAATTAATGATATCTGCAATACATTCATGCTGGTTCTGTTCTGTTTACCCTAAGGGGGGTTATCGCTGCTCTCCCTGCTCTTATCCATGCTGGGCTGCATGGATGCGCAGGGAGTTCTTGCCCAGAACAGAACCATACCGCCAATCTAAACTGTATGCTAATTGTCAATCGTATGTGACGATAGTGGTCCTGACAGAAATGCATTATGACGTTCACAGAACACTCTCTTACTTCTCTCTTGCAGTGCTCATTATACTCCTCGCACTCACTCTTCTGCACTGCAACAGCTCAAAGTGGAGTAACAGCATCATTTCATCATAATTTTAGTTTTTTAAATGTCTGACTTCATTAGTGGTATGTACACACATATCTGAGAGGAGATGTTGATGTTTCAGCCGCATTTCTCTGGGGTTAAATCTCTCTCTCATCCGCTCCTCTGAGCATCAGTTTACTTGAGATTCCTGGGACGGGAGGGATGTGTGAAATGAAATATTAATGAAATGAAGGGCGTTTGGCGAATCTTTTACGCCGTCCTGTTTCTGTGCCACTGCTAATGTCGAGGGTCACCAGATCCCCCTGAGGCCCCGTAGTACACTGAGTGACATTTGAGTGGTTTTGCTGAATGTCCCGAAGCATGTTACCCCTGTACCCAACATGCTGCTGTTTACAGAAGAACATTTTGTGGTGTGTGTTTGTGTACTGGGGATGGTTGTTTTTTCAGTTTGGATTTTTCATGATTTGGTATAGCGCAAAGAGCACTACCTTTATAATTAATATCACACTTAATCACACTAATTCTATTTTCTAATAATCTACTATTTAGGACGGATGTTGGTGCGCATTAAGTCTCTTTCGTTCCTGAATGAATCGTTGGAGCAAATGACTCATTCATAAACACAGTCACTTGTCGCCACCTACTGGCGAAACGAACCAGCAGAAATCTGCGAAATCTCCAAAGTACAAATGAATTAGCAAAATATTTAATAAGAATGCAATGGTTGATCGGGATGTGTAGAACTATTTTAAGTAAGCCTACATTAAAATTATTCTTCCACTTCAATAACAGATAATGCTGCATATGGAAAAATATAGGGAAGACAGAAAAATATAGCCTGGGATTTAGAAGGAAAATCATATGAATGGACAGAGTGAATGATAGAGATAGAGGAGGAGTAATCCACATAAATACAAAACAAGAAAAGGAAGGATGAGCAAAAGAGGAGTAAGGTGAAAAAAATATGATATTTGAAGAGTGGGATGAAATCAGAAGGGGAGAAGGATTGAAAATAGGCTTTCTGTGAAAAACAAAAATTGAAATTTCATCTGTTTGCTTCTCTCCTTTGTTCAACTTAAATTTCCCTCAGGAAATTGGATAGAGAGAAATTGGGATAGAAAGAAATTGGAGACCTTTATTCACTTAAGAAAAAAGAGATTAAAAAAAAAAAAAAAAAAAAAAAACATGATACCAGGAAATGAAATATGCCTACACATGTAGGCTATCCACCTACTGAGATAAAATGGAAACAATTTTTTAAAATAAATTTTATTGAATATTTAATTTTCATATATTGAGCAGTTTATGGTTTTAATTAATTTTAGACAAATACTAGTGCTTATGCTTATGAGGTGCTACTGTGTTACTGTAGTGTTACTATAAGCTATTACTGCCAAGAAAGACAGTAACACCACAGACAAATTAGCACAAATCCACACTTTTCTAAAATGCCATAATGATAGTTTCAAGATCACGGGACAAATAAACCTTTTTTTATTTTATTTTTATTTTATAATAAAACTTTTTTTTTGGTAATTAATAAATAAAGTGTGCATACTAAATAACATATACATTCACAATATAACCACCTTAACACGTTATATTGTGCTGTATTGTTGCAATTACATCCCAGGATACTATACAATACCTGTAGACTACATGTATGGTGGGAACATTCAGATTTTGATTAAAAAAAAACTTGTCAATTAAATATGTATTTTAAACAAAGGTTTAACTTTTAACAGTTTACAGATTGTTTTCATCATACAAATGCAAACACTTTATGATTTATTAGTATTTAAAGTTTATTTTTGTTGGTTGCAAAGTAGAGGGACACCACGTCATTGAGGATGACCCTATAAAAACACTGAACTTCAGGCAACAAACAAGGACAGGCTGTTTTTATCTGTGGGGAAGAGAGTAAAGAAACTGATTATGGAAAAATTAGAGTGGGAGTCAATTTAAAAAAATATATATATATTTCGATTCATTGGAAGAGTCGACTCCAAAACTTTACTCCAAAATGTTGATTCCACTCACAGAAGAGCCTGCCCTGGTCTACTAGCCTAGTTGTGAGGATTTCGATTCATCCCAGTGATTCAAATCTTGTGATAACTCTTTCTGTAAGTCACATAATTACACCTGCAGGTGGCGACAAGTGAATCTTTGAATCATTCACTCAGTAGCACAGGTTGTAACCACAACCACAACAACACAACAGCACTAGTAGCTAGCTAGCTAAGCGATCACAATAATATGGCTAGACTTGACTGAAAGCAACTCGTATCTTTGACAGAAGAGCACCATTAAAGGCAATGAAGGAGGTGAAGACAGTTTATTATTCATTAAAAAAAAAAGTTGGCAGTGGCTACACAGTCACTTCGAAGATAAGTTGTGTGTGTGTGCGTATGTAAAGTACAATTAATATTTACTTTTATTTATTAAAGAAAACAGGAAAGTTTATATTGTCAATAAAAATAGTGTAATTTATAGTTTACTGTTTATAAGATCTTGTGGTATGCTGACTTATAATTGAGAAAATGAGTTTGGAATCCAGTAGCTTGAATCAAAGTCAAAGTCAACAGTGACTTAAAGGTCCCATTCCATGGATTATTTTATTATTTTATAATGTTTCCTGGGGTGCCCTTATAATGTTAGTATGTTTTTTAGATCAACATTTTTTATAATTTAGAAATAAAAGGCATTTTTCCTAGCCTGATTTCATCACCTGGTTTGAACACCCTGTTTGAAGGGGCGTGTCTGCTGAGAGACTTCAGTGTAAACGCCCTCTGCTGTGATTGGCTGACATGCTTGCATATGAAATATCTGGCATTACATGTGGAACTATCTGGAAAACTTGTACTATTACAGTTATTATACGTTTTTACTATTACAGCTATCGGGATTAACGAATCGTGAGAAGTTTTTTAAGTATTTAGATCTATTACCATCACATAAAAGTTTGCAGTGATGAGCATTGAGCAGATGACAGTCTGTTGATCGCGTAAAAAAAGATCTTATCATTGCAACGCAGTTTCTGCACTCTCACTAATGATTTCACCAATGCAAACATGAGGTATATAAATACAGTAAGAGCTTCGTTGTGCAGTGTAACAGCGTCATTGATTTCATAACGAGTTTTGGCAAGTGTCCATATAAACTCGCGCTGTGTGATTGACAGCTTGGGCGATTGGAAAGGGATTGTTCTTTGATCGCTTTCTGTATATTAATCACAGTTTAAGTAAGATTATTTTCATCCTACTAAGAGAAACGATGTGAAGTTGATCGCTACTTCCATATTAAATCACTACTTACCGCTTGCTGGAATATAGTTGAAATTGCCCCCTTCGTCAGTATGAAACGCTGAGAGAAGCCTGCTTGATATTATCCCAGGTTAGAAAAACAGTCCGTGGTGAAATGGACAGAGCAAACTAACAACTTCGAATTAAACTTTTGCGGTATCCGATTATAGATAAACATCAACCACGTCTGTTGACATTTCGCCATACGCCTGTATGTATTCCTGTGGGCGAGGTTAGTCAAAACACGGTTTTAATGACGTCATTAAAGAAGGAAGCAGAGGGATGTAGTCCAATCCAGCCGTTTTTTGTAGGCGACTTCTGTTAAATAAAATATCTCGCTTGGCATTGAACTTTGAGCTTTATAATTTTACAGATATTATTTATACTCTAACAACAACATTACACACTAACTAAAGTTTGAAACATGGGATCACGAAGAACGGGACCTTTAAAGAATAGTTTACTTCAAAATGAAAATCTGTCATCATTTACTCACCCTCAAGTTGTTTCAAACCTTTATGAATTTATTTTTTTGCTGAACACAGAAGAAGATATTTTGAAGAATGTCATTAACCAGACAGTTGACTTCCATACAGTCTGCTTCCATAGTAGTAAAAAAAGTCAATGGGGTCTATCAACTGTCTGGTTATCGACATTCTTCAAACTATTTTCTTTTGTGTTCAGCAGAAGACAGAAATTCATACAGGTTTGAAACAACTTGAGGGCATGAGTAAATGACAGAATTTTCATTTTGAAGTGAACTATTCCTTTAAATTAAGAGTGATGTAAATGTTGTGGTACCTGAGTCCGACCTAGACATATTAGTACTCGCACACAAATGCTCATGGACATCACACTATACACACACCCACACAAAATACAGTTTTTATTTGTCTGTAAAATTAGAGCAAGACTTGCCCCGAGGAAAGATGTGGACAGATGAATGTTCCGTCTGAGACCATTTGACTAAAAGTCATGTATTCTTGCTTACCTCTCTCGGCACATAATTAAAAGGCTGTTTCTGTGCGAGTGCTACAGGGTACATTATTGTCATTCTCAGTTTATCTCTCTCTCTCCATGACGTTTTGCATTTGGCTCTGCTGCTTTTGTAAGTGCTTAAAATTTGGCAGCACCACTTCAGGGATTTTGTTCTTATACTGTAGCATCTGGAAATACTTCAGAGTTTTCAAAGACACACACACACACACACACACACACACACAGAGAGACGAATCAGTCTATGAATCAGAGATCAGATGTTGTCTCTTTGTTCTGAGGACACTTTTGCATCACTAATGACTAGTTAACCCAGTGAAGCTGCTTTCAGAGTTCTGATACACAGGCCAGTGTCATTAAGCGATGTCATAAGCAGCTGTGCCGCAAAGACATGACGTCATGTCTCCTGCAGTCCAATCGCAATGCACAGGCAGTTACAAAAAGGGAAGGCTGGCTTTATGACAGAAACTCGACGTCCAGAGACCTTGACTTTCCGTATGACTTACTTTCACCAAAGTCAACTGAATTAAAACAAGTAATAAAAACTCAGTGAGTGTTTTAGCGCAATTTTCTGACATCATGGGATCACAACACTAAGAGATAGTAAATGTTTTTATGTTTTTTTTTTTTTTTTTTTTTTTTGTGTGCGTTCCCGAGATTAGACCTTCCTTAACATAATGCCGAAAACCCGAAGTCTCTAGGTGGTCTGGTTGAGGAGGAGATAGAAGTGCAAGATTGGTGCGCACAGACAGAACAGAAATCATGAGTTAACAATCGCAATTTTGTCCGTAGGAAAATTGCGCTAAAAAGAGCAGCCACTACATTCTTCATTACCCAGACAGCAACATAGTGTCGGCCCAGATCCGGCCCACATCTGGTACACGTGGATTCCACACGTACCAGATGTGGGCCGGATCTGGGCCGACATTATGTCTGGGACATTATTTGTCCTATTGTGTTCCACAGAAAAAAGTCAGTCAGGTTTGGAGCAACATCATGATGAGTAAATAATGACAGAATATCCATTTTGGTGTGACCTATTCCTTTATGTGTGATGAAGAGTTTGGTTTTACGGCTGTAAATGTAATCCTCTGGAGGTACACCCTTTCTCCCCCCCCCCCTCCCTTTATTAACGAGGTTTGCCTTAATTAGCAAATTGGACTGTTACCAATAATCCTGGAGGAGTGTCGTGCGCCTGAGGAGAAAAAGAGGCAGGAAGAGAGAGAGCGACTGAATTTTTCAGAATGATCTTTTTGCGATGATGTAATGGTGAAATATTACAAAAAGACATTCATTAACGCAATTTTTCAGAGTCAGAAATTAATTAGGGTTTGGGGCAAAAATGTCCCTGATATTTAAAATGCATGGGGAAATGCTCTTGCGATGAACTCCTCAAATTTTTTTAATCTGTCATGTATCATTTTTATGTACACTACTTTTCAAACGTTTGGGGTCAGTAAGTTTGTTTTTTTGTTGCAAGAAAGATTAATTTTGTTTAAAAGAGACAGCAAATATTTATATTTGAAATAAATGCTGTTCTTTTGAATTTTCTATTCACCAAAGAATCCTAAAAAAAAATGTATCAAGGTTTCCACAAAAATATTAAGCCGCACAACTGTTGATAATAAATGTTTCTTGAGCACCAAATCATCATATTAGAATGATTTCTGAAAGATCAGGTGACACTGAAGTAATTCATCTTTACCATAACAGGAATAAATTACATTTAAAAATATATTACTATAGAAAACATATTTCACAATATTGCTGTTTTGAAAAGTAGTGTATTTTTGCCTAATGTTTATGTATGTCAAATGCAAAGTTGTAAATTTCTAGGCTTGTCTGGTTTAGTAGGCTATGGGTAATTCAACAATGTATGGCATTCCAAAAAAAAATATATATATACAGTGCCCCATTTTTTTTTTTTTTTTACTTTCTGACGATGTAATATATGCACATAGAATCTAATTTCTGTGTCTCTCTTTGTCTGTCAGTATTTAGCGGCCCGCGGTTTTCTCAGGAGCCGGCGGATCAGTCTGTGGTGGTCGGGGAGAGAGTGGTTCTGTCCTGCGTGGTGTTTAACTACACCGGCATTGTACAGTGGACAAAAGATGGGCTCGCTCTTGGCATCGGAGAAGATCTGAGGGGTGAGAACACACGCACACACACACCAGATCATGCGTCATGCACCTTTTTTTGAGGGGGAATGATTAGCAGTATGAGCTCTAGGTGAGATAACATGGGACCAAAGGGCGGGAAAAATTTACTTTTAGTGTAAGACGAGATAGTTTAGTGATACAGTTTTGGTTGAGCAAGGGGAAATGGGTTCAAATTAATAAACCAAGCTATCTGACAGCTATTAATCGCTATTCATTTTAGTTGTATGTAAAAGAGGTTCCACAAAAAAAAGGTCATACTAGTTTGGAGCGACACAAGGGTGGGTACGATGATTAGATTTTTAATATAAAGCAAATGACTGATCAAATTTAGACATGTGGATTTTAAAATAGAGGAGGCACACTAATTGTATAGCAGTCTTTTTACTGCTGTAAGAAAATTTTGGAGTCACTTTTAAACATAAAATGTAAAAAAAAAAAAATGTCCAACTTCTGCGTGGGATCTTGCTTAATTTTAGATTTGTAGCTGCTGCTTTCAAATGGTACCTTGGTAAATTTGTTGAAGATCAAATATTCAATATATCTACTATCCATTATAGCAGATCCACTAGATTATCAGTGGGAGCGGTTCAAACTTATATCACATAATTTACATCTCTGCGATGATTGATTGATGAAAGTCAAATACTCGATGGTGATTGGCTAATTTTTTTACCAACGGATGACAAAAGTCTCTGGCTATGGATTTGCCTCCCCCTCCCCTTCTCTATCCCCTCAGACTCGCCTTAGCACAGTTTTCCGACAGATTCGGGGAAGAGCAGCGGTTGTTCCGACTTCAGTGAAATTTTATGGTGTTACAATGATGAAATTACAAACAAGAATAAATTCACATTCTCAGACATGAAATAAATAACTGAGAATTTTATTAACATTAAATCGTCCTTCTCCCATTTTCCACCTCATAATTTTAGGTAGGCTGTGCCTCCCGTGACAAGCCGCCACATTTCGGCTTCAGTGTTTTAGACAAACACCCTTTTATACCTACATGAATTGTGCAACCCTAATCTTCAAAGATACAATGTTTTTTATTTTTGGAAATTGCACTTAAAATCCACTTGACACCGGCAAGGCATGTACCCCGCTCTCAGTTTGAATGGACATGCTACAGTTCTGACACTAACCCCTGTCCATACAACATATATGTTACATACAGGACCGCACAAGTATTGCATAAAAGCAAGAGGCATATTTTTTTCTTTCATTGTCCAGACATTGCCATTTTGTTTCTTTGTCCTCTGTCTCGCCTTGCTCTCTTTCCCTTTTTTTGGACATGTTGATCTTTTGTCCGCGCTCTAATCACAGACACATACACATATAGATGTGCAAACACGCGCACAGGTTAAGTGTCTGCTTGCTGATTGGTTGAGCTAAAGGATGATGTAATCGTTGCCAATACTTTTGTCCTCCTGGTATCCAGATCGATGATGTCATAATGTGTGTGCCAGAGAGAGTGTGCAGTTAGAATGCCAATGTGTTGGAGTGCTGCCCTCTGGTGACAAACACATGTCCTACAAGCCAACACATAATCACATAATATTTGTTTTAAAATTCAAAGATCGCTGGAGCTTTCAATGCATTTACAAAGAATATGTATAGTCATTTGAGATGAATGATTATTATGGGGGGAAATACATGAAATAGGGACATTCATGCTTTCAAGACAAAATAAATATACCCTGTATTGGACTGTATAAACAAGCTATGCCGGGACATTTGCAGCACAGTCTTATCCGCATCTAAAACGATAAATGCATAAAACAAATATATGGCAGTTTATTGTGTTAAAGTGTAATGTTGTGTGTTTCAGCATGGCCCCGGTACCGTGTTTTACGTATCCTGGATGTTGGGCAGTATAATCTGGAGATCACGTCAGCAGACCTGACCGATGACTCGCTGTACGAGTGTCAGGCCACTGAAGCCGCTCTGAGGTCCAGAAGAGCTAAACTCACTGTTCTGAGTGAGTACACGGAATATGTTGAGAATAGGATACTACCAATTTTTTTTTTTTTTTTTACAATGTACAATATGATAAGTATGCACCTTTTTTTGCTTGAAATTCCTATGCATTTCAGTATACACCTGCATACTGTGTGGAATACTGTATCCCACAATGCAATAGACTCAACATGACTTTCCATTTTGAGTGTGATGAATGAAACTAAATCTCTTTTGTCAAGCATTATTTGGTCGAACTGCACTTTTATACAAAACTCGATACAAAAGTCAAAGTCATTATTATTTTTGAGATTTCTGCTGAATTTTTAATGAGGTCATGTGACAACGTTGGAATACTGTTTACTGTTCTACTGTTTAAATTACTCATTGTTACATATACTTAATTTTTTATTTAAAAAAAGTATGCAGTATACAGTATGCACAGTGCCTTATACACTAGTTTCCAGTCCGAGCCACCGATAAACAGGAAGTCTCTTTCTAAAGAATACATTCTGTTTTCTTTATTTAGCTTTTGTAGGGACACTAATAGCAGCTCAAGAGATGCTGATCTACTGCCTCGGAGCAATTTAATTATCTACATTCTCTCTCTCTCTCTCTGTGTCTCTTTTTATTTATGTGAAGCTTTTCTGCCATGATATACAATAGGTGTATATTGCCATTACACAGACATTATTGAAAAATCAAATCACATTAGTTACATTACTACAAACACAAGTGAAACAATGCAGTAATAAACGTTCCATACATACATTACCATTCAAAGGTTTGGGGTCGGTAAGATTTTTAAATGTTGTTGAAGGAATATTATACTATGCTGCTTAATTTTTTTTTTTTTTAAATTGTGATAATTTTTTTTAGGATTCTTTGTTGAATAGAAAGTTCAAAAGAACAGCATTTATTTACACTAGACTATAACTTTTTTTCAATTTAATGCATCTTTTCTGAATGAAAGTATAATTTTTTTTATACAATACTTATTGACCCCAAACTTTTGGACGGCAGTGTATAAAACACTAAATTAACAGAGAATAAATATATATATTATCCAATTGGAATATCATATACATCATTATTTATAAATGTTATCTGTGTGCACAGTGTGTAAGTCACTTTCAGTGTATTATCTGTGTGTCTGTGTAGTCCCCCCTGAAGGTCCTGTTATCGAAGGCTCTCCAGAGATCCTGTTGACGGCAGGAAGCTCATATAACCTCACCTGTGTGTCTCGAGGTGCAAAGCCACTGTCAACGATAGAATGGTACAAAGAAGGGATCATAGTGGAGGGAGCCCATACCAGCACTGTGAGTGAAGACACAAACAAATATGGCACGATGATCAGATACATATGAGAACATACAGTCATCTATCTATCTATCTATCTATCTATCTATCTATCTATCTATCTATCTATCTATCTATCTATCTATCTATCTATCTATCTATCTATCTATCTATCTATCTATCTATCTATCTATCAGGAGGTGTTAGCTGACAGGAAGCGGGTGACCACAAAAAGTTTTCTGGAGATCCAACCAGTGGACACAGACACAGGGCGAAATTTCACCTGTGTGGCCTCAAATCTTGCCGCCCCTCTGGGGAAGAGAGCCACTATCACTCTCAACGTCCATCGTAAGTGTTTGTGCTTGCATACATCTATTTTGCTGTACTAGCATATTGTATATCCACAAAAAGAACCCTGATGACCTCTCACTCTCTCTCCAGATCCTCCTACAGTCATTCTGTCAATAGAGCCTCGATCGGTTCTAGAAGGAGAGCGAGTTACATTTACCTGCCAGGCCACTGCCAACCCTCCTATTATGGGCTATAGGTTAGTGTGTGTAGTGTGGGTGTGTATGCTGATCTCAGTGATGTGCTCTACTTGTTTTATATGTGTGATGGAGTCAGGGCCTAAAATTGACACTCGCCAAGCACCAAATGCTAAAATCTGTGTTGGTGAGTATATAAAGCGGTATAATCGCCAGTTGGCCGGTAATATTTTTATGACATCTGGTAATGCAATGTTGTGATAAGATGAGCGTGAACAAACGTGAACGACACTCTGGATAGTTGAAATATTCAAGCGTAAGAAGACGTGAAAGAAAACTCTGTTTGTTTCTCGCTGTG
>NC_137128.1:37650822-37660822 GCF_949319135.1 Squalius cephalus | reverse complement strand
TAAATGTGAGAGCATAACTCTGGTGGTATGATCTCACACGCTCCTTCAGGCACAGATGTGAAGTGTCTTTTATTTCACATAGAGAACTAAAATAACGCACACACGCCCAGACACACCCACCACATCAAACACACAACTACATTCTAGCAAAGTGTCTGTGGTCTCGGTAAGCCGATATCATCTGTTCTGGGTCAGCAACATGTTGATATGTGGGAAAGACAGCGCACCGCCTGTGTTTGGCCAGAGGAGGGCAGACATTCACCTAAACACAAAGCCAGAAAACAAAATCCCTCCTTGCCATCTGAACCATTCATTTGTTTTGTTTATTAAATGTTTGCAACAGTTCAATTTAAAGACTTTTAATATACTAGTACTACTCTAGTATTAGAAGTGCACAACTATTAAAGTTCTGTCTGATACCAATGTAATGAGCCACTATTCAGCAAGGACTCATAAAGTGATCAAAAGACATTTACAATGTTACAAAAATGTCTATTTCAAATAAACTTTCTATTTATCAAAAACAAAAATATTAAGTAGCACAATATTTTTTCAACTGATAATAATAATAATAATAATAAATTATTAATAAATTATAGTAATTCATTGATATAATAAATTATAATAATTTCCAAAACAATTATAAATTATTAATAAATAATACTTAAAAAAAACTCAAATTAATTGTCTTACATTTTTTTATATTTTAAAATAATATAATAATAGTAATAATATTTTATAAATAATTATAATCAACTGTTATTTAATAAAAAAATAATTATATATTGAGGGAACCAAGCCATAGGAATGTAGGAAACATCCAGAACATCATAGACTATTATTAATAAAATAATAATAATAATAATAATAATAATAATAATAATCATCATCAAATAATAACCTAAATGAATATTCTACATTATTTTGTCAAAAACTAAAATCAATTTATTTAAATTATGAGTGAATATAGGCATCACAACATTATAAGGTACAATACAAAAATATATTTTTTTTATTTAGCTTTTTGCTAAGGAATTACACAACAGTGTTATTAAATTATTAGCATTTTTCAGGATTACCTTTAAGTTAATCTAAATGTAAAAATAGGGTAATTAATCATGCAAAATTAAATATCCAATATCAACAGTGTGATGTGATATATTTTTTAAAAACTATATCAGGCTGAGAAACAATATTGTACCGATATATCATGCATTTTTACTTCTAATGCCTCAGATTAACAATACCAAGTTCCACACAGAATCTACATATTTTCCTTTGTTTTGTTTTGGGAGTCTGTGGAATTCTAAGGAATCCATATGGTAACGTGTTAAATGGAACTGAGTTCTTTACTCCTGTAGGTGAAGCTGAAGGCATTAGCAAGTGAACTCAATTTTTGCAAAACAAACACACAAAAGGGAGAGAAATGTGTAGAATTTTCGGAATGACGCAGATTGGAAATTTGTGGAAACTTCCAAACAAACCTAGTGATGCCACGCCTCAGTCGAAAGAATCAATTCAGGTCTAGCGATGCCTCAATCCAAATAATTATTGGAGTTTAGAGCAGTGTGTGGATGTGTTTGGGAGTCCATTCTCAAATTAGGTCATGGTTATTGGGAGACAAGAGTCATCTGATACCTGTAACTAAAATACATACTACTAAACCAACACACACACAGGAGCGCTGCTTGTTTTAGAAGAGAATGTGAGCAGTGTGTGTGTGTGTTTGACTGAGAGAATGCATGTCTCACTCGGTCTTTGTCATCAGCCACATCACACAGAACATCATCCAGGTCCAGAATTCCTCCATCACCGTGTTCCAGCCGGTACACCTGAACCCAGTACTCTTCACCCTGAGAGAGAGAGACAGAGAGAACATGTTCAACTTCTAATTGACTTGAACTTAAGTGAAAGTATTCACACCCCGCCAGGACTTTAAACACACAAACACATACAGACTCCATCAGATACAGGACACTCTAATCAATGAGGAAGAGCACACACACACATAATGAAGGTTTAACTAATCAGGATAATGCACCTGAATCTAGACCATCACCCAGACAGAACAACACACACACGGGTCATCATTACACAACCACTCAACACGACACACACACACACACACAAACACAGTGACAGACAGCAGAGAGCAACTGAAGTTCAAAGTCACAGAGAACATGAACTGAACTATTGGACAGCAACATCTGTCAATCAAAAATGAAACACATTTTCCAGTCAGGGGGCCTGTAACAAAAACAAAAATAATAACAATATTCAATTGAATAAGTCATATTTAATAATAAAATCATATTTTACATAAATAAAAATAATATATAATAATAATAATAATAATAATAAAAAGGTGATCATTTTCAATAATATCAATAATAAAATTCAGAATATTTTATGTAATGATATATGAAGACAAATTTTAAATAATTTAACACGGCAAGTTTTAAACTTAATAAATTGAAAGGAAAAATTAAATAAATTTCAAGTAACTTACTGTATAATAGTATGTATGTATTTATATAAAATATGAATTTAAAATGACTTATATATTGATTATTATTATTTCTACTACTACTATTTAATGAATAAGTAATACTATTATAATCATATTTATAAGTATAATGACTATTAATTTTCATTAGTAAAATTATTATTTTATATAAATATGTTTTATTACTATTACCATTTTAAATATTAAATTAGGCATATAACTGTAGTGACCAAAAAAATCATAGAGACCATTATTAATATAATTATAATCCTCAATAATAACAAATAATAATAATAATAATAATAACATCAATTTAAATAAAAATAATACAAATTAACACTATTTATTGGGCAAAAATCTGTGTAGTGCTGGGTGAGTCAACTTATGGAGAAAACCTGAAAGCCACAAAACTCCATAATTTGATTTTATGAAGTGTTTAAGATGCGGGGAAAAGAAATTGAGCACGTCTATAGCACAAACGGCACAGGTGTAACGTGGTTTAAAACAACAACAAGCACCTTTAATAAATGCATTTAAAAATCATTAGAGCATAAATACAGTTTCACCACAGAGTCAAAACAACAATAAATAAGTAAACGATTCATTTTGCTATAGCCAATCAAAAGTCACGAGTCACAACGTAACAAGGTTATGAACCAATCAGCGCTGACTCTACCTGCTTAGCCCAGCCCTTCTCCTCCCTGAGTCTCTTCTGCAGAGAGAAGTGATGCTTCCACATCTCTAAACATCACCATCTATCTTTCTCCACGCACAAAAGAGAACAGACCCGGCTAAACACGCTTTCTGTCTCCTTCTCTTCATTCCTTTCTTCCTCTCAGCTCAGAAGCAAACAGTCCTAAACGAGGACGCGTTCAGTAACGTGAGAAGTTCACTCTCAGAAAGACCCGTGTGTGTAAGCTGAGAGCATTGTGCCTTTAAAGACAAGTGAGTGTATCTGATACCGGAGAGTCCATGTCTTATTGAGCATCCGAGGAGGAGAGACATGTACACAGCAACCGGATATTCAAACTTACTTCACACTGTTTGTGTGGGTGTATATGTGTGGGATGTTTATTAATGCTTTGGTAATGTAATCCCTCACTTATGATGCTAATAAAGCTTGGTAAAATCTCTAGACAGAGAAAGCACATGTCCGCTAACTCAAACAAGGGAACGTCAGTCTCCACCAACAGAGAGCAAAGTGTTTTCATGAGAAAGAGTCTTTATGAAGCCTCTTTTTTCAACAAACTGGCTCTCTTTCTGCAGGATACAGGAAATAAGAGTCATTTAACATTGCAAACTCACACACACACTCATGTTCGGCTTAATGAGTGAGTGTTTACTCTAAAGAGGTATGCGGGCATCTGAAATATTTCAAAATGTGACCAAAAAAAAAACAGTAAGGAATGTGTCCTTACCGTTGTTTGTCACATTTTGAAACATAAAAAAAATGGCATGTATTTCACAGGCTGGTTCAGAGTGTTTGCAGAGTTATGACAACAGACAGCATACAGTAAAATACACAGTAATTAGGGCTGTGCGATTCATGGAAATCATAATAAAAACGATGTAAAAGCATGATTTTTCTCTCAGTGTTTTCTCGCCTAAATCTAGTTGAGAACAGAAGAGAGTGGGTTTACTGTTACGACATGGAAGAAAGCACAGAAACAGGGAAGGTGAATTCAGGACAGGATAAGGACTTGGCCAAAAGAAATCAACATCCATGGTTTGGGAATATTTTGGATACAGGAGAGATGATGTAGTATCATCACAGAGCCAGGTAACATGCAAGACCTGTCACTGAAGCAAAACAGAGAAGGGCCCGTTCACACAGAACGCATTGTTGCGGTTAAAAACACATGACGTGAAGTTGAACTTCTTTTACTGCCGCGGAGAACACGGTGTCACTGTGAGTGCAATGGTCAAAGACGTCAGTCTAGTGTGTTTACATAGAAAAACAAAGGCACGTTCGGAACCAAAAAATAATAAACCGATAATAAAGGCATTTGTAAACTGAAGAAAAAAAAGTTCAAAAAGGCATAAAGAAATAACCGCCACCATCAAGTAACAAATACCATCAAAAATTGCATAAAAAAACTGCAATATTGATAAAAGTATATATATATATTATTTTTTTTGCCTTAAATGCCTTAAAGGTCCCATATTATGCCCCTTTTCACAAGATGTAAAATAAGTCTCTGATGTCCCCAGAGTGTGTATGTGAAGTTTCAGCTCAAAATACCCAACAGATCATTTTTTACAGCATGTTTAAATTGTCATTTTTTGGGGCACAGAAAAACGCGCTGTTTTAGTGTGTGCCCTTTAAATGCAAATAAGCTTCTGCTGCACGACCCAGGGGGCGGAGCCTCATGAGCTCGTGCTCAGTCTCTCAGGACAATTTCATCTCACGGAATGATGATAATATCAGAAACTCTCAGTAGCAGTGTTCATTTCGAGTCAGAGTGCTGTATAGAGATGGAACAGGTATAGTTTAGTAGTTTAATTACGGTTATTATAACGTATTTGTCATCTGCTTGTATGTATCCATTATTTATTAATAGCCTACAAGTCTGCTGTCTGAATGATGATCAAGCATATACTGATGAGTTTATTAAAGTGTATTGTACATCACACAAAAGATGAAGCGTCAGTTTTACTTCAGAAAATCACCGTAAGAGCTGAGTAAACACAGTAAGTTATTAGAAGTGCGTAAACGAATTTCGGTAGAGTTGAGGAAGCATTCCTGTGGGCGGAGGTTAGTCAAAAAACTGTTCTACTGACGTCATTAAAGAAGGAAGTAGAGGGATGTAGTCCAAACGGGCCGTTCGATGTAGTCAACTTCTGTTAAATATAATACCTCGCTTGGCATTGAACTTTGAGCTTTATAATTTTACAAATATTATTTATGCTCTAACAGCAACATTACACACTAACTAAAGTTTGAAACATGGGATCACGAAGAACAGGACCTTTAATTTGATTCATTGACGTGATCCTTTAACGTTGAAATTCTATACAACATTCAATTAAAATTGACTGGAGATTGATTTCAATTGGAGATTTGAATCATTTAAAAAAAAAAAAAGATTCATTTTAATAAGATTCAACATATAAAATTAAATAAGATTCAACAGTAAAGGAGATTTGAGAAGATTCAATTTGAAAAGAGATTCAAAATAACGGCATTCATTTTAGTTGCAGATTTGATTCAGGAAGAAAACATTCGACTGATAAGATTAAATTTGAGAATAGATTTCATTAGATTCGAGAAGTGATTCAATCAGCTACATGACTCTACAGAGACTTCGTTCACACGACAGCGATGTACTAAAAACAAAAAAGTTTTTCATTTGGGTTTTTAAAAAGTTTTGCATACAGAGGACAACACTGTCGAAACTATGCCCATTCACACGGATCCACGTAAATAAAAATGCTGTATTATTCATGCCAGGCCAGTAGTTGACGATGCCACTTTGTAAAGAAACACTAGTCTGGACATGTAATACGCATTCGCAACGTTTTCACAAATTCAATAACGGTAGACAATAACGGTAACATTTTCAAAAAATTGCACTTTGAGACCCATTTTCCCCTCAAAACACTGTTGTCGTGTAAATGAATGGCCAAAACGCATTAAAAAGTTTTCCATAGTTGAAAACAGTGCTGTGTAAACACCCCCTTATAATCATATTATAATCACAAATACAATATATGTGTGTGGTCAATGCAACTTACTCCCTCATAAAAAATTTATTAATTAAATAAATAAAGTACAGTCCAATGGTCATTCCAGGACAGGCAGAATCTCTCCCCGTCATATATTCTTTCAAGCTTCGGTCTCTCTCAAATCGCCATTTGGCTGAAATTATAGTTGCTCTGATCGGGGAAAAAATTAAAAGCATAAATATTAAGATTACACACTAAATATTGTGAGAACGCAATTAATCCCAAACCTGCACTCTTAAAAATAAAGGTTCTTTACTGGCATCTGTGATTCCATGAAGAACCTTTAACATCCATGATGGCACCTTTCCATTGCACAAAGGGTTCTTTATAGTGGATAAAAGTCCTTTACACAAATACAAAAATGGATATTTTCAGAATTGATCACTGAAAGGTTTTTTGGGGAACCAAAAAGGATGATTCTTTTGCATCACTGCTACAAAAAAAAAAAACTTTTTGGAACCTTTATTTTTAAGAGTGTGTATAATAAAATCTGCAATAAAGTATTTCCCATCATCATAATAATGAATAAACCACCTTGTATTTGCAAGTTCAGTTCAATAATAAAATCAAATGTTTCCTTGTTATCCTGATTTGGGAGCTTTTTCACAGTGAATCCTTTAAACAATTAGGCTATTTATTAATTAATCTGCAAAACCAGTAATTAATTCAAACTTAACAACCAAGGCTTAAAACACCTTGTAAATCTCTATACCTTTGCCCCACTCTCCCTTTCATAAGCATATCTGTACACCAGCACAGTGAAGCAAATCCCTGTAGCACAGCTGCACTCTTACATAACCCACACACAATGCTGCTGTCTGATGTTTTCAGATTTCTGCATTTTATTCTTTCATTCGGTCTTTCTTTGTCCAATGTTTCAGAACAGATGACAATGAATGAACCCATAAACTCGCTCTCCATCCGAGCTGCTCTTCCCCAGAGCGCACATACACACACAGTCAAACTCATTTCAGCTAGACTCAATTAAGTCACATCCATTAATGCCTCGTCTAAGAGTTAAAAATAGAAAGTGCGTTAACACTCATCATTCTGTCTTCAGCTGGATCTGCAGGCAGAAGGACAGACTCACAAAATGACTGTTAACCTTGTAAAACCAGTCACAGGATCAGCACAGAAACACAATATTAAAGGGACAGCTCACTCAAAAACGATAAATTTGTGATTATTTAAACAGGTTGATCAAAACACTAATGACTTTTTCTCCTGTGGAACACAAAATGTCATTTAATAATATCCCAGTCACTTAATAAACGTGAATGAGGAGTGGGGGTGTCAAGCTTCAAAAAAGACCCAAAAGCACCATATATTAGCCTCCATGAATTATGCGTTATTGTTACATTTTGTGTGGCGAAGAAAATTCAAGTCGTTATTCACTGAAAATCTTGGCCAAGCACAGTCGTTTTTGCAAAAACTTCATAAGTAGCAAAACGGGGACATTCGCAATTTGTGTAAAATATTTTCATAAAATAAACGTTTCAAAAGATTAAGGTATATTTCACTTTTTTTTTTTTTTTATATTTTGAGATTGAATACATATTGGATGCACTAAAATAGCCATTACTCATAAACTGTTATGGCCGAAGAAACCGATAAAAATTCACAATTTTGTCGGCATAAATTAAAAATAAACACTAAAAACTAAAGGCAATTGTTTTAAATGTGAATTTAAATAAGTGAATTTAGGCATTACAATATTATAATGTACAGTATGAAAAATGGATATTAATTTTGAGATCTGCAAAATTTACATTTAAGAGTGTTAAATTATTTGTGTTTTTAAAGAATAACTTCAAGTAAGCATTAGATGACAAAAAAGGTCATCTAAATGTAAAAATATGGAGGGAAAATGAGCGTGCACAATTAAATCAACTGACATGGTATCAGTATATTGTGCATCCCGATACATTAAAAAGCATTTGAAAAGTATACCAATATAAAGTTTCTACGTTTTAATGTGACCTTCATATAACAAAAAGAAAAATGTTAAATCTGTTAGGTTTAATAGAAATGAGCCTCTGGGACATAAAAGTGCCCATATAGCTGACGAAACATCTGTGTTTATACAAACACTTGAAGCTGCTTATAGCAGAAAGCTGCCGTCTTTGACTATTCCAGCGACATTAGAGCTGATGTTTTAAATATCATGACAAAGATCTTACAGACACGACCATATAAAGACACAATCCCTCCATCTCTCCCTCTCTCGCACACACACACACACGCACAGCGGGAGATTCACACAAATGCAAAAACCGTGCTGCTAAAAGCCGTCTCCTGAGGAATAAGTCCTTCGTGAGCTTCATGCAGCCTGAAATACCCCTCTGTGGATCTCATGCTATTCAGAATAGCTTGGCACCCAGATAAACAACTTGCACAAACACACAGTGTTCACTTGTATGGGCAGGCTTTGCCACCCTTTTGGGGACACATTTCTGAATATGTCCCCAAAAGAACAGCATTACCTGTCAAAACTAGTAACAAATGTTCATAACTGGACAAAATAAGGTCTTGTTTCATATCTGCAAATTTCAATAAGAGTTTTGGTTATAGTTCACACTGATACATACTAACACCATGATATTTGTTAGTGTAGTAATCATAGCTTATTGCAAGAAAATAAATGGAAATGGAAATTACTGGAAATAACATACAAAGTCATATGTGTCCTAAACAGAAGGTGCAGGTTGGTTCTGACATTTACACCTAAACAGACACTTACTGAATGTTTGACAACTAACCAACTTAATCACGTGGGTCTGTGCTGCCCATCTATAATGTGCGACTGTCACTTTAAGAAGCATTTAACCAATGAACTCATCCGTGTGTGTGACCCACAACAGTGCTGAGAACTTTACACCACAGTGTCCACACTGCTGTTTTACAGGCATACTGTGCATTTATGTCAGTTGTGTTCTGTGGGGTTTAAAACACAATTTTACTTTGTAACAATTGGCCACGACTTGCAGTGATATTAAGAATGCCTTCAAGTACAGAAAGATGATATGTTTCACCCAATAAATTCACCCAATTCTTCACATTAGATCTGAAATAGTCTTTCTGTAAATTTAACAGCTATTTAAGTGTTCTCTTAACATGCAAAAAATGTACCTATACCCAGGGCTATACGTTAATGTTTTTGCTCATAGCACTGGTGATCATCAGTTCATCAGTTCAAAATGTAACTAAAAAAGACATTAATGTTCCACACAGGACAGGACACACAAAATACAAACCCTAACAAGAAAAAACTTTTTTTTTTTTTTTGTTGCAAAAAATGGCAGACTGCAGGAGCGTAACCATCTCCTTAAAGTGCCCCTATTATGCTATTTTAAAGTTTCCTAATGTTGCTTTGGAGTCTCCTACAACAGGTTTACATGCATCAAAGGTCAAAAAAAAAAAAATTCTCAATTAATTTTCTCATAAAACACATTTGCACATCACCACATTTTCAATGATTCTCAAACGACTCGTCAGATGAATCAATCTCTCTAAATCCCTCCTTTCCGCAAGCTACTCTGCTCTGATTGGCCAGATAGCTCAGTGTCTTGTGATTGGTCTACCTTGTACAGAGGCGTGTCGATAACAAAAACGTTCATTACCAAAACAATGTCAGCTCTGCTTGTCCTGAGGCTTCCTACACCGTAAACTAAACAGTAATGAACAATGACGTCGATTTTACCATATCAGTAAGAATGTGAGTTAACCAGTTAGGAGGAGACCTACACAATATAAAACTCAAAAATTTGG
>NC_137128.1:37635822-37645822 GCF_949319135.1 Squalius cephalus | reverse complement strand
TTCTCTCTCAGAGCACAGACACCGTTTTTAATTATTCACATGACTCCATTTCCTGTGATAAACTACTAAATGGACACCAGCGTATCAGCTACATCACAACAGCACTCCACTTCCTTGTAATAAAGCAACATCACACAACGGCAACATTGTCTCAACGACACTCCACACAACCATCACAATTTCAGCTAAATGATCTCAACACCCCAAACATGCCACATCATCATACTGACTTTAGTTTTCCCTCATAATAACAACACTCCAAATCAACATAATATCAGCTAATTATCATAACAACGCTCCACGGCTCACAGGCGCTCAACAATAAGGATTTTTATATGTGTTTTACTTGTACTTGTCCCATCAACATTTTACCTGATCTAATATGACTTTTATATTAACCTTTTTTTAAAGTTTATTTAATATTTGACTGTTTAACAAAAAGAAAACAAGCTTAAAAAATTACAATTACAAAATAAAATATTGAAACCATATCATAGAGACCATGACACATTACAAAAAAGGTCTCATTTGTTAACATTACTTACAGTTTTTCTCAGTCGCTTTGGTGCATTTCTCATAACACTATTTACATTTGCACAACAGTTAATGCAGTTCTCAAAACAATTAGTACAAACTGCAAAACCTAGTTGATAACCTGCAAAAGCGTGTCACTTGCTCAAAATGGATAGCTCATTCCTCAAAAGCAAGTATTTATGTCAATGAATGTGTCAGTGTCATCAAAATGAAAAGTCCTGACACCATCGTTTATGAACAAGATAGTCAAATGGCTTTGTCATGTTTTCATTATGACAGTTTACTCTGTAAATGTTTTCCAATGATAAAAGTCAGATCTTGGTGACACTACCTGAAAATGCTCAATACAGCACTAAATACTATTTGCACAGCCATTTGAAAAATACAGTAAAGTTACACATTACTGTATGTATGAGGTAACGGAGTACAAGACACTGAATATGTATGTTTCACATTTTTACTGCATATGCTCTTTGCAATTCTAATTTGTTCACAGCATTGTGCAAAAGAAAAAATACACCCTTATTTACAACAAACATAAACTCCCTTTGGGTAGAGCTGTGCACAACTGTAAACAATATTGCAGTAGGCCTATATACTGTATTGGAACTGAACATACAACATACATAGGACTCTAATCATTCATGCACATCCAGACGTTCCTCTCTGTCTGGTCACATAATTTCATCTACATCCCAGCGAATATCATCTCTTGCTCAATTGCAAATTGTTCAATTTAGGAGACTTTTTCAGCATTTTTTTTGTTGTTGTTGTTTTTTTAAATGACAGATTTTGACAACTAGTTCAACATTTTTGTATGTAATGACTCAAGCAATGAAATGAGGACTATTAGTTTTATATGGAATGACTATTCATCATTCACAAGTATAGTTAATTTTGACTGACATGACATAAGCAAATGATAATGTTATAAAACAGCAGAGAGTTGTATGAAAGCAATGGATGCATGTCCAAAAGCATTTGCAATTTGTTGGAAGGAATGAGAAACTGCTACTATGATGTGCACAAATGACTAAATGTTGTGGAGGTTGAACTAACTGTTGTGCAAATGTAAATAGTGATGTGAGAAATGCACCAAAGCGACTGAGAAAAACTGTCATGCAATAACTAACATGAAATTAAATGAACAATATTTTTTACAGCATTTATTTGAAAAGACAACATTTGATTTTTAAAATATATTAGTAAATGCTGAGATTAACATTAAATACGATTAATAAATGTCATAGAATTATTGTTCATTCATTGTTAGTTCATGTTAACAAATTAAACCTGATTGTAAAGTGTTACCAAAATGATAAAAAAATGTTTTCCATTTCAACCATATTAGGTGGAATTATAGCCTAGTAGAGCTATAATGTATCCTCAAGACAGAAGTAAATGAAGCATTTTGGCTGGAAAATACAGCGATTTATCATTTTCGAACCATTCTAACTGATGCTTCTATGACTTACAGAAATTTTTGCTATTTTTGACAAAGCCTCTTCTATAGAGCTGGTAAGTCCCGCCCCTTCCGCTAACCCCACTGGACCTCTAGGTTGAAAAATCATCAATGCAAGTGAATGGGAGAAAATAATTATTTTCTGGTCCCGTTTGAATTTTGCCATGAATGTGAACATATGTTGTCTGTGAATTTTTTATATAATTTTTCGTGTAAAGAATGCTACAATTTAGCTGGTAGAAGTTTGATACGGTTAGACTTTGTGTGAGAGCACTTTGTGGACTACAACTCTTCGCTGCTTTCGACGCGAATCTGAAGAAAGAACAGACGATTTGGTTTGAATGTTGACATTTGGGTACAAAACACACAGGCATCTCGATCTGTCTCCATAGATTATCGCAGCATTAGCACCGTGATTTGACAAGTGGAGGAAAATGTGTTATGGGGTGACGTCACATAGGCGACATGCAGTCTTTGTCGTTATGTCTTTTCCACAACTGCTAGCCAAAGAATCATAAAATATACTGTCAAACTCGTAACATGAAAAATTATATAAAAAATTCACAGACAACATATGTTCACATTCATGGCACAATTCAAACGGGACCAGAAAATAATTATTTTCTCCCATTCACTTGCATTGACGATTTTTCAACCTAGAGGTCCACTTGGGGTTTTACGGATGGGCGGGACTTACCAGCTCTATAGACCTTATGTAGCCCCGCCCCTTTTCAGCGCTGTGCTCGTTGTCTTTTGACTTCCGGTCTGTATTTTCACAGCGATTTTGCGTGTTTATTAGTGAACAGCTCGTTTTAAAATCTTCCTGGTCGACTGACATTTGTTAAGTCATCTGCTTTAAACATTACAACCCTTATGAAAACTTCCGTTAACTTTACATTAAGTAAATCCACTTCAAAAGCTAATTACTCCTGGACAGCAGCGCCATAGAAATATACAGAGCGACCGCAAAAACGGAAGTTAAAAGACAATATTCTAAAGATGGTGGCGCCCTCGTTTCTCTGGCGCATAAGGTCTATATAGCCAGCTAGTTATCTTTAGCTTAGGTGACATTTTTATCAGCGACAATGTTTAATATACAGATCACAATTCCAAATGTTTACGTTTTCAGCGCTGGACAATTGACAGTTGGGTCAACTGGCTCAAACTTCTTAGACAGGCCATCCTTAACTTCATCATATTATCAGATTTGCCATAAAAATAACACTCCATAAGACTATAATAACTGCTCCATTACAATAAAACTCTATATCATCATGACAAAACTCTACATCATAATAACAACTGTCATCATCACAGCCATATACAACAGCAATGTTCTCTTTAATAGCAAACAAAGTGGCAATAACTTTCATTTAAAACTGAATCTTTCACCACACACAAACACACTCACAGGTGGCTAGCACTGTAAACACATGTAAACTATTCTGCTCATTCGCTACTAAAGGAGAAAATTATTTATTCATGTGAACAAACATGCTTTTGTCTCTCTCACTCCTGCTCGTCCTTTGTATATCGAGCTGAATCTCTAGGCCTCGGATCATTTAACTTTAAAAGCTGCGTATTGAACGCTATTACTCTAAGTGCTGCTGATTTTGAATGCTGATTTCCCACCGGAGCAAATCAGACTTTGAGGTATTCTGGGAGATCAACTAGTGCAAATGGTGGTCAAAACACAAGTCCAAGCTGTTAACGTCTATTTTCATCTCGGACACACATCTACTGTAGACATTCTTGGATTCAATCGCAACGAAGTTAAATACATATTAATGCTTAGAATTAAAGTTATAAAACTAATTCAGTCAAGAGCAGAGAGTGATTTTCTTAGTCTTTTGTTATTTTATTAACAAGACAGCAGCAGGAATATTAGACTGCTGTCACTTTAAGAGTTTATGCACGGATCCAATATACTGTTACACAACATGCATTATCTTTCTCAACTATTTAACATTCCGAAACTGACTGTGTTTAACAGAATACTTGTCAAGATGGCATTTTGACATAATTTTGTGTGTATTTGACTGTTTAGGCACGTACAGTACAGGCCAAAAGTTTGGAAACATTACTATTTTTAAAGGTTGTATCAGCGATTTCAGGCCCAAAAAAGGCTCAAACATAAATGATCACATTCATCTAATCTTTCCTAACGATCCGCTAGCTGCCCGCCCCATAAGCATGCTGTCAAAAAAACGCGTATCTGTAGGCAGCCTAGGCTCTGAAATCTGACAGGGGTGGGTGTTGTGAGGTTTTGCGCTCGTGCACGGCTGCACGCGGAGTCCTGCATGCAAACCCCCTGTCTGTGATTGGTTGGAACACTATTTATTTTGGTTTTGAGTGGTTGGTGAGACCAACTGTTTTTGTGTGCAGATCTCAGAGCCTAGGCTGCCTACAGAGACGCGTTTTTTTGGTTTTGACGCGTTAGGAAAGATTAGATGAATGTGATCATTTATGTTTGGGCCTGAAATCGCCCAAAAGTTTAGAAACATTACTATTTTTAATGTTTTTGAAAGAAGTTTCTTCTGCTCATCAAGCCTGCCTTTATTTGATCAAAAATACAGAAAAAAAAAAAAGTAATATTGTGATATATTATTACAATTTAAAATAATTGGTTTTCAATTTATTATACTTTAAATTATCATTTATTTCTGAGATGCAAAGCTGAATTTGAAAACCAGAAATAAATTGAAAACCAATTATTTTAAATTGTAATAATATATCACAATATTACATTATTTTTCTGTATTTTTGATCAAATAAATGCAGGCTTGATGAGCAGAAGAAACTTCTTTCAAAAACATTAAAAATAGTAATGTTTCTAAACTTTTGGCCTGTACTGTATCTGAAGCTCATAGTATACTTCGTCTATGCGCATTCCACCCCGTCTCAGAGCGCGCGCACAGGAGGCCGCCTAGGGAACAGTATCTCTTTCGTGGCTTAATGCGCTTTAAATAACGCTGTTTAATATCAAGCACGTCCCGCAGTTTAGCAACAACAGACTGCATTTTAGCAACAACAGACTGCATTTTACAACACTCACTTATTTGGCTGACGGAATGCAGGAGCGGCACAATAATCGCTTCACATCGATTATCTTGTTTTCATAATCGTTGGAAGGCAAAAAACGAAAATCAATTACGATTAATCCCACAGCCCTACTAAGCACATAACATTACCATAACAATGAACTTAAACTTACAGAGATCCTACTTGCAGATTTATTTCGGCGTTGATGGTGTTGACAAAGAAACGCATAAATCCGGGTCCGAGGGCTTGAACAGCTCCAGGTAGAACGTCACGTGTTGCCATCTTGTAATTACGGTTATGACATGGCGTGAACACAGCATAAGCTTGTTGTTTTGGTTCAGAAGGAACTGTAAAAGGTGGCTGCTGTTTGTTTGTGGCGCTCGGTGACTGTCTGCAACTCTGGATAGCCTTACGGAAAGCGCTGATGATGCGACTGACCGCCGAGCAGAGTGCAGGGAGGTATGGAAATTAGGGATGGGCATTCGATTAAATTTTCTTAGTCGATCATCGGGAGAATTAACGATCGACTATCGATTAATCATTAATATTTTTATATTGAAATTCATTATTTCTTTAACTTTTTATAAATTAAAAATGCAATGAAAATACAAAAATACAGTTTGTTTGTCCTCGATGAGATCTTTATTACAAGAAGATCAACTTGTGGCAGTGAAACTGGACGTTCGGTAGACATGAAGATATGCCCTGCGGTGCTCTAAAACAGCGGAACCGTGAAACGTGATCGACGAAATTCTTAACGATCAATTATCGATCGTCGATTAATTATGCCCATCCCTAATGGAAATACATTTGTTGACAGGCAGGTTGGACAGCGTATCATTGCATTCGGACCGAATGCAATGATTGGATGAATATTTTTTTGGTCCTGAGACTTCCACAGAAGATATATGTACATGTTTTAATATTTAGATCACTTATTGATTGCTATCAGGATGTGAGGAGAGTTTCAACCAGTATAACAAAAAGAGTTTATAAAATAAATTGCCTACCCTGCCTTTAACCGGTTTGTAAAGAAAAAAAAAGAATCACGCCATCTCAGCATGGTAGCGCCCATGAGGGGTCAACCCCTTATGTAGAGTAAAACAACATTTTCTATTAGTCTGACATGACATGTCTAGAGACGTATGATATTTTTAAGCCCTGTATATCCTCCTGGGACCCAAGAATAGACTTTTGTCCACTGTAGTGGACATTATATTTTAGTGAATTTCTCTGACGTCATACATGTCACATGACACAACCTGGGTGTCCTGTAAAGAGCACATTCAGGACTTTTCAGAGATACCAAATGTTTGGAGGTTTCACCATGAAAACAACTTCTACTTGGTCTTTAAAAATGTCTGACATTAATTTAGTGATCAAATGTAGCATTCTTATGGAAATATGATAATATATTGTAATTATAATTTAAATTGGACTACTTTTCAAATTGTATTTCATAAAACAACATCTCAGGAAAATGTTAAGGGGTTTCAAATAAAAAAAATATTTTCTGTTCCAGAACAGGGCGTTGATTTCAAACGTGTCCACTGTAGAGGACACCAGGACTTAAATCATGTTTATAAGGCATTTTGTGAGACACAACAAGTGAATATGGAAATAAATTATACATCAATATTCCTATGAAATATTAGATATTATTATTAAAATGTTGCCAATTACTCCTCCAATTATTACACTTCTTTTTTCATTAAATGTTGCTCCAAGAACACATTAATGTGCAAATTAGATACAGTTTATATATACATTGCATTGAATGGGAATATTAATTTATGGACATTTTACCCACATATTGTATAATGTAAAATGGTGTATCAATTCATTCCGTTATTTCTTTCATTACATAGTTGAGAATAATCTTTATACAAATTTTGGTTGAAAAAATCCTGAAACCCCCAAATTTATTGGTGATTGAAAAAAAAAAAAATCCCATTGTTTTTGCCTATACATATAATTTCATGTCATTTTATTTTTTAAACAACTTAGTCCTGGCGTCCACTACAGAGGACATAGCATAACTTATGAATAAAATATTATTTTGCAAAAATGTTTTTTTACCATTTGTTTATTGTGATCTAAACAGTGTGATGACATGGAAAAAAACTAAATTCAAAAAACTTTTTTTTTCTGGGTCCCAGGAGGCTATATATATATATAGAGAGAGAGAGAGAGAGAGAGAGAGAGAGAGAGAGAGAGAGAGAGAGAGAGAGAGAACCTCAAACGCCCCAGAGACACACTGACGCAAACTTTTTTTTCTTTAAACTTGCAGTTTAATCAACGAAGCTGAACGTCCAGAACTAGGCGCGCGGACAGTGGGCTCTTTCTCGCGCTACACAGACAGCTTTGTTGATTCGTCAACAACAGCGTTGCGGTTTTGTCGCGTCGCTCTCTGTAAGTGTAAATATGCTGTAACTCGGTTTAGACGTGCCAAATGTTTAGAAGTCATATCACAGTGATCACTGTTAGCCTAGCTGCAGCAGCAGCAGCTCTCATTAACTCATTGAAACAAAGCGCAGGACTCATACACATTATGAGAAAAGTTCAAGACGATTTTTTTTTCATCAAAAATAGCTTAAGGACGCGTCAGCTGCAGCAACCCGCCATGTAAACAAAAAGTCAATGTACATGATATTGCAACCTGGTAAATAATGTCATTTCTAAAGGGTCCCAAAGTAGGGTAATAACGTCTGAGAGTAAACTTCGCACTCTCTTATATTAGGCTACTTCATATTTGCCCTATTACTGGTTTCTAGCAATCTACTGTAGACATAAAGAACAAAGAAGACGCCCCAACGCATTAGAAGAAGGTAAAAACGCACAAAGCTTTATTAACTTGTGAATAAATCCGTTTTTTTCCCCCTGTTCGGTGGAGTTGAAGTGTCCGGACTGTCCCAATCCCTTCCCCCGCTCACTTACTCCGTCTCTACACCGCCATATTTGCAGCCCTCACCGGCGCAACTATGTTTCCAAAGCACAATCAGATGATACACTGAAACAGCAGCTCACCTTAGCGATCGCTCTCCTGTACCGCATCGCGGCCTGCTGAACGAGCCAGTGCACTTTAATGTTGCCATCTCCGCAGGGAACCACGACCCGAGTTCTTCCAAAACACACCGTCACTTTCATAGTTCCAACTCTCCTTAGACCTTCCCGAATCCAAGGGAAACTCGGGATCAAAGGCTCCGGTGCTCTGATGCCCAGATCATTAATAATCTTTGGTTCACCACCTTGACGGCTTATTGGAAGTTACAATCGGTACCCGTTCCGTTTCATCGCGGCGGCCGGGCGCTGTGTGGCGGTGTATGACCACCTGTTTAGTGTTTTGGGATCTGTGTACGGGAACCGCGCCGTGTTCAGTCGGTTCAGGAGCAACGAAAACGAGCTTCTCGCGCCCTCTGGCGGTGGGAAATGTCACCGCTTGTACTTGGGATGACAACATAAAGAGTGCTTTTTTTTTCTTTCTTTTTTTTGCAGTTTTTGAAAAGTTCAGGTCCATGTTTTAGGTCCTCCCATATATAGTGAAACATGTGAATATCGATTTGTGAGGGTTGGGTTGGGTTAGGTTTAAAGCATTTATTAGATGCAGAAATGCAATCACAATCTCTTAAATCACAACATTGACTAAACTGATCTTCAAATTAGAGCCTTGTGAACAAACCAAAGTCTCAAAGTCTGCATGGAGAAGAATGTTCTCCAAATGTTGCAACATTATACTCAAAAATTAAGTTAAAATCAAATGACCTTCCAAGTAAAACAACCAAGTAAAACCTCAAATAATGTATTTTAGACAATTATTGCTCAATTGACAAGAAAACCTCTCTAAATAATATAGTTATATAAAACTAACCTGCAGCATATACACAACTATTAACCAGGATTTAAGATTTCACTCCAACTTGAGACAGAATAATACTTGGACTTGACTCAGAATTGGCCTTGGAAAGACTTATGACAAAAAAAAAAACACTCAAGTATGTCAGTATGGAGAGATAAAACGAAAATAAAATAAAATGAAGGATTAAGTTATCAATTTAATAATTTAAACATAAAAAATTAAATAAGTAAATCACTTTTTATATGGACAGATTAATAAACATATATTTGTATATTTGTACTTTATTGTAAAGCGAACTTGAGTTTTCTGAAAGGCGCTATATAAAATAAACATATTATTATTATATGTGTATTAATCTGTCCAATTAAAAAGTGATTTATTTATTTACATTTTTTATGTTTAAATGTTTTATTTATTTAAATTTTATTTGTATTAATTTGTTTGTTTAAAATTGTATTGATTAATTTAATTGTTTTGTTTATTTTAAATTGAATTAAGTTTTAAATATGTTTCAAACTTAACTCATATTCTAAAATAAAAAATGCCAGTTGCTTTTCTTTATCCAATAGTCAGTCAAGTGTCATTAGACAGTTCACTTGTGGGGGCGTCCAATCATCTTTCAACTCAATTTTATGAGCAACCCCCTCTCTAAAATAAAATATATCTATTACATTTTTCCATTTAAAAAGTGATGTATTTATTTATTTATATTTATATTTATATTTATTTTTTTATCACTCCTATCATTTGTCAGTGTCAGCATGTGGACATTAGCTTCCAGACATATGGACAATTGTGCATATATTTATGTATTTGTGTGTGTCAGATTTAACTTTCTGCTTGTAGGACAAAGCTGTACTAAAATAGAAACATTGGGAACATAAAAACACACTCAGGGCCTGATTCAGATTAGTTCTACACACCCAGTTGAGGGAAGCTTTAGTGGAACAGCTGTAGGATTACGTACGCATGCTTTGATCTACTATAAGGCACGGTGAGCAGATGCTAGATCCATTACTGAAGATCTGAAGCACTGAAGAGAACCGTTCTACCGGCCCTCTCACACACACAGTCAGTTCTGTGAGTTGCTGTCTGCATGTTTAAAG